>NW_027517343.1:2277000-2594833 GCF_048772815.1 Callospermophilus lateralis
GGATTTTATGAGGCCACGCATGAGAGTCGCCCTTGGAAACAGAGAGCTTGGCCCAGGGTGGCTTTCCTCAGAGTACTGGGAATCTCAGCCAGGATATCACAGGATTTTATTCTTTAATACTTGGCAGCAATAGTTGAGAGTCAAAACACACATGGAACTCATATTGGAGAACTCAATGGGCCTGGCTTCATGTGACCTTTTGTCCAATCTTTTGGAAGCCTTGCCTGTGAGAGTTCTCCAGAGCTTTCTTTGAAATGAACTTCCTCAACTTTTAATGGTTCCTGAATGAATTGAAACCCACAGTGCCTCCAACTTCATCCTTGAAAAATGGCTACATAAATACCATGAAATTTTTGAAATTCCCATGACCTGGTTGCACTGGAGAACCTTTGGATGTTCTGTTGCTGATCATGAGTGTACCAGACCATGCCTTGTTTGACTGGGTTTCATGAAAATGGTGTAGAACAGAGATGCCAGTATATTGAAGCCTGCAGAGTAGTGGGCCAAGAGCTGTGGTGTGCAGGTGTGTGAAAAAATATCTGTGGTTGAGACATGTGGATCTCCCATTGACTTCCAAATAGCTTGTGGCTGACATGGTGCAGCCAGCAGGCTCTTTCTTGTAAAGGCATCTTTTTATATGGAGAGCTTTCAGGGCAATCTTCAGAATAGGGTTGCTATGGTCAAGGAGAAAGCTATGTGGGATAGAAGCCTGTTTGGTGCATTCTCCTGCAGACCCTGACAAACCACATGTGACATAACTCCCTCCAACACTGTGTCCCAGATGAACTCCTTGTATTTCATGAAGCAAATACCAAACTCCCAGTGCAGGAGCAAGAAACACCATGGAAAGTGGAGGATGACCAAATGGCTTCACAGTCCACACGGGGAGACACTTACCCACAGTGGCCACAGTTTACATACAAATGGAGAATTCGGCACTGCTGTCTCATGTTCATTGGAAATAGATGCAGGGTCAGCTTTGATGTTCTCACTACAAAGGAACATAGTTTCTGACAAGCTCCTGAGAACAACAAATATTTCAAGTGTCCAACCACAGAGGCAGTTTCTCAAGAAGTATTATTCCAGCAGAGCTCCATGTACGTGGAGTGTTTACCCTGTCCCTTAGTTTTGGAAATTCCTCTACCACCTCCAAGGTTGTGAACTCCTGATTATTTTCCATTGCAGATATGTATTCACATATTTTCTAACTATTTTCCTCTAATTGTGTCTTACTTGGGGTGAAGGTAATGTAAAGGCATTTTTCTGGATGAGAGTAGGAAGATTTTTGTGTAGCACATATTTGCATACACATTGGATATATTTTCCTATTTTTCATTCGACATACTGAATCCCTGACAATAACCCATACCCAACTAGACTCTTACTGATAATCCTAATATGATGGAGAAAAATAAGCCAAACAGAATAGAAATACAAGCAGTTCAGTGGATGTATCACATATATTTGGACTTGCCTTTTGCATAACAAATTGTAGGTGTTACAAATCTTGTCAATTTTAATTGATATAGTTCCCCATGAGTTTTTAAAGTTAACAACTATGTGAATTTCTGTCTCCCTTTTTCTGTAGCCTATTCAGCACATGTATTTTTATATGCACATATAGAATCCTACCTGGTATCACAAGTACATTATTGTGAGTGCATGCATTGGCAGATACAAATTGTGAGAAGAGATCAGCCCTCCTAAACACTTTTGGAATTTAAAATTCAACCTATGGGTGACCTTCCTAGTGGAATATTATACATAAATCCATTTTCATTAAAATATAAATTTTTCCATCTCTGGAGGATATATATTTCATGATGAATTTCGATTGGCATATATATTGCTACATTTTAATGTCTCTGTGTGTGTGTTTTGTATATATATATATATATATATATATATATATATATATATATATATATATACTGTCCAGATTTTTCAAAATATGAAATATATGTGTCTTATATACACTCCCTGAATTCATTCATGTTCATGTATGTGGATTTATAATCAACTTTCACAAGATTTTTCTCAGAAATATTCACCCACGGGAAATACATGTTTGTTTCCTAGTACAACAAACTCACTACAGTGAATGGTGGTTACAGATCCTAATATTGCTACACTAACTGACTCAGTTTAACATCAATGCAAGTAGATTCCTATGGGACATGGTGTGTATTTATAGGTTCATTTTCATTCAACACTGGTATATTACTATTTCTTAAGTTTTTGAACATCATAATATATATATTTCATCCACAAGTTCACAAATTTATAGGCATTTGTTTCAGTTTCCATCATTTCCTTCTTCAGAACACATGATTTCCTCCAGGTTTCTTGACTGGCCTTTTCATGAAACTTCTTTCCAAACACATTATTTTCGATTTTCATAATCAATTTTAAAGCAAACCTCACACACTCTTCATGATAAAGCATAACCCTAAAATTACCATTAGATGTATAACTGGTTGTAATGAATGGATGTATATCAATATAAAATTTCCTGTATATTTTCAGATATCAATTCAATCCATTATTTAAAGTTGGAGCCAGTTATATTATTTATTCACAGTATGGTCTATTCATGCATTTTCTCTATATTCAGAGACACAGGGCAACCTATTTTTACTCCCAAAATTAATTTATATGTCTTCAAAAACTTGTTTGCAGAAATGGTGGAAGAAATACTCATGTTCCCTGATGTACATATACATTTTATCACAGTAATATTCTGGACACAAAATGCAAAGTCACATTTATGATTGTACCAAATCCTAAATGGAAAGTGAGCGTGGATTACAAAAATCATCCATCTCCAGGTTGCCTAATGCTCTCAATTGTAAATCCTATTTGTGACTATATATTTGTTTCCTCCTAAGATTATATACTCAACCGCAAGCCTGTTGAAAATGTCTAATCCAATCACTCACTTTATTCTTTTCCTGATTTCCTAATATCTCTATTGATATCTACTTTCCTACATATTTTCCCCAGTTCATCTTTGTGACTGACTCTTCACATGTTCTGACATTTACATTCACTCTCTACTCGAAACCCTCTTGCGAAAGAACTTATGGTCCAAATCATTTACTCACTCTTCTTCCTAAACCTACGGAGGATCATCCTAATCCTACTGACTATCTTTTTTTGACTGGATGTTCTCTTCTACATTCAATTATCCAAGGTACAAGGTCCTATGCCATTGTATATGGATTTATCTGAGATAACTGTGCGGAACATAATTCAAAGATAAGTATCCAACTCAAGGGCCCAATTTGCCCTTCAGGGCTTCAAATCTTACTTAAATTTCTGTTTTCATAATTATATTTCCCCTTTATTGTAAATATCACAGGTTTCAAGTACCATTATTCATCCCACAGAATGATTCCTAACTCAAATTGAACATGATATTAACCCTAAACATACACTGTTCCCTCAATCTAACTTTACAGAAGAGCAGGATCAGAGTTGGTCTTACAAAAGAGGAATGTAGGGGATCTTCCACCTGCTGAGAACCTCAAAGGTCCATTCAGAAATAATCCCTGGAGAAGTTGTAGGCAGCCATGAAGAACCTGAGAGAGCACAAGTCATCTTCCATGGCAAACATCCTGGTCAGGATGAAGGTTTGTGTCTGAATCAGCCTTTCTCTTTTTAATGTAGAGAAGATGGACCAAACCAGGCCTGTATGGAGAGATGTTCCTGGGTGCCTATGGTTGATATACCATCCTAACTTGTGAAAGTGTCACAGGAAGTAGGGGTAGCCTCCATCTATTGGGACCGTTGAATGGAACTGTTAGGACAAAGTGGTAGCCAAGGTAGTGACCTCATTCTGTTCCTGAATGAAGTGACCTACCTCACTTTCTTGGTGATGGAACTATCTGAACTTGGGAACCAGGAATCCAGGCACCCAGAGCGAGTCCCAGTCCCAGTTCCAGTGGGCTCAGTTTTTTGAAATAACCAAGGACAGTGTCAGTCTTCCTTGGTACCTACTTATGTGAGGATTGCCAAATGCCAGCAGCGCTCTGAAGAGTGTACTTTTTCAGAAAGCATGTAGTTGTTCATTGCTTGCTCCTCACAACTCCTCAGAGTTGGCCAAGGAGACCAGATCTGAGACAGGACAAGCCATTTCGGGAAAACATAGTAGGGCCCACGAGTCATTGGACACTCCTGATGGTCACAGACCTATTTGTGAAAACGAGGTGCCTTTGTGGGTGTGGGTGTGAGTTTGTGATTTTGTCTCATGTTCTGAGAATAGGTAGGAAAGGTGGTTTGTTTGGTTTGGAGTGGACTGTGTCTGGTAAGTCCTTTGAGGAGCCGAGTGTTTCTATGTCTGTCCATCTCTCTGTGACCTTGGTTGTAGATATTAGAAAAGAGAATGCATCAATGAATGTGTCCTGTGTAGTAGAAATCTTCCCAGAATTCATCCTACCCAATTTATGAAAGGAATTCAGCTTGCCTTATGGATGGGCAATGCCTACTATCTTCCTAAGTTTCTCTTTTCTTCCTGAATTTTGCCACTCTCCAGAATAGGATCATGGTTTTGTGTCCAAATTATTTACCACCTCCAATCTCTGTGACATAGCCATGTACTGGATAGCTGAAGGGAATTGGAGCATCTCAGAAAACCCAGATATCAATGTGACCAGGAATGTCTCAGTGGGGAAACCCTGATTTGGGCCTATTGCTTACCTATTCTTCTGTTGCCCTTAATGTCAGGAAGGCCTTTGCCTCTGGCCACATCTTTGTGAAGCCTGAACAAAACAGTTTTCAAATGGAAATGAATGGACATCACCTGTGGCTCTTTGCTTAATTGCTTAGGAAAGGGATGTGACTGAATCAGCCACTTGGCCCTGTGTGAGGCTTTGGCTTAGATTCTCAGCACCTGATGGATCTAAAGAAAGATCCCATGTTTGCATCCATAACCAAAATGGCAAAAAGTGCAGTAATTGTGGATGAAGTCTCTCGCCTTCCTCTGTAAGGTTCCTGACCTCCATCAAGTGAGAATAGGGATCCTTTGGGTCAAATGAGCTCTTCAAATCCCTGCAGAGTCTAGCCCATAGTTGCTTGTGTTGTCTCATGACTCCAAATCACATACATAATCAATACATGACAGTGAGTAGGCCTCAAATTGGAGAAGCACAGCAGTATTTAGGGCAGGCCTATTTGATCACTCCTGTTTCACAGGAAGTGTTTCCAGGCCACCCAGACTTTAGGCAAATGAGGGGCAAGGAAGTCTATTTTGGACACTGTCTTGTGCTGCACACCTCATGGAAACATACAGCCAGAGGTTATGATGAATGTCTATATGGATAAAGATGAGGGTCATGTGGGAGTGTTTTGGTTTAAATTGTGGTCATTTGTGTGGCAGTTGGAAGAGATGACTGGGTCCACCTGCTCTTGAACTCTGGTGTGATTTCCCTTAGAGACTGAGTTCTGGAACTAACCTCAGAGAAGTATTGCCATGAATTGTGTTGGCATTTAAGGAGGCCATGCATGAGAGTCACCCTTGGAACCTGAGATCTAGGCCCAGGTGGCTTTCCAGAGAGCACTGGAAATCTCAGCCGGAATATCACATGATTTTATTCTGAAAAACTTGGCAGCCATAGTTGAGAGTCAAAACACACATGGACCTCACATTGTAGACTTCAACAGCGCTGGCTTCATGTGACCTTTTGGACACTCTTTGGGAAACCTTGCCTGTTATCATTCTCCAGAGCTTTCATTGAAATGAGCTTCCTCACCATTTAATGGTTCCTGAATGAATTGAAACCCACAGTGCCTCCAACTTCATCCTTGAAAAATGGCTAGATAAATAAAATGAAATTTTTGAAATTCCCATTACCAGGTGGCACTGGAGAACCTTTGGATGTCCTCTTGCTGATCAAGAGTGTACCAGACAGTTCCTTGATTGACTGGGTTTCATGAAAATGGTGTAGAACAGAGATGCCATTAAGTTAGAGCCTGCAGAGTAGTGGGCCTAGAAAGTGGTGTGCAGTTGTGTGATAATACATTTGTGTTGTGGCCATGTAGATCTGCCATTGGCTTCCAAATTGCTTGTGACTGACATGGTGCAGGCAGGAGACCTGTATATGTAAAAGCATGTTTTTATATGGAGAGGTTTCAGGGCAATGTTAAGAATCAAGTTTCTATGCACAAGTTGGCAAGCTATGTGGGAAAGAAGCCTGGTTGGTGCATTCTCCTGCAGACCCTGACCCACCGCAAGTGACAGAACTCCGTCTAGCACTGTGTCCCTGTTGAACTTCTTGTATTTTTTGAAGGAAATACCAAACTTCCAGTGCAGCAGCAAAAAACACCACGAAAAGTGGAGGATGACCAAATGGTTCCACAGTCCCCACGGAGAGACACTTAGACCCATGTGGCCACTGTTTACCTACAAAGAGTGAATTCAGAACTGCTGCCTCAAGTTTACTGGAAAATAAGAAACCATATCCTTCAGGTCACATAGATGTAGACCCAGCTTTGATGGTCCCACTACAAAGAAAGCTAAAGCTCCTGAAAATAACATATATTTCAAGTGCCCAACCTCAGAGGAAGTTTCTCAAGATGTCTTTAGGCTAGCAGACCTCCATGTTTGAGGAGTGTTTACCATGTCCCTTACTTTTGGAAACTCCTCTACCACCTCCAAGGTTGTGAACTCCCGAGAATTTTCCATTCCAGATATGTATTCACAGATTTTCTAACACCACTGTTCTAACTGTGACTTACTTCAGACGAAGGGAATGTCAAAGCTTTGTTCTGGATGAGAGTGGGATGATTTTTGTGTAGCACATATTTGCATACACATTGGATTCATTATCGTATTTTCCATTTGAAATATTGAATCCCAGACAGTAACCCATTACAAACTAGACTCTGACTACTAATCCTAATATGATGCAGTAAAATAACCCAAACAGAATAGAAATGCAAGCAGTTCAGTGGAGGCATGGTGTAGAGGTGGACTTGCCTTTTGCATAAAAAAGGGTAGGTGTTATAAATATAGTCAATTTTCTGTTGAAATAGTTCTCCATGTGTTTTTAATGTTAACAAATATGTGAATTCCTGTCTCCCTCTCTCTGTAGCCTATTCAGCACATGCATTTTTATATACACATATAGAATACTACCTGGTGTCACACGTACATTTTTGTGAGGTGGCTGACGTGGCAGATACAAATTGTGAGAAGAGATCACTCCTCCTAAATGCTGTTGGAACTGAAAATTCAATGTATGGGTAAACTTGCTAGTTCAACAACATTATGCATAAATCTATCTTCAATAAAATGAATATTTTTGGATCTGTGGATGATATATATTTCATGGTGAATTTCGATTGATATATATATATTGCTATTTTTAATGTCTCAGTGTGTGTGTGTGTGTGTATACACACACACTCTCCAGATTTTTCAAAATATGAAATGTATGAGTCTTATTATATACTCCCTAAATTAATTAATATTCATATATGTGGATTTATAATCAACTTTTCACAAGATTATTCTCAGAGATATTCATCCACCTGAAATACATATTTCTTTCCTAGTACTGAAAACTAACTTGAGTGAATGGTGCATACAAATCCTAATATTTCTACAGTAACTGACCCAGTTTAACATCAATTCAAGTAGATTCCTATGGGACATGATGTGTATTTAACGTTAATTTTTGTCAACACTGCTACATTACTATTTATTCAATTAATGCACATCATAGGATATATATTTTATCTACAAGTTAGCAAATATTTAGGCATTTGTTTCACTTTCAATCACTTCCTGCTTCAGAACACATGTACACTTCCGGGTTTCTTGACTGGTCTTTTCATGAGACTTCTTTCCAAACACATTATTTTCAATTTCCATAATCACTTTTGAAGCAATACTCACACACTCTTCATGAGAATCCATAACCCTAATATTACAATTAGATATATAACGGGTAGGATTAAATGTATTATATCAATATAAGATTTTCTGTATATTTTCAGATATCAATTCAATCCATTATTTAAAGTTGGAACCAGTTATATTATTTATTCACAGTATTGTCTATTCATGCATTATCTCTATATTCATAGACACATGGTTCACCTATTTCTATCCCCAATACTAATTCATACATCTTCATTATATTGCTCCCAGAAATGGTGGAAGAAATACTCCTGTCACCTGATCTACATATACATTTTATTACAGTAATATTCTGGACACACAAAGGAAAGTTCACACTTATGATTGTACCAATGTAAAGGTCGGCCAAGCATTGGAGGAAGAAACCAGGAAGAGACTGTCTCATGAAACAGCAAAGGGCTTTTTGGGTGTCCAGCATGCTGGGGCTCAGAGCTCACTTGAATAGAGAAGAGAGCCCTGAGAACATCTTAAGCAGAGCTTATGTACTTTACTTGGTGAGGGCAGGGAGGGAAATTTATTGATTGGTCAGGTCGAGTGAGTGGTTTGCGTGCCAATGGAGAGGGAGTACATTCTGCAGTTTGGCAGTTGGGGACAGCACATTCTGGGAACAAGATTAGCAAACAGTTCTCAAGATTTCAACAGTGTTTTGTTAAGCATACAGAAAAACAACAGTGTTTTGTTAAGCATAAAAAAAAAACAGTATTACAAGTACCTATTTTATTAACCTTTCATTCCCCACTTCTCATTCTGGTTACTTTTAATCATAAAAGTGATCATTGGGGGGTCTCTGATTTTATGTCTCCTAGTGAGGTATATTGTTGTCTGATTACCATAAGTTTAACTTATCCAATTTGAGCTTGTAGAAAAGAAACTACACGGTTGAGCAAACAGGTTCCTACAATTAGCATTAATATGAGGATTGTTAATGGACTGGCCAGGGTTGATAAAAGCGTAGGTAACCAGGGTGCTATGTGAACAAAGACACAAACCAACCTTTATGTGCCCCTCTCCTTTGTTGATGCTCTTCAAGGCATCTTTTTAACTTACTCATAAATTTTTTTACAACTCCAGTATGGTCGGCATAAAAACAACATTCTTCCCTCAATGCAGCAGAAAGGCCCTCTTCTCTCATGAAGAGGAGGTCCAACCCTCGCCTGTTCTGTAAAACAAATTCAGAGAGAGAGGTTTAAGAGAATGGTCTGAGAATGAGAAAGGAGAGATGTAAAAGAATAATGGGAAAGGGGTTTGGGATTTTCCAGGCAACAAAATGTTGAGCAGTAGAACACGTAGAGCAGAGGAGAAGACAGGAGTGAGTATCCCAAAAAGCCTCTGAGCGATGTTAAATTTTTAGTAACCTGTTTTCACTGATGACAAAAAAAAAACTTTAAAGGCCATTTTCATTACATTTTGGATAGGGTGCTGAGGGCTCTCCTTAGCTTTTTGAGCTTTGGTTTAGTTGGTAAGAGGACTTGGTGGGACCTGGTGAGGGCACTGACAGGAGAAGAGAGGAGTGAGTGGGTGGATGGGTACCTTAGTACTTGTTACCTCAGCAAGGGGGCAATGGTCTAAGAGCCGGCAGAGGCTTCGGTTTTTGATCTAGTAATTGGAGGGGAGAAATCAGGTTGCTTATGTGGGAGTGACAGCAGAGAGTCTGGAGCAGAAAGCAGAGGGTGAGGATCTATTAGAGAAGCATAGTTCAGGATGTGAGTGAAGGAGGGAAAAGGCCTCCACATAGGGGAATTTCCTTCCACCATTTGAGCACTTGCCGAAGTCAAAAAGGTCATGCAGAATTTGAGCATCTAGAGACCCCTCTGGGGGCCATCGGTTTTGGTTGTCTAATTGGTAATATGCCCAATGCTGAGTACTGAATTTGATGAGGAGTTTGGGTTCCACCAGGCAGCCCCTGTATGCTTACATCCCATGACTTACAGAAGAAGTCAGCTTTTCCCCCACACAGCCCTGGCTGTTTGTGGGTTTGATAGTCCGCTGAGCAAACATAGTAATCTGGGCTGGCCAACCTGTATCTGGCTCACGTGTCCCTACATCCATAATGTTTGTTTCCATTACGTATGGCACGGAAAAGATTTAATGGAATTTTAGTGGGATCCCCTCCATCAGGGATATCCCAATAGGAAAGACCTATAGCCAGCTGACAAATGTCTGGGTAGACAGATGGCCACCAGGTCCCTAAGGGGGCTGTATGCAAGATAGAGCATACTTCTAGTACAGTATGATTTGTGATCAGCCATCGCTGCTGAACAGGCTGATGAGGTTTAGGACTACTATTGGCCAAGGGGAGAGTCTATAGCCTTATGCACATGGCGAATACACAATTTGAAAGGATTACCAGTCATTTCTATTTTCCAGCCAGAGTCTGGACAGGGCGCAGGCTTGAGATGAGAGGCATGGATCCCGGAAGTGATTCCCTCTACCTTTACCACTGTAGGTGTTATAAGTAGCACCTGGTATGGTCCTTTCCAGCGGGGTTCCAGGGATGACACCTGATGTCGTCTTATGTAGATGAAGTCTCTTACTTGATATTGATATGGAGTCCCCTCGTCCCCAGGTTGGTAGGTAGTGGCCAGCTGTTTCCACAGATATCACTGTCTTCTTTCAAGAACTTTAACTCTGTCAACTCAGGAGGTGCGGAAGGGATCATTAGGTCTTAGAGTTGGGGTTATGTCCCTTACTGGAGGAGGGACCATAGAGAATTTCATAGCCCGTGAGATTACACAAAGAAACAGAGGGAGTATGAGTATTTCTTGCATGAAACAGTGCATAAGGCAGGAGCATAGTCCAAGTTTTTATGCTGATATCTAAGCTTAATTTTGTTAAGGTCTCTTTAATGCTTCTATTTATTTATTTTACCTGTCCTGAGCTCTGGGGTCTATAAGCACATTGTAACTTCCAATTAATCCCCAGGGTCCTGGCTAACCCCTGACTTACAAGGCCATGAACGCCAATCCATTTTCAGACCCTATTACCTTAGGCAGTCCATATCTTGGAAAATTATCTTTCAGGATCTTCTTGACCACAATTTGTGCCTTTTTTTTGTGGGAAGGCTTCAATCCATCCTGAAAATGTACCTACAAAAACTTGGAGATATTTAAGTCCATACCATGCTGGCTTAATTTCAGTAAAGTCCACTTCCAAGAATTGTCCTGGTCTGGATCTTTGTAGGTGGTTAACTGCAAGAAACTTGGAAGGGTAAGCATTAACCAATTGACAGGCCTGACAGGCTTTTGTTACTTGTTCAGTTATTTCCTTTCGCTCTGAGTTGGTTAGTGGAAAACTCTGTTCTTTATTCTTCAGGAATGCCTGAAGTTTCTTTGAACCAATGTGAGTAAGTTGATGTACATTTTTAACGTACCATAGGGCTTTCTGAAAATGCAGGCTGGGCTCAGTGAAGTTAAGGATTTCAGTTTCAGTGTCATTAGATGTTGTCAAAAGCTTGCTGGTGCTCAGGGGTCCATTAGAATTGGGCATCTCCTTTTAACAGCGGGTATAAAGGAGCAGCTAAGGACGCAAACCCGCGTATCCATAACCTGCAAAAGCCACCAGTCCCAAGAAACTCTCTGAATTGTCTGCTATTAGATGGGGGTGGTATATGCTCAATGGTTTCTTTTCTGGGCTCAGTGAACCATCGTTTACTGCCCCTAAGGGAATATCCCAGGAAGATTACTTCTTTCTGGCAAATTTGGGCCTATTTGGCAGAAGCACTATACCCGAGTTGAGCAAGCTCGGAAAATAGTGCTTGGGTCCCAGACTCACAGTTTTCCTTGGTGTTGGCTGCCAGTAGCAAGTCATCCACATATTGAAGCAGGGTGTCTTCAGGGTGCGTAGTTCTGAAGTTGTTGAGATCTCTGGGGAGGGCTTCATCAAAGAGAGTGGGGGAAATTTTGAACCCCTGTGGGAATCTAGTCCAAGTTAGTTGACCAGACGTTCTGGTTTCTGGGTCTACCCACTCGAAAGCAAATAGCAAATGACTATCTTTATGCAGACGCAAGCAAAAGAAAGCATTTTTTTAAAGTACAGAACAGTATAGCAATTCCGCTCAGGGTTCAGAGTGCTAGGCAGATTGTACAGATAAGGTACCGTGGGGTGAATGTTCTGCACTCTGTGGTTGATCTCTCTTAGGTCTTGAAGGAAGCGATAGACCCCAGTTCCTGGATTTTTTTACTGGTACCAGGGATGTGTTCCAGTTTGAATGACTGGGCCTTAGGACCCCTAAGGCCAGATATTTCTGAATACAGGGCCTTATCCCATCTTTAGCTTTCTTGCTCAGAGGATATTTTTTGACATTGATTGGGTGGGCTGTAGTTATTAACCCCACTGTTATTGGAGGTTGTTTCATGGCTAGGCCTAACTCAGCAGTTTTTTCCTAGGCATCTGCAAAATCTGTTATCCATTTCTGGGGTAGCTTGCCTATTTGATCAGTCTTGGGGGGGGTGACGAGTTGATGTTCATCTTCTACTGACATAGTTAAAGCCGTGACTATAGGAGTTTCTACTGAAGGTTTTAGAAATTTCACTTGGGGGCCTTCAGGGATAAAAGTTATTCTGGCCTGGAGCTTGTTGAGCAGATCTCTGCCCATCAATGGGGGGGGGGCATTCTGGGATTACTAGAAAGGAGTGATGGATTTTTCCTTTCCCCAGGACCATGGTCCTCTTAGTTGTCTAAGCCCCATATTTACTGCCATTAGGCCCTTGAACTAGAGTCATTTTGTTTGATAGATGGCCCAATGGTGTCTTAAGGGCTGAGTATACTGCCCCTGTGTCCACTTCAAAATTTACTCACTGCCGGCAAGTTCTTTGAGTTCTTTTGGCAGGGCCAGCTTCCTCCAGGGAAGGAGGGGCTGTGTGTGCCACTGGGTAGTCATCTGGAGAGAGCTGGGCTGGCCTAGATTCCTCCAATGGTGGAGAGTCTGAGTCACCAGCAGGGGAATCACTTAGAGGGAGTTGGGGGTTGGGGGACGAGGACAGGGCATAAGGAGGGGGAGGAGAGTCCAGTAGAGTCTTGAGACTCAGGGAGAACAGAGGGTGGAGGAAGAGGAGGAGAGGGTTTGAGAGATACAATTGTGGGGGAAGCAGTAGGAGCGGGGGCAGGTTCAAGGAAAGGTTTCACATATGGAGAAGGAGATTTGCAGAGGTCCTGCTAAGTTAAGATATATTGCTGTTGATCTGGATGGCTAAGTGGCGCTGGCTGAAAGACAATATCTCTGAGTTTTTAAATTAGTGAGAAGTAGAAACATCCTTCTGGGGGCCATCCCACTCCGAAGGTGGGTCATTCTGAGGCACAGAGTGTCTACCAGGTCCGGTGTTTTACTGAAAAAGAAAGATTCTGAGCCCTTAAGCAGACTTTGGTCCACTGATCAAGGGTCAGGGACAGAGGCATTGAAGTGCTCTGTCCCATATGAAAGATACACACACAGTGAAACCAATGACACACGACACAGACAAGACAAGACAATAAAGACAGGCAATGGACGTCCAGTACTGAGACCAGGACAGAGTAGCCGGCAAAACCTGATGGGCGGGCAATACCGAATCCAAAACAAAATATCACTGAGTCGAGGAGACTATTGTTACTCGATTTCCCGAGACCTCCAGGGCGTCCCCCAGAGACATGACCTGTGGCTCTGTGACACGTCTGTCAGCCACCCTCAGAGAGAGCTCATGCTCATCACTGATAGCCATTATGCCCATCCCTAACCTGAAACCTGAAACCAGAAAGAGGCACCTTACTCACCCTGAGAGGAGCCCATTGTCTGTCTTTCATCCACGACTGCTGGATCTCCCTGCGGCCCTCAGATGTAAAGTTCGGGCAAGCGTTGGAGGAAGAGACCACCAAGAGACTGTCTCATGCAACAGCCAAGGGTCCAGAATTCTGGGACTCAGAGCTCACTTGAATAGAGCAGAGAGCCCTGAGAACAGCTTAAGCAGAGCTTATATACTTTCCTTGGAGAGGGCAGGGAGGGAAGTTTATGGATGGGTCAGGGCGAGTGGGCGGTTTGCGTGTAAACGGGAGAGGGAATACATTCTACAGTTTAGCAGTTCGGGACAGGACATTCTGGAAACAAGATTAGCAAAAAGTTTTCAAGATTTCAACAGTGTTTTGTTAAGCATACAGAAAAACAGAAAGTGACAACTACCTATTTTATGTAATTTCACCAAAGCCTAAATGTAAAGTGAGCATGGATTACTAAAAACATTCTTGTCCAGGTTGCCTAATGCTCACAAATGTCAATTCTCTTCGTGACTACATATTTGTTTCTTCCTAAGATTATATATTCAACCTCAACCCTGTTGAAAATGCCTAATCCTATGACTCACTTAATACTTTGCCTGATTTCATAATGTCTCTATCGATATCTGCTTTCCTACATATTTTCCCCAGTTCATCATTGTGACTGACTCTTCACATGGAATGACATTAACATTCACTCTCTAACTGAAACTCTATTGATAAAGAACTTTGGTCCAAATCCTATACTCACTCTTCTTTCTAAACCTACCGACTATCTTCCTAATCCTAACAACTATCCCTTTTTGACTGGAGGTTCTCTTTGACATTCAATCATCCAAGGTACAACGTCCTATGCCATTGTATATCGATTTATCTGAGACATCTGTGCAGAAAGTATTTCAATGCTAAGTATCCCAATCAAGGGCCCAATTCTCTTCTGGGCTTCAAATCTTACCTAGATTTCTGTTTTTCATACTTGAATCATACGTCTATATTCTTATTAATATCACAGATTCCCAGTACCATTATTCATCCCACAGAATGATTCCTAACCCAAATCAAACCTGATATTAACCCTAACTACACAGTGTTCCCTCAATCTAACTTTAGAGAAGAGCAGGGACAGAGCTGATCTTAAAATACAGAAATGTAGGGGATCTTCCACCTGCTGAGAACCTCAGAGGTCCATGCAGAAAGGATCCCTGAAGAAGATGTAGGCAGCTATGATGGACGTGAGAGAGCAAAAGTCATCTTCCATGGCAAAAAACCTGGTCAGGATGAAGGGAAGTGTATGAATCAGCCTCTCTCTACTTAATGTAGAGAAGATGGACCAAACCAGGCCTTTGTGCAGAGCTGTTCTTTGGTGCCTATGAATGATATATCATTCTAACTTGTGAAAGTGTCACAGGAAGTAGGGGCAGCCTCCAGCTCATGGAACACTTGGAAGCAACTGTTAGAAAAAAGTGTTTGGCAAGGCAGTGACCTCATTCAGTTCCTAAAGGAAGTGACCTACCTCACTTCCTTGGTAATGGAACTCTCTAAACTTGGGATCCAGGAAGCCAGGTACCCAGAGCCAATCCCAGTCCCAGTCCCAGTGGGCTCACTTGTTTTGTGTAGTAAGGACAGAGTCACTCTTCCTTGGTACCTACTGATGTGAGGATGGCCAAATGCCAGGGTCATTCTTGAGAAAGCAGGTAGTGTCTCACCACAGGCTCCTGACAACCTCACACAGTTGGCCGAGGAGACCAGATCTGAGAATGGATAGTCCATTTCAGGGGAACATAGTATGACCCACCAGTCAGAGGACACTCCGGATAGTCACAGACCTACTTGGGGGAAGGAGGTGCCTTTTTGCGTGTGGGTGTGAGTTTGTGGTTTTTTCTCATGTTCTGAGAATAGGTAGAAAAGGCGGTTTGTTTGGTTTGGAGTGGACTTTTTCTAGTAAGTTTTTTGATAAGGCGAGTGTTTCTATGTCTGTGTTTCCCACTTTGTCCGTGGTTGTAGACATTAGACAAGAGAATGCATCAATGGATGTGTCCTGTCTAGTAGAAAGCTTCCCAGCATTCATTCTGCCCAATTTGTGAATGGACTTTGACTCGCCTTATGGATGGGCAATGCCTACTATCTTACTACCTTGCTGTTTTCTTCCTGAATTCTGGCCACTCTCGAGACTAGGCTCATGGTTTTGTGTCCAAGATATGTATCACCTCCAAGCTCTGTGACATGGCCATGTACATGATAACTGAAGGGAATTGGAGGATCTCAGAAAACTCAGATAGGAATGTGACCAGTAAAGTCTCAGTGGAGAATCCTTGCTTTGGGCCATTTGCTTACCTATTGTTCCATTGCCCTGAATGTCAGGAAGGTCTTTGCCTCAGACCACCCCTTTGTGAAGCCTGAACAAAACAGTTTTCAAATGGAAATGAATTGGCATCACCTGTGGCTCTTTGCTTAATTGCTTTGGAAAGGGATGTTTCTTAATCAGCCTCTTGGTCCTGTGTGAGGCTGTGGCTTAGATTCTCAGCACCTGATGGATCTAAAGAAAGATTCCCTGTGTGCTACAAAACCAAAATGGTCAAAATAGCAGTCATTGTGTATGAAGATTCTCGCCATCTTCTGTAATATTTCTGACATCCATCAAGTGAAAATAGGGATCCTTTGGGACAAATGAGTTCTTCAAATGCCTGCAGAGGCTAGACCATAGATGCTTGGGTTTTCTCATGACTCCAATTCACATAAAGAATCTATAACTGGCAGTCATTAGGCCTCAAATTGGAGAAGTGAAGCCGTAATAAGGGCAGGCCTATTTGATCACTCGTGGTTCACAGGAAGGGTGTTCAGGCCACACTGACATTAGGGAAAATAGGGGCAAGGGAGCATATTTTGGACACTGTCTTGGACTGCGCCCCTTATGAAAACCTCCAGCCAGAGAATTTGATGAGTGTCTATATGGAAGAAGATGAGGGCCATGTGGGAGTGTTTTGGTTTTAATTGTGGTCATTTTTGTGGCGGTTGGAAGACATGACTGTGGCCACCATGACTGGAACTCTGGTGTGATTCCCCTTAGAAACTGAGTTCTGGAACTGTCCTCAGAGAAGAATTGCCATGAATTGTGTTGGGATTTTAGGAGGCCACTCATGAGAGTCGCCCTTGGAAACTGAGATCTAGGCAAACTCAGATGGAGACTGCTGAATAGTGACACAGAGCTGTGGTGCACAGGTGTGTGATAAAACATCTCTGGTGGGGCCATGTGGATCTGCCAATGACTTCCAAATGGCTTGTGGCTGAAATGGTGCAGCGCGTAATCCCTTATACGTTTGACCTCTTCATATAAAGGCATCTTGTTATATGGAGAGGTTTCAGGGCAATGTTCACAATCAGGTTGCAATGGTTAAGGGGGCAAGCTATGTGGGATAGAAGCCTGGTTGGTGTATTCTCCTGCAGACCCTGACCCACCACACGTATGAGAAATTCCTCCAGCACTGAGTCCCTGTTGATCTCCTTGTATTTTGTGAAGCAAATACCAAACTCCCAGTGCAACAGCAAGAAACACCATGAAAAGTGGAAGATGAGCAAATGGCTTCACAGTCCACACGGGGAGGCACTTAGCCTTCAGTGGCCACAGTTTCCCAACAAAGAGAGAATTCAGCACTGCTGCCTCATGTTCATTTGAAAATAAGAAACTATATCTTCCAGGTCACATATATGCAGACCCAGCTTTGATGGTCTCACTACAAAGGAAGCTAAAGCTCCTGACAACAACATATATTTCAAGTGCCCAAGGTCAGGGGCAGTTTCTCAAGAAATTTTAGGCCGGCAGAGCTCCATATTTGTGGAGTGTTTACCTGTTAGACAAGGACATGACAAAAGACCACTGACTCCAATTAAAATCAAATTAAACCAAGCTTATTATTTCCACTGGCTTCCTCTCCCTCTAAAAATGGTGGAAACTAGAAAGCAACCCCACCTTTCCTACAGCCCACCTTTATAGCCCAGAATGTTACACAAAGGCGGGTTACAGATAAGAGAACTCGGAGAAGCATCACATTAATGCTAGTTTACATTTTTTGTTTTTTGCTGGCCCCTCATCAGAATTTATCAGGACCATTAGAGCCTCAACGACTGTCGTTGTCTGGCCAGGGAAGGCCAATATTTATGAGGTGTCACTAAAGTTTCAGAGAGGGCTGCTATCTGGTCAGAGAGCCAGGCATGGGTGAGTTCAAGGCATGGGCAGGCATTCAAAGCAGATTCAGAATTTGCAGTAATGTATAGTAAAGCCAAAATTATCTTTTCATGGTTTTGTGGCAAGATGGCTCCCAATTTTAATAAATGATCATGTTGGGTCTATCATTCCCCCTTTCTAATGTGCCCCTTCCAAATCTTTGATAGGGTAGGAAAAGAGCAATGAGGGAATTTTAATTCCTCAGGTAACAGTCTCCAAATTTTTAGAACTCACCCAAAACTGGATTCCTGATTTTACCTGACATAATTAATTACTTATCTTGATAGTCTATTTATTTTTGGCTCCATAGTTGTTAGACGAGAGGCGTCACTCATTTTGGCGTCTTCAGAGCTGAGAGAGGGTGACGTGAGTGGGCACAGCATATGGGACATGACTTGTCTTTTAGAAGTCAGTTGAGGGACATGGGTTGCCTTTTAGAAATCAGTTCGGTTTGAAGTCTGGTTGGGGAAGAACAGGTTGTAAAGTCATCTGGGGATGGGTTCTTCTATGTGAGAAACAAAAACCATGAGTACTGAAAAAATGTTGCAGCAGCTGGAACATGTCACTGTATAGAAGTTCCCTCAGCAGGCTTTAATATCCCCAGTTATCAGAATGTCAACTTAATATTTAACATTTAGTGTTACATTTGTCCCTCCCCATAAGATACAGTTTAATAATTTAATGTCATCTGATCTTGCAAAATTCTTTTACTAGTATGACCTCTGTGTGTAATAGAGAAACCTTTAATTCTGTTACTCAGGGCTGGATAATCATACTAGCAAACACCAAGCCTACCTGTGTAGGTTAGGAATATCTGTAGGCCTTAAACTTAAAATTTGTGCCTCTGGCAGCTCCTCTTGATAGTCACTTTTTATAGTTATCAGGCATTGCTGACTGAGAATCCTTCTTTGTGGCCTCCAGTCTTACTTATTTTGGGAGGATAGCATAAAGTGAATACCTTAAAATATTATTATTATTATTATTATTATTATTATTATTATTATTATTATTTAAAATGTCAGGAATGGCTGTATTTTGGTTTTAACTCTCTTTGCTAAGTGTTTAAGATGAAGCTGTCAAACTGACTTTTGTTTCTATCTATTGTTAACATTAGCTGAGTTTTATGAAAGTCATTCCTGGGGAAACTTGAGAGCAGCTTCTCAGTTCTGCTGGTGCCATTTGCGCTAGGTGGGTCCAGGTCTTGCTTGACCATGGGGCTTCCCTCGGAAGCATCAGGGATGTCTCCCTTCTCTGATGACTCTCTTCTTCATAGCAAATGCCCTGATTGGCTTTCTGTTTTCCAGTGGTCTCATTAATCTCCCTGATTGGGAGGTTATGAGGCCCAGAGTTACAAAGCTTTTAGAGAAGTCCCCTGTTCAATGAATTCAGACTGACTCAGAGGGCAAGAGCCAAATATTGGTTTTCTTGGCTCTTTTCATGTAAATTTAATTTTAAATCCTAATCTTAATTATCCAGCAAATAAATTTTAACAGCCTTATATTAAGAGTACTGGGGTTTAATGTCTATAAGTTTATAATTATTTATCTTTTTATTAATTGGGATCTGTATTGTAGGTGTCTTGTAGGTGATGACTTATTATCTTAAATTAACCCATGCTGTGTTCTTAAAGCAACACTTCTGTAAAACACTAACAGGGAATCTTTAGATCACTTATAAGGAAATTACAAAAAAAATTTTTTAACAAGTGTAAAAATACTTAGTTCGTGTAATAGCTCCCCTGAATTTTTTAGCAGAGTTATACATTATATCCCCTGTTTGAGATCCTAGTAATCTTAACAGAAAACAAAACAACTTTTGAACATAACTTTAAATGAAACATAATCTTACCTACAGCTTTAGTAGTCATTCTCACATGTAGTAATATGGGACACAGAGCCTTATCTCAGGTAAGGCAGGGCTCTTTATAAAAATTAAGTGTTTTAGTTCTAAAGATGAACTTTGTTTTTTTAAATATCATTTTACAAATTTTATATAAATTGTTTGAGGTCACATGAACATTAGCTAACACCATAGAATATCACATTTAAAACATGAATTTAATAAACACTGAAAGTTTTTAACCTTTGCATAGATAAGGCTCTCATTAACATAAAAATACATTTAAATTGTTCCCCAATGTAAAAAGTAACATAAAACTTTACATATCTTATTGAAAACAGGTAAATGAATGCCCAATATATTTTTTTTACTATACAACTTCAGAACACCAGCTTGGTATAATGCTCTTTTAAAGTTTCTACCTTACAGACTTGTATACCTGAAAGATAGGAGCACATTAATAGCATCACAATTACATTGATGTTTCTACATTAAGCAAGTTTAGCTTTTAAAGAAATGGCAGTACAGGGCTCTAAAATAACAGTTCTTATTTAATCAGTTGTTTAATTTTTATGGTTGCTAGCTCTAGAAAAAATAAAACTTAATAAAACACAATGTTATGGGTAAACTTATGTTTTCAGAAATTTTTGTCTCTTTAACACATGACTGATTTTTACAATCTTATACAGACTTTATTACACACTTCTACAGACCTTAGTAAATCAATCAGATATCTAACAAAAGTACTCATGAATGAGTAATCCCATATCAAATTTACTTTACTTATTTATCAAAATATTAGACAAATGTATTGAAGATTGTAAACCATTTTTTTTGTTGAAGGAAAAGTCCTAGAACCAAGTCATATTAGAATTTTTGTAGACATTAATATTTTATTAGATTTTTGAACACCTAGAAAAACTTGTAAGCTGAGTTTTAAAGACATTTATTTTTATCTGTTTATCCAATTTAAATTCAACAATTTAAATCACGTGAATTAAAGATCTTTAGATCCACTTTGTAAAATTTGTTTTTATGAGCGTTGTTTTTATGAGTGCACCTTATATATGTTAATTTGTGTATCATAATATACGGACATATGTATATATAGATATACAACACATAACAACAGTGTGTACACATAATAATAGTAAAGGTCTTGTAGCTTTTCACAGGTGAAATATCCATTGCAATGTTTCAAAAACTCCACAGTTGGTCAAAGATAGAACTGATCAGAAAAACAT
This sequence comes from Callospermophilus lateralis, assembly GCF_048772815.1. Classification (NCBI taxonomy): domain Eukaryota; kingdom Metazoa; phylum Chordata; class Mammalia; order Rodentia; family Sciuridae; genus Callospermophilus; species Callospermophilus lateralis. The sequence continues at coordinate 2,297,972 of NW_027517343.1, forward strand.
TAACCTAGGTCTGTAGGATCAAAATCATGAGCTCAAAAAAAATAAAGAATCTAAGGAAAAAAATAAGAGTTCTAGAAAAAATGACTGGTAATTAATTAGTAAATACCATACAATTTAACTTTTTTTTTTCTCTTAGGCCTCAGATCTGTCTCCTACTAAGTTAGCAGGCTTCTTTCATTTGCATTTCAACATAAGTCCTGGCTGAGGTCCAGAAGGAACAGGGAAAAGCTGCTAATCTGAGCAGACACCTCAGGCCTAAGGCATTTCAACCATAATATTCATGTTTGGATGTTGAAAATTATCATACAAGTTTAAAATACAATTCACAAAATTTTATATCTTTACATCTTTTTTTTGTCAACAGATACCATACTATGATTTACTATCCTTGTCCAATTTAATGCACTGCTACACACAGTGACATTTTCCCAGGTTACCCAGTTCAAAATTGGTGAAAAATAGCCTGAATGATTGGGAAGTTACTTGCCAACTTGGAAGTTGTGTTGTTTAGTTTTCCATCCTAAGTATTTAAGTTCTCTGACATGAATTATCTGAAATCATAAACTAAACAATTACCTAAACCCGACTTTTAACTGCAAGATTGTGCAATGCTTTAAAAACCCATTCAGATACCAGATTGTTACAATAAAACATCATCATTTAGACACACATTCAGCTAAGATCATTCCCAAGAAACAATTTATAATATCAACATATCATTGCACATGTCTTAAAGGGCCAGAAAAAAAGACACAAGACAGACAGAAAGGAGCTCCAGAATATGGCTGACAGACAGAAGCCTTTAAAACAGAGCAGATAAGAGAAAAATCAACTACACCAGTGGAACCATAGATGTCCCCACAAGGGAACCAGATGTTTTCACAGAGGGACAACCTGAAATGTAATATCAAGGGTCTCCATGCTTACTTTACTGCATTTAGTGTCCCCTTTTTCTTTTTCTCTTTTTTAAAAAAACAGAGGTGGCATAATCCTTACAGTGCAGGGAAGGAAGGAGGTAATTCTCTGAAAAAACAGGGCTTTGGCAGCTGCTGGGAGTCGCTCAGTCCCTCCTTATACTTACAGGATTAGCTCTTCTGGTTTCGTTCCACCCCAAGCACGCTCCATCTCCTAACATTTCAGTAGTCAGCTCTCAAAAATTTCCGGGGCGGTGGGGGGTACCAAAATTTGTAACTTAAAGTTCACTTCCTGAATTTGAAGTCAATTCATGCCAATTTAATAATGAGGACAGGGTTTGAGAAAAAGAAAAAGGGAGTTTTACTGCTTTGCTAACAAAGGGAAAACACAGGGGTCTCTGCCCAAAGGTTGTAACTCTCTTTGTCTGAAGGGACAAGGGGTTTTAAAGGAGTTTCAATTGTTAACCTGGGAGATACTCAGTTCTTACGTCCCCAGCAGGCATTGCCCTGTGCAGTGTGTGTGCTCCAGGCAGCCAGCTAGTGGCTTCTCTTATCCTGCTTAACAAAGGGGGGTAAAGTTCATCACAGTTCTTTAAAACACAGTTCAAAGGGATGTCAGTCTTACATGCTTTATTACCCATTTTCATGTCCAATATCCTTAAGTTTTTTCCACAGAAATCACACAACAAAACACACAAAAACAAACAAACAAAAAACATGTAGAACACAGAAAAAAAACACAAAAAAAACAGAAACTCGGCGCAGAAACAGAAAAACAGAGGAGCAATGGAACATCTTGCTAATGCTCCGGGATAGGAACTTCTGAGTGTCTGTTGGCACCTCTCTACCCTTTCAGAGGAATTCACTACAGAATAGAACAGAGGACAGAATGATTCTCGTTACTGTCCCAGACAGGAGTATATGTGTGCCTCCCCAGGCCACCTCTCTGTCATCAGAAGAGATCTCCCTTTACCGGATATCAAATGTTATATAGGTGCTACTTACCAATGGAGGCCTCCTCCACCATGAGCTTGCTAATTGTTTTAGTGCGGTGGTTCACTGCAGTTCTCCCCGGACCAAAAGCTCACTCCAAGGCCTTGGAACTTGCCTCTCCAGGACGGAGCCTTGGAGGGAAGGCCAGCTTCAGAATTTCCAGCAGTCTGGTCTTGTGATCTGTTGGGGCAGGTTCATCTCGCTGCGGAACTACAAAATGTTAGACCACGATTCAAGAAAAGACCACTGACTCCAATTAAAGTCAAATTAAGACAAGCTTATTATTTTCAGTGGACGGGCTGCATCTTCCTCTCAAAATAGTGTAAACAAGACAGCAAACCCACCTCTCCTACAGCCCAGCTTTATAGCCCAGAAAGTTACACAAAAGGGGCGTTACAGAAAACAGAATTTTGATAAGCATCACACTAATTTTTGTTTACATTTTTTTTTGCTGGCCCTAGAATCAGAAATTATGAGGACCATTAGAGCCTCAGAGAGGGTCGTTGTATGGTCAGGGAAGGCCATTATTTATGAGGTGTCACTGAAGTTTCAGAGAGGGCTGCGATCTGGTCAGAGAGCTAGGCATGGGGGAGTTCAAGGCATGGGCAGGCATTTCAAGCAGGTTCAGAATTTGCAGTAATTTATACTAAAGCCAAAATTATCTTCATGGTTTTGTGGAAAGATGGCTCCTAATTTTAATAAAAGCTTAGGTTGGGTGTATCAACCGTGTCCCTTACTTTTGGAAACTCCTCTACAACCTCCAAGGTTGTGAACTACTGAGCATTTTCCAATCCAGATATGTATTCACAGATTTTCTAACTCTTCTCCTCTAATTGTGTCTTACTTGAGGCCAAGGTAATGTCAAGACATTATTCTGGATGAGAGTGGGAAGATTATTGTGCAGCACATATTTGCATATACATTGGATTCATTTTCCAATTTTCCATTCGAAATACTGAATCCCTGACACTAACCCATAGCTTAATAGATTCTAACTACTAATGCTAATATGATGGAGAAAAATAACCCAAATAGAATTGAAATACCAGCATTTCAGAGGAGGCATGGTGTATACTAGAATTGCCTTTTGCAAGATAAAGGGTAGGTGTTATAAATCTAGTGAATTTTTTATTAAAATATTTCTCCATGTGTTTTAAAAATGAACAAATATGTCAATTCCTGACTCCCTTTCTCTCTAGCCTATTCCGCACGTGTATTTTTATATGCACATATAGAATCCTACCTGGTATCACACGTACATTTGTGTGAGGTGCCTGACTTGGCAGATACAAATTGTGAGAAGAGATCACTTCTTTTAAACGCTGTTGGAACTAAAAATTCAACCTATGGGTGAGCTTCCTAGTAGAACATTATACATAAATCCATTTTCAGTAAAATAAATATTATTTTTCCATCTGTGGTTGGTATATATTTTATGATGAATTACGTTTTTCATATATATTGCTACTATTTAATGTCTGTGTGTATTTTGTGTGTATGTATGTGATGTATGTGTGTGTGTGTGTGTGTTTATATATATATACACTCTAAAAATATTTCAAAATATGAATTACATGTGTCTTATATACACTCTCAAAATTCATTCTTTTTCATGTATATGGATTAATAATCAACTTCTCACAAGATTTATCTCAGAAATATTCATCCACTTGAAATACATATTTGTTTTCTATAACAGAAAACTCACTACAGCGAATGGTGGTTACAAATATCAATATTTCTACAGTAACTGACCCAGTTTAACATCAATGCAAGTGAATTCCTATGGGACATGATGAGTCTTTTGACGTTCAATTTCATTCAACACTGGTACATTAATATTTCTTCAGTTTTTGCACTTCATAATATATATATTTCATCCACAAGTTCACAAATTTATATGCATTTGTTTCACTTTCAATCACTTCCTGCTTCAGAACACATGCATTCCTCCAGGTTTCTTGACTGGTCTTTTCATGAGACTTCTTTCCAAACACATTATTTTCAATTTCCATAATCACTTTTGAAGCAAAACTCACACACATCATGATAAACCATAACCCTAATATCACCATTAGGTGTATTACTGGTTGGAAAGAATGATTGTATATCAATATAAGATTCCCTGTATAATTTCAGATGTGAATTCAATCCATTATTTAAAGTTGGAACCAGTTACATTACTTATTCACAGTATGGTCAATTCATGCATTATCTCTATTTTCATAAACACAGGGTACATCTATTTGCACCCCCAATAATAATTTATAGTCTTCAAATATTGCTCCCAGAAATGGTGGAAGAAATACTCATGCACCTGATCTACACATACATTTTGTCACAGTAATATTCTGGACACAAATGCAAAGTTCACACTTATGATTGTACCATTTCCTAAGTGGAAAGTGAGCATGGATTCCTTAAACATCCATTTCACCTTTGTCTAATGCTCTCAAATATAAATCCTATTGGTGACTACATATTTGTTTCTTCCTAAGATTATGTATTCAACCTCAAGCCTGTTGAAAATGTCTAATCCTGTCACTCACTTTATACTCCTTCTGAATATACTCACATGAATAGAGCAGAGAGCCCTGAGAACAGCTTAAGCAGAGCTTATATACTTTCCTTGGAGAGGGCAGGGACAGAAATTTATTGATGGGTCAGAGCGAGTGGGCGGTTAGTGTGAAACTGGGTGAGGGAATACATTCTGCAATTTGGCAGTTGGGGACAGCATAATCTGGGAACAAGATTACAAACAGTTCTCAAGATTTCAACAGTGTTTTGTTAAGCATACAGAAAAACAGGAAGTTACAAGTACCTTTTTTATTAACCTTTTATTCCCCACTTCTTCTTCTTGCTACTTTTAATAATAAAGGTGATTATTGGGGCATGTCACATTCTATGTCTGCTAGTGGGGTATTACCATAAGTTTAACTTGTCCAATTTGAGCTTGGAGAAAAGAACTTACATGGTTGAGCAAACAGGGTTTTATAGTTAGCAATAATATGACGATTATTATTGGACAGGCCAGGGTTGATAAAAGCGTAGATAACCAGGGGGACTGTGTGAACCAAGACTCAAACCACCCTTTTTGGGCCTCTCTCTCTCGTTGACACTTTTCAAGGCATCCTTTTATTTTACTCATAGGTTTTTTTTTACAACCTCATTATGGTTGGCATCAAAACAACATTATTACATCAATGCAGCACAAAGGCCCCCTTCTCTCATGGAGGGGAGGTCCAACCCTCAACTTGAGTGTAAAACAACTTCAGAGAGAGATGTTAAAGATTCCTGCAAAGCTGTGATGGAGGTTTCTATTATCTTTAAGTTTTGGTCTCTTGCTGCTTCTATTTGGGTCATTTGTTGTGTACCATGGAGCAGGGCAGTGGTTCCTGTGACTACCCCTGCCACAACTCCAATTCCTAATATGATGGCTAAAGTGAGGAATATATGTTCCCAGTGGAACCGGGTTGTATGCCCCCCTGTTTGAACTTCAAATGAACCTTGGTCATTATAGAGCAATCTGGGACACATCTTCACCATTACACAATTAATCACATCTGTTGACCATTTCATGAAAACATAAACAATGTTTAAGTATATAGAATTATACTGTTGTAGGGACGGACAAGGCACGGCTCCTAAGATAGCACCAAAGACAGGGAAAAAGTCCTATTTGGTTGCAACCGGATTCAGAGGGCATTGCTTCTGTTGTAATCAATTAACTCCCGGAACCCCAATTTTAGGTAGTTTTAGAATTTTGTACCCAACATGAAAGAGAAGGGACTCAGAAGTTCACAGTCTGCAGAAATTCACAAAACGAAGCTTTTTTTTTTTTTCTGTTTTTTCCTCTATTGTGGGCAAGTTAACTTTTCAAGGACACCTGGGAGGCAGAGAGCTTTTTTTTTTCCTTTTCTTTTATCCCCCTGCCAACTGTTACCATGGAGCCCAGTTTGTAACTTTTTATCTTAGAAATGTAGCCATCTCTGTGAAGCCCCAGCTCAAGGCCAGAGACCTTGTTCACATATTCTGTGAAAAACTATTAAGGGGGTGTCTAGCTTAGGAGTGCTGATTTTTCCAGCCAGTAGGCAAGTAGAACAGGGCAACAGAATAAGAGGAAGTTAATCTACACTGAACTCATTTATAGAGACTCTTTTGCTGAAAGTCCTAAAGTCAGCCATGGTGAAGACTTCTGGAGAAGTTCAGTGAAGATTTTTCTGAGGGCCTGGTACAGAGGGGGAAGATGGGGAAGGCGGGAGGTGAGAGCAGCTCCGTGGATCTCAGAATAAGGAAGGAGAGATGTAAAAGAATAATGGGAAAGGATTTTGGGATTTTCCTAGCAACATAAATTGAGCAGTAGAAACGGTAGAGCAGAAAGGAAGACGGGAGTGAGTATCCCAAAAAGCCTGTGAGGGACTTTAAAATTTAGTAACCTGTTTTCAGTGATGACAAAGCAACTTTAAAGGCCATTTTCATTACATCTTCGATAGGGGTCTGAGGGCTCTCCTAAGCTGGTTTGAGCTTTGGGTTAGGTGGTAAGAGGACCTGGTGGGACCCGGTGTGGGCACTGACAGGAAAAGAGAGAAGTGAGTGGGTGGATGGGTACCTCAGTACCTGCTACCTCAGCAAGGGGGCAATGCTCTGAGAACCGGCAGAGGTTTCGGTTTTTGATCTAGTAATTGGAGAAGAGAAATCAGGTTTGCTGAGGTGGGACTGACAGCAGAGAGTCTGGAGCAGAAGGCTGAGTTTGAGGAACTATTGGAGAAGCATAGTTCAGGATGTGAGTGAAAGAGGAAAAAGGCCTTCACATAGGGGAATTTCCTTTCACCCTATTGAGCACTTGCAGAAGTTAAAAAGGTTACACAGAATTTGAGGATCTAGAGACTCCTCTGTTGGCCATCAGTTTGGGTTGTCTAAGTGGTAATATGGCCAATGCTGTGTACTGAATTTGATGAGGATTTTGGGTTCCACCAGGCAGCCCCTGTATGCTCAAATCCCCATGACTTACAGAAGAAGTCGGCTTTTCCCCCACACAGCCGTGGCGGTTTGTGGCTTTGATAGTCTGCCGGGCAAACATACTAATATAGGCTAGCCAACCTGCATCTGGCTTGCCTGTCCCTACAATCATAATGTTTGTTTCCATTATCTATTGTACGGAAAGGATTTAATGGAATTTTAATGGGATCCTCTTCATCAGGGATATTCTAATAGGAAAGACCTATAGCCAGCTGGCAAATGTCTGGGTGGAGAGATGGCCTCCAGGTCCCTAAGTGGGCTGTATGCAAGAGAGACCATACTTCTTATCTAGTAGGATTTGTGAACAGCCATCGCTGCAGTAGGGGCTGATGAGCGTTAGGACTACGGGTGGCCAAGGAGAGAGTCTATAGCCTTACCCACATGGCGAATATGCAATTTGAAAGGGTTAACAGTCTTTTCCAGTTTCCAGCCAGAGTCTGGACATGGCACAGGCTTGAGATGAGACGCATGGATGCAGGAAGTGATTCCCTCTACTTTTACTGCTGTAGGTGCTATAAGTAGCACCTGGAATGGTCCTTTCCAGCGGGGTTCCAGGGATGACACCTGATGTCATCTTATGTAGAGGAAGTCTCTTTCTTGATATCAATGTGGATTCCCCTCATCCCCAGGTTGGAAGGCAGTAGCCATCTGTTTCCACAGGTATATCTGAGTTCTTACAAGAGATTTAAGTCTGTCAAGCAAGGGTGTGTGGAAGGGATCCTTAGGTCTTAGAGTCGGGGTTAGGTCTCTTAGTGGAGGAGGGGCCCCATAGAGAATTTCATAGGGGGTGAGGTTACACAAAGAAACAAAGGGAGTATTTCTTGATGAAATAGTGCATAAGACAGGAGCATAGTCTAATCTTTTATGCCGGTCTCTAAGCTTAATTTCGTTAAGGTCTCTTTAATGGTTTTATTTATTTTTTTTACGTGTCCTGATCTCTGGGGTCTATAAACACAATGTAACTTCCAATTAATCCCCAGAGTCCTGGCTAACCCCTGATTTACCTGGCCCATAAAGGGTCTTCAATTATCAGACCATGTTACATTAGGCAGGCCGTGTCTTTGATAAATATCTTTCAGGATCTTCTTGACCACAATTTGTGCCGGTTTTCTTTTATTTTTTTTTTGGTGGGAATGGCTTCAATCCATCCTGAAAATGTATCTACAAAGACTAGGAGATATTTAAGCCCATACCTTGCTGGCTTAATTTCAGTAACGTTCACTTCCCAGAATTGTCCTGGTCTGGTTCCTCATAGGTGCTTTCCTGTAGGAAGCTTGGAAGTGTAAGCATTAACCAATTGACAGAACTGACAGGCTTTTGTTACCCATTCAATTATTTCCTTTCACTGTGAGTGAGTTAGTCTAAAACTCTGTTCTTGATCCTACATTAATGCCTGCAGTTTTTTTGAACAAAGTTGATTGAGTTGATGTACATTTTTAACGTAGTGTAGGGCTTTCTGAAATTGCAGGCTGGGCTCACTGAAGTTGAGGAGTTCATTGTCAGTGTTCTTAGATGTTATCAAAAGCTTGCTGGTGCTCAAGGGTCCATTGGAATTGGGCATTCTCATTTAACAGCGGGTATAAAGGAGCAGCTAAGAACACAAACCCAGGTCCATAACCTGCTAAAGCCAGCAGTCCCAAGAAACTCTCTATGTTGTCTCCTGTTAAATGGGGGTGGTATCTGCACAACGGTTTGTTTCCTGGGCTCAGTGAGCCATCATTTACCGTGCCTAAGGGAATACCCCAGGAAGATTACTTCTTGCTGGCAAATTTGGGCCTTTTTGTCCGAAGCTCTCTACCCGAGTTGAGCAAGCTCAGATAATAGTGCTTGGGTCTCAGACTCAGAGTTTTCTTTGGTGTTGGCTGCCAGTAGCTGGACATCCACATATTGAAGCAGAATGACTTCGGGGTGCGTAGTTCTGAAGTTGTAGAGATGTCTGTGAAGGGCTTCATCAAAGAGAGTGGGGGAGTTTTTGAACCCCTGTGGGAGTCTAGTCCAAGTTAGTTGAAAAGACGTTCCGGTTTCTGGGTCTACCTACTCGAAAGCAAACAGCAACTGACTATCTTTATGCAGAGGCAAGCAAAAGAAAGCATCTTTTAAGTACAGAACAGTATACAATTTTCACTCGGCCACAGCAAAGAGGTTATTGGGGGTCCAGCATGCTGGGGCTCAGAGCTCACTTAAATAGAGCAGAGAGCCCTGAGAACAGCTTTAACAGAGCTTACATACTTTTCTTGGAGAGGGCAGAAAGTGAAATTTATTGATTGGTCAGGGCGAGTGTGCGGTTTGCGTGCACCCGGGTGAGGGAGTATATTCTGCAGTTTGGCAGTTGGGGACAGCACATTCTGGGAACAAAATAGCAAACAGTTCTCAAGATTTCAACAGTGGTTTGTTAAGCATACAGAAAAACAGGAAGTGACAAGTGCCTATTTAATTAACCTTTCACCTAAGCAAAATGGAAAGTGAGCATGGATTACTAAAAACAACCATGTCCAGGTTGCCTAATGCTCTCAAATGTTAATCATATTGGAGGCAACATATGTCTTTCTTCCTAAGATTATATATTCAACCTCAACCATGTTGGAAATGTCTAACCCTCTTACATTATGCTTTGCCTGATTTCCTAATGTCTCTATTGATATCTGCTTTCCTACTTATTTTCCCCAGTTCATCATTGTGACTGACCCTTCGCGTGTGCTGACACTGACATTCACTCACTACCCAAAAATCTATTGCTAAAGAACTTTTGTCCAAATTCCATAATCACTCTTTTTTCTAAACCTACAGGCTATCTTCCTAATCCTACCGACTATGCCTTTTTGACTGGATGTTCTCTTCGACATTCAATCATCCAAGGTAGAAGGTCCTATCCCATTTTATATCGATTTATCTGAGACATCTGTGCAGAATGTAATTCAAAGCTAAGTATACCAATCATGGGCCCAATGCACTTCTAGGCTTCAAATCTTACCTAGATTTATATTTTCATACTTATATTTCACCTATATATTCTTGTAAATATTGCAGATTCCCAATACTATTAGTCATCACGCAGAATGATTCCTAACCCAAATCGAACCTGTTATTAACCCTAACCATACACTGTTCCCTCAATCTAACTTTACAGAAGAGCAGGCCCAGAGTTGGTCTTTCAATACAAGAATGTAGGAGATCTTCCACATGCTGAGAAACTCAAAGATCCATGTAGAAATGAACTCTGGAGAAGTTGTAGGCAGCTATGAAGGACCTGAGAGAGCAAAAGTCATCTTCAATGGCAAACAACCTTGTCAGGATGAAGGGTTTTGTCTGTATCAGTCTCTCTGTTCTTAATATAGAGAAGATGGACCAAACCAGGCCTGTTTGGAGAGCTGTTCCCTGGTGCCTATGGTTGATATACCATTCTAACTTGTGAAAGTGTCACAGTAAGTAGGGGCAGCCTCCATCTCATGGGACACTTGGAAGCAACTCTTAGGACCAAGTGGTTGCCAAGGCAGTTAGCTCATCTAAACCCCACAGTCAGTAGGCCTCAAATTGGAGAAGCTGAGCAGTATTAATGGTAGACCTTTTTGATCACTTCTGGTACACAGAAGGGGTGTCCAGGCCACTCTGACTTTATGGAAATGACGAGCAAGAGTGCGTATTTTGGACACTGTCTTGTCCTGCGCTCCTCATAGAAACCTCCAGCTAGAGGTTATGATGAGTGTCTATATGGAAGAAGATGAGAGCCATGTGGGACTATTTTGGTTTTAATTGTGGTCATTTGTGTGGCAGTTGGAAGAGATGACTGGGTCCACCTGGGTTTGAACTCTGGTGTGAATCCCCTTAGAGACTGAGTTCTGGAAGTGACCTCAGAGAAGTATTGCCATGAATCGAGTTGGGATTTTAGGAAGCCATGCATGAGAGTCGCCCTTATAAACTTAGATCAAGGTCCAGGGTGGCTTTCCACAGAGCACTGGGAATCTCAGCCAAATTATCCCATGATTTTATTCTTAAAGACTTGGCAGCCATACTTGAGAGTCAAAACACACATGGAACTCACATTGTAGACCTCAATAGGCCTGGCTTCATGTAACCTTTTGGCCACTGTATGGGAAGCGTTGCCTATGAAAGTTCTCCAGAGTTTCACTGAAATGAGCTTCCTCAACATTTAATGGTTCTTGAAAGCCACAGTGCCTCCCAACTACATCCTTGAAAAATGGCTAGATAAATACTTTGAAATTTTTGAAATTCCCATGACCAGGTGGCACTGGAGTATCTTTGGATGTCCTGCTGCTGATCATGAGTGTACCAGAGAGTGCCTTGATTGACTGGAATTTATAAAAATAATGTAGAACAGAGATGGTAGTATGTTGGAGCCTGCTGAGTAGTGGGCCTAGATCAGTGGTAGCCACGTGTGTGATAAAACATCTGTGGTGGGTCCATGTGATTAGCCCATTTGCTTCCAAATGGCTTGTGACTGACATGGTGCAGCCAGCAGACCCTTATTTGTAAAGGCATCTTTTTATTTGGAGAGCTTTCAAGGTAATGATCAGAATCATGTTGATATGGTCAAGGGTGCAAGCTATGTGAGAAAGAAGCCTGGTTGTTTCATTCTCCTGCAGACCCTAACCCACCACACGTGACAGAACTCCCTCTAGCACTGTGTCCCAGTTGAACTTGTTGTTCAAAAAGCCCAGTGCAGCAGCAAGAACCAAAAGCCCCAGTGCAGCAGCAAGAACCACCACAAAAATTTGAGGAGGACCAAATGGCTTCACAGTCCACACGGGGTGAAACTTAGCCTCCAGTGGCCACACTTTACCTACAAAGAGAGAATTCAGCACTGCTTCCTCAGGTTCATTTGAAAATAAGAATCCATGTTCTCCAGGTCATATAGATGCAGACCCAGCTTTGATGGTCTCACTACAAAAGAAGCTAAAACTCCTTAATACAACATATATTTCAAGTGCCCAGCTTCAGAGGCAGTTTCTCAAGAAGTCTTTAGGCCAGCAGAGCTCAATGTTTGTGGAGTGTTTACCATGTCCCTTACTTTTGGAAACTGCTCTACCACCTCCAAGGTTGTGAACTCCTGAGCATATTCCATTCCAGATTTGCATTCACAGATTTTCTAACTCTTCTCCTCTAATTGTGTCTTACCTGGGGTGAAGGTAATGTCAAGGCATTGTTGTGGATGAGAGTGGGAAGATTTTTGTGTAGCACATATTTGCATACACATTGGATTCATTTTCCAATTTCCCATTAAAAATACTGAATCCCTGACACGATCCCATACCCTACTAGACTCTGACTACTAATTCTAATATGATGGAGAAAAATAACCCAAACAGAATAGAAATACAAGCAGTACAGAGAAGGCATGGTGCATAGTTGGACTTGCCTTTTGCATTATGTAGGGTAGGTGTTATAAATCTAGATAATTTTTAATTGAAATAGTTCTCCATGTGTTTTTAAAGTTAACAAATATGTGAATTTTATCTCCCTTTCTCTGTAGCCTATTCAGCAAATGTATTTTTATATGCACATATAGAATCCTAGCTGGTATCACATGTACATACTTGTTTGGAGGCTGACGTGGCAGATAAAAATTATGAGAAGAGATAACTCCTCCTAAATGCTGTTGGATCTTAAAATTCAACCTATGGGTGATCTTCCTAGTTGAACAACATTATTCATAAATCCATGTTCAGTAAAATTAATATTTTTGGATCAGTGGACGATATATATTTCACCATGAATTTCGATTGGCATATATACTGCTACTCTTTAATGTCTGTGTGTGTTTTGTGTTTGTGTGTGTGTATATATATATATATATATATATATATATATATATATAATCTCCAGATTTTTTAAAATATAAAATATATGTGTCTTATTATACACTCCCTAAATACATTCATATTCATGTATGTGGATTTATAATCAAATTTTTACAAGATTATTCTCAGAAATATTCATCCCCCTGAAACACATATTTGTTTACTAGTACTGAAAACTAACTTCAATGAAAGGTGCATACAAATCCTAATATTTCTGCAGTAACTTACCCAGGTTAATATCAATGCAAGTAGATTCCTATGGGACATGATGTGTATTTTGACATTCATTTTTATTCAACACTGGTACAGTACTATTTCTTCAGTTTATGCACATCATAGGATAAATGTTTCATCCAAAATTTCAAAATTTAAAACTTTTGATTCACTTTCAATCACTTCCTGCTTCAGAACACATGTATTCCTCCATGTTTCTTGACTGGTCTTTCATGAGACTTCTTTGCAAACACATTATTTTCGATTTGCATAATCAATTTTGAAGCAAAACTCACACACTCTTCATGATCAACCGTAACACTAATATTACCATTAGATGTACAACTGGTTGTAATGAATGTATGTATGCCAATATCAATATAAGGTTTCCTGTATATTTTCAGATATCAATTTATTCCAATTCCAATTTCTAATGTTGGGTCCAGTTATATTATTTATTCACAGTTTGGTCTATTCATTCATCATCTCTATATTCATCAAAACACCTATTTTTTTCCCCAATACTAATTTATAGGTTGTAATAATATTGCTCCCCATAATGGTGGAAGAAATACTCATATCACCTGATCTACATATACATTTTTATCACAGTAATATTCTGGACACAAATGTAAAGGTAACACTTATGATTGTACCAAAACCTAAATTGAACGTGAATATATATTACTAAAACCATCCATGTCCAGGTCGCCTAATGCTCTCAAATTTCAATCCTTTTGGTGACTACATATTTGTTTCTTCTAATATCATATATTCAACCTCAACCCTGTTGAAAATGTCTAATCCTGTTACTCACTTTATACTTTGCCTGATTTCCTAATGTCTCTATTTTATATCTGCTTTCCTACATATTTTCCCCAGTTCATCATTGTGACTGACTCTTCATATATGCTGATATTTTCATTCACTCTCTAAACGAAACCCTATTGCTAAAGAACTATATTTCCAACTCAAAGACTCACTCTTCAACCTAAACCTACTATTTTCCTAATCCTACTGACTATCCCTTTTTGACTGGATGTTCTCTTCGACATTCAGGCATCTCAGGTACTAGGTTTTATTCCATTGTATGTAGATTTACCTGCGACCACATTGCAGAATGTAATTCAAAGCTAAATATCATAATCAAGGGCCCAATGCCCTTCCTGGCTTCAAATCTTACCTAGATTTCTCTTTTCATACTTATATTTCAAATACATATTCTTATAAATATTTCAGGTTCCCAATACCATTTTTCATCCAGCAGAATGATTCCTAACACAAATAAAACATGTTGTTAACCCTAACCATACACTGTTCCCTCCATCTAAATTTACAGAGGGAAGGGACAGAGTTGGTCTTACAGTAAAGAAATGTAGGGGATCTTCCACCTACTGAGACCCTCAAAGTTCCATGCTGAAATGATCACTGGAGAATATATACGCAGCTATGAAGGACCTGAGAGAGCAAAAGTCATGTTCAATGGCAAACAACCTGGTCAGGATGAAGGTTTCTGTCTGAATCAGCCTCTCTATTCTTAATGTAGAGAAGATGGACCAAACCAGGCCTGTGTGGGTAGCTGTTCCCGGGTGCCTATGGTTGATATAAGATTCTAACTTGTGAAAGTGTCACAGGAATTAGGGACAGCCTCCTTCTCATGTGAGACTTGGAAGCCACTGGTTGGACAAAGTGGTTGCCAAGCCAGTGACCTCATTCAGTTCCTGAAGGAAGTGACCTCACATCACTTCCTTAGTGAAGGAAATCTCAGAACTTGAGATTCATGAAGCCAGGCACCCAGAGTCAGTCCCAGTCCCAGTCCCAGTGGTCTCACTTGTTTGGATTTACCAAGGACAGAGTAAGTCTTTCTTGGTACCTATTGATTTGAGGATTGCAAAATGCCAGTAAAGCTCTGAAGAGGGGCCTTTCCTGAGAAAGCAGGTAGTGGCTCACCTCTGGGTCCTGACACCTTCACAGAGTTGGCCAAGGAGACCAGATCTGAGACATTTCAGGCCATTTAGGGGGAAAATAATATGGCCCACCAGTCAGAGGACACTCCGGATAGTAACAGACCTTCTTGGGGGAAGGAGCTGCCTTTGTGGGTGTTGGTTTGTGGTTTTGTCTCATGTTCTGAGAATAGGTAGGCAAGGCGCTTTATGTGCTGTGGAATGAACTGTTTATTGTAAGTCATTTGACAAGGCGAGTGTTTCTATGTCTGTTTACTTCACTGTGTCCGTGGTTGTACTCATTAGAAAAAAAGAATGCATCAATGGATGTGTCCTGTCTAGTAGAAAGCTTCCCAGAATTCATCCTGCCCAATTTATGAATGGAGTTCAGATTGCCTTATCAATGGGTAACACCTGCAATCTTCCTAAGTTACAGTTTTCTTCCAGAATTCTGGCCCCTCTCCAGAATAGTCTCATGGTTTTGTCTCTAAGGTATGTACCACCTCCAAGCTCTGTGACATGGCCATGTACTGGATAGCTCAAGTGAATTGTGAGCATCTCAGAAAAATCAGATATATATGTGTGACCACTAAATCTCAGTGGAGAAACCCTGCTTTGGGCCTTTTGCTTACCTATTATTCTGTTGCTATGAATGTCACGAAGTTCTTTGCCTCAGGCCACCAATTTGTGAAGCCTGAAGAAAACAGTTTTCAAATGGAAATGAATGGGCATCACCTAGGGCTCTTTGCTTAATTGCTTTGGAAAGGGATGTGTCTGAATCAGCCTCTTGGCCCTGTGTGAGGCTGTGGCTTAGATTTTCAGCACCTGATGGATCTAAAGAAAGATCCCATGGATGCATACAGAACCAAAATAGCCAAAAGAGCTGTCATTGTGGATGAAGACTCTCGCCTTCCTTTCAAAGGTTCCTGACATCCATCAAGTGAGAATAGGGATCCTTTGGGTCAAGTGAGTTATTCAAAGCCCTGCAGAGGCTAGCCCATACGTGCTTGGGTGTTCTCATTACTCCAATTCACATAAAGAATCTGAAACCCACAGTCAGTAGGCCTCAAATTGGAGAAGCCAAGCAGTATTAATGGCAGACCTATTTGATCACTCCTCGTTCACAGTCAGGGTTTCCAGGCCACACTGATTTTAGGCAAATCGGGGGAAAGGTAGGTTATTTTGGACATTGTCTTGGTCTGTGCCCCTCATGGAAAACTCCATCCAGAGGTTATGATGAGGGTCTACATGGAAGAAGATAAGGGCCATGTGGGAGAATTTTGTTTTGAATTGTGGTAAGTTGTGTGGCAGTTGGAAGAGATGCCTGGGTTTACCTGGGCTTTAACTCTGGTGTGATTCCCCTTAGAGTCTGAGTTCTGGAACTGACCTCAGAGAAGCATTGTCATCAATTGTGTTTGAATTTTACTAGGCCATGCATGAGAGTTGCCCTTGGAACCTGAGATCTAGGCCCAGAGTGGCTTTCCACAGAGCACTGGGATTCTCAGCCAGGATATCACATGATTTTATTCTGAAAGACTTTGCAGCCACAGTTGAGTCAAAACACGCATGGACCTCACATTGTAGACCTCAATGGGCCTGGCTTCATGTGACCTTTTGGCTACTCTTTGGGAAGCCTTGCCTGTGAGTGTTCTCTAGAGCTTTCATTGAAATGAGCTTCCTCAACATTTAATGGTTCCTGAATGAATTTAAACCCCCAGAGCCTCCAACTTCATCCTTGACAAATGGCTTGATAAATACCATGAAATTTTTGAAATTCCCATGACCAGGTGGCACTGGAGAACTTTTGGATGTCCTGTTGCTGATGATGAGTGTACCAGACAGTGCCTTGATTTACTGGGTTTCATGAAATTTGTGTAGAACAGTGATGCCAGTAAGTTGGATCCTGCTCATTAGTGGGCCTAGAGCAGTGGTGTGAAGGTGTGTGATAAAACATGTGTGGTGGTGACATGTGGATCTGCCATTGGCTTCCCAAAGGCTTGTGACTGACATGGTACAGCCAGCAGACCCTTCTATGCAAAGGTGTTTTTTATATAGAGAGGTTTCAGGTCAATGTTCAGAATCAGGTTGCTATGGAAATGGGGGCAACTTATGTGGAATTGAATCCTGGTTGGTGCATTCTCATGCAGACCGTGACCCTCCACAAGGGACAGAACTCTCTCCAGCACTGTGTCCCAGTTTAGCTCCTTGTATTTCATGAAGCAAATACCAAACTCCCAGTGCACCTGTGAGAAACACCACGAAAATTGGAGAATGACCAAATGGCTTCACAGTCCACACGTGGAGACACTTACAACCCAGTGACCATAGTTAAACTACAAAGAGAGTATTCAGCATGGCTGCCTCATGTTCATTGGAAAATTAGAAACAATATCCTCCAGGTCACATTGTTGCACACCCAGATTTGATGGTCTACCAACAAAGGAAGCTAAAGCTCCTAACAACAACATATATTTTTAAGTGCCCAACCTCAGAGGAAGTTTCTCAAGAAGTCTTTACACCAGCAGAGCTCCATGTTTGAGAAATGTTTACCCTGTCCCTTACTTTTGAAAACTCCTCTACCACCTCGGAGGTTGTGAAATCCTGAGCATTTTTCATTCCTGATATATATTCACAGATTTTCTAACTTTTCTCCTCTAATTGTGTCTTACTCGGAACAAAGGCAATGTCAAGGCAATGTTCTGGATGAGAGTGTGAACATTTTTTTGTAGCACATATTTACATACACATTGCATTCATTTTACAATTTTCCATTCAAAATACTGAATCTCTGACATGAACCCATACCCTACTGGACTCTGACTACTACTCCTAATATGATGGAGAAAAATAACACAAACAGAATAGGAATACAAGCAGTTAGGAGAAATCATAGTGTATAGTTGTACTTGTATTTTGCATGATTAATGGTAGGTGTTATAAATCTAGTCAATATTTAATTTAAATAGTTCTCCATGTGTTTTTGAGGTTAACAAATATGTGAATTCCTGTCTCCCTTTCTCTGTATCCTATTTAGCACATGTACTTTTAAATGCACATATAGAATCATACCTGGTATCACATGTACATTTTTGTGAGGTGGGTGATTTGGCAAATACAATTTGTGAGAAGTGATCACTCCTCTTAAACCCTGTTGGAACTGAAAATTCAACCTATAGGTGAGCTTCCTAGTTGAACAACATTATACATAAATCCATGTTCAATTAAAGAAATATTTTTGCATCTGTGGATGATATATATATCATGATAAATTTCGATTGGCATATATATTGCTAATTTAATGTCTGTGTGTGTGTGTGTATTTTGTGTGTGTGTGTGTATGTGTGTGTGTGTGTATATATATATATATATATATATATATATATATATATATATATATATATATGTATATATACTCTCCAGAAATATATGTGTCTTATATACACTCTCTAAATTCATTCATGTTCATGTATATGGATTTATAATCAACTTTTCACAAGATTTTTCACAGAAATATTCATCCACCTGAAATACATATTTGTTTCCAGTACTTAAAACTAACTTCAGTTTATTTTGCATACAAATACTATTATTTCTACAGTAACTGACCCAGTTTAACATCAATGCAAGTAGATTCCAGTGGGACATGATGTGTATTTTGAAGGTCATTTTTATTCAGCACTGGTACAATACTATTTCTTCAATTTATGCACATGATAGGATATATATTCCATCAACAAGTTAGCAAACTTATAGGCAGTTGTTTCACTTTCATCACTTCCTGCTTCAGAACACATAAGTTCCTCCAGGTTTCTTGACTGGGCTTTTCATGAGACTTCTTTCCAAACACATTATTTTTAATTTCCATGATCACTTTTGAAGCAAAACTCACACACTCTTCATGATAAACCATAATCCTAATATTACCATTAGATGTATTAGTGGTTGAAATGAATGTATGTATATCAATATAAGATTTCCTGTATATTTTCAGATATCAATGGAATCCATTATTTAAATTTGGAACCCATTATATTATTTATTCACATTATGGTCTATTCATGCATTATCTCTATATTCAGAGTCACAGGATATACCTATTTGTACCCCCAATACTAATTTATACATCTTCAAAATATTGCTCCCAGAAATGGTGGAAGAAATACTCACGTCACCTTATCTACATATACATTTTATCACAGTAATATTCTGGACACAAAAAGCAAAGATGACACTTATTATTTTACCAATGTAAAGGTCAGGCGAGTGTCGGAGGAAGAGACTACCAGAGACTGTCTCATGCAACAGCCAAGGATTTATGGGGGTCCAGCATGCTGGGGTCAGAGCTCCCTTGAATAGAGCACAGAGCCCTGAGAACTGCTTAAGCAGAGCTTATATACTTTCCTTCGAGAGGGCAGATAGGAAAGTTTATTGATGGGTCAGGGCGAGTGGGCGGTTTGCGTCCAAATGGGTGAGGAAGTACATTCTGCAGTTTTGCAGTTGGGTACAGCACTTTCAGGGAACTAGATTAGCAAACAGTTCTCAAGACATCAACAGTGTTTTGTTAAGCATACCGAAAAACTGGAAGTGACAAGTGCCTATTTTATTAACCTTTCATTCCCCACTTCTTCTTTTGGTTACTTTTAATCATAAAAATGATCATTGGGGGTGTCACATTTTATGTTTACTAGTGTGGTATATTGTTTTCTGATTACCATAAGTTTAACTTGTCCAATTTGAGCATGGAGAAAGGAAACTACACGGTTGATCAAACAGGGTCCTACAATTACCAATAATATGAGGATTATTAATGGACCGGCCAGGGCTGATGAAAACGTAGTTAATGAGGGGGCTTTGTGAACCAAGACTCAAACCACCTTTTTTGGGCCTCTCTCTCTTGTTGATGCTCTTCAAGGCATCTTCTTAATTTAATCATAGATTCTTTTACAACTCCAGTATGGTCGGCATCAAAACAACATTCTTCCCTCAATGCAGGACGAAGGCCCCTTCTCTCATGAAGAGGAGGTCCAACCCTCGACTGTTCTGTAAAATAACTTCAGAGAGAGAGGTTAAAGATTCGTGTAAAGCTGTGAAGGAGGTTTTTAATATCTTTAAGTTTTGATCTATTACTGCTTCTAATTGGGTCATTTGTTGTGTTCCATGGACCAGGGCAGTGGTTCCTGTGCCCACCCCTGCAGCAACTCCTATTCATAATAGGATGACTAAAGTGAGGGATACAGGTTCCTGGCAGAACCGGGTTGTTTGCTCCCCTATTTGATATTTAAATGTACCTGCGTCATGATAGAGCACTCTGGAAAACATCTGCACCATTACATAATTAATCACATCTGTTGACCATTTTATGAAAACATAAACAATGTTTAAGTGTATAGAATTGTACTGCTGTAGAGATGGACAAGGCAAGGTACCTAAGATAGCACAGAAGACAGGGAAACAGTCTTATTTGGTTGCATCCGGATTTAGAGGGCATTGCTTCTGTTGTAATCAATTAATCCCTGAACCCAAAGTTTAGGTTGTTTCAGAATTTTGTACCCAGCATGTAAGGGAAGGGGCTCAGAAGTTCACAGTCTGCAGAAGTTCACAAAAAGCAGTTTTTGTTTCTGTTTTTTTTTTCCTCTGTTCTGGGAAAGTTAACTTCTTAAGGACACCTGGGAGGGGGAGAGCTTTTTTCTTCTTTTTTTTCTTTTCCTCCCTGCCAGCTGTTACCATGGAGCCCAGTTGGTAACTTCTATATCTTAGAAATGTAGCCATCTCTATGAAGCCCCAGCTCTAGGCCAGAGGCCTTCTTCATATATTTTGTTAAAAACTACTAAGGGGGTGTCTAGCTTAGGAGTGCTGATTTTTCCAGCCAGTGGCCAAGTAGAACAGAGCAACACGAATAGAGAAAGTTTATCTACATTGAACTCTTTTATAGGAACTGTGTTGCTGAAAGGCTTAAAGTCAGCCATGGTGAAGACTTCTGGAGAAGGTCATTTAAGACTTTTCTGTGGGCCTGGTACAGAGGGGAAGACAGGGAAGGCAGGGGATGAGAGCAGCTCCATGGATCTGAGGATGAGGAAAAAGAGATATAAAAGAATTATGGGAAAGGGGTTTGGGATTTTCCTGGCAACAAAACTTGAGCAATAGAACAGGTAGAGCAGAGGGGAAGACGGGAGTGAGTATCCCAAAAAGCCTGTGAGGGACTTTAAATTCTTAGTAACCTGTTTTCAGTGATGACAAAGCAACTTTAAAGGCCATTTTAATTACATCTTTGATAGGCTTCTGAGGGCACTCCTTAGCTGGTTTGAGCTTTGGGTTAGCTGGTAAGAGGACCTGGTGGGACCCGGTGTGGGCACTGACAGGAGGAGAGAGGAGTGAGTGGGTGGAAGGGTACCTCAGTACCTGCAAGCTCAGCAAGGGGCAATGGTCTGAGAACCGACGGAAATTTGGGTTTTTGATCTAGTAACTGGAGCTGAGAAATCAGGTTGCTGATGTGGGAGTGACAGCAGAGAGTCTGGGGCAGAAGGCTGCGGGTGAGTATCTATTGGAGAAGCATAGTTTAGGATTTGAGCATAGGAGGGAAAAGGCCTACACGTAGGGGAATTTCCTTCCACACTTTTGAGCACTTGTCGAAGTTGAAAAGGTCACGCAAAATTTGAGGATCTAGAGACCCCTCTGGTGGCCATCGGTTTTTGTTATCTAACTGGTAATATGGCCAATGCTGTGTACTGAATTTGATGAGGAGTTTTGCTTCCACCAGGTAGCCCCTGTATCCTCACATCCCCATTATTTACAGAAGAAGTTGGCTTTTCCCCCACACAGTCGTGGCTGTTTTTGGCTTTGGTAGTCCGCCAGGCAAACATAGTAATCTAGGCTAGCCAACCTGCATCTGGCTCGCGTGTCCCTACATCCATAATGTTTGTTTCCATTATCTATTGTATGGAAAGTATTTAATGGAATTTTTGGGGATCCTCTTCATCAGGGATTTCCCAATAGGAAAGACGTATAGCCAGCTGACAAATTTCTTGGTGGAGAGATGGCCACCAGGTCCCTAAGTGTTCTGTATGTGCGATAGACCATACTTCTTGTCTAGTAGGATTTGTGATCAGCCATCGCTGCTGAACGGGTTGATGAGGGTTAGGACTACTGGTGACCAATTGGAGAGTCTATAGTCTTATTCACAAGGCGAATATACAATTTGAAAATGTTACCAGTCTTTTCCATTTTCCAGCCAGATTCTGGACAGGGCACAGGCTTGAGATGAGAATTAGGAACCAGGAAGTGATTCCGTCTAACTTTAGCACTGTAGGTGTTATAAGTAGCACCTGGTATGGTCCTGTCCAGCCGGGTTCCAGGGATGACACCTGATGTTGTCTTATGTAGACAAAGTCTCTTACTTGATATAGATGTGGAGTACCCTCTTCAGCAGGTTGGTAGGCAGTGGCCAGCTGTTTCCACAGGTATTGCTGAGTTCCTTCCAGAACTTTAAGTCTGTCAAGCAAGGTGGTGTGGAAGGGATCGTTAGATCTTTGAGTTAGGGTTAGGTCCCTTACTGGAGATGGGGCCCCATAGAGAATTTCATAGGGGGTGAGGTTACACAAAGAAACAGAGGGAGTATTTCTTGCATGAAATAGTGCATAAGGCAGGAGCATAGTCCAATCTTTTATGCTACTCTTTAAGCTTAATTTCGTTTACGTCTCTTTAATGGTTCTATTTAATTTTTTTACCTGTCCTGAACTCTGGGGTCTATAAGCACAATGTAACTTCCAATTAATCCCCAGGGTCCTGGCTAACCCCTGAGTTACCTGGGCCATGAACGCTGGTCCATTATCAGACCCTATTACCATAGGCAGGCCGTACCTTGGAAAAATATCTTTCAGGATCTTCTTGACCACCATTTGCGCCTTTTTTTTTTTGGGGGGGGGCGGCTTCAATCCATCCTGAAATATATCTACAAAGAGTAGGAGATATTTAAGTCCATACCATGCTTGCTTAATTTCAGTAAAGTCCACTTCCCAGAATTGTCCTGGTCTGGTTCCTCGTAGGTGCTTTCCTGCAGGAAGCTTGGAAGTGTAAGCATTAACCTATTGACAGACCCGACAGGCTTTTTTTTACCTGTTCAGTTATTTCCTTTCACTGTGAGTCGGTTAGTGGAAAACTCTGTTCTTGATCCTTCAGGAATGCCTGCAATTTCTTTGAACCAAGGTGAGTGAACTGATGTACATTTTTAACGTAGTGTAGGGCTTTCTGAAATTTCAGGCTTTGCTCAGTGAAGTTGAGGAGTACAGTGTCAGTGTCCTTAGATGTTATCAAAAGCTTGCTGGATCTCAGGGGTCCATTAGAATTGGGCATCTCCCTTTAACAGCGGGTGTAAATGAGAAGTTAAGGACCCAAACACAGGAATCCTTAACCTGCAAATCCCAGCAGTCCCAAGAAACTCTCTGTGTTGTCTGCTGTTAGATGGGGGTGGTTTCTGCACAACCGTTTGATTTCTGGGCTCAGTGAGCCATCGTTTACTGCCCCTAAAGGAATAGCCCAGGAAGATTACTTCTTGCTGGCAAATTTGGGCCTTTTAGGAAGAAGCTCTATACCCGAGTTGAGGAAGCTCACATAATACTGCTTGGGTCCCAGATTCACAGATATCCTTGGTGTTGGGTGCCAGTAGCAGGTCATCCACGTATTGAAGCTGGGTGACTTCGGGGTGCGTAGTTCTGAATCTGTTGAGATCTCTTTGGAGGGCTTCATCAAAGAGAGTGGGGGAGTTTTTCAACCCTTTTGGGGAGTCTAGTCCAAGTTAGTTGACCACACATTCCAGTTTCTGGGTCTACCCACTAGCAAGCAAACAGCAACTGACTATATTTATGCAGAGGCAAGCAAAAGAAAGCATCTTTTAAGTCCAGAACAGTATACCATTTCCTCTCAGGGTTCAGAGTGATAAGCAGATTGTACGGATTAGGTACACTGGGGTGAATGTCCTACACTCTGTTGTAGGTCTCTCTTATGTCTTTAATGGGGGATTGTCCCCGGCTCCTGGCTTTTTATACTGGTAGCAGGGGAGTGTTTTAGGATGATTGACAAGGCCTTAGGACCCTAAGGCCAGATATTTCTGAATATGGGGCCTTATCCCATCTTTAGCTTTTTTGCTCAGAGGATATTTTTTGACATTGATTGCGGAGGCTGAGGTTTTGAACTCCACTGTTTTTGGAGGTTGTTTCATGGCTAGTCCTAACCCAGCAGTTTTTTTCCAGGCATCTGGGTAATCTGTTATCCATTTCTGGGGTAGCTTGCCTGTTTGATCAGTCTTGGGGGGTGTGAAGAGTTGCTGTTCATCTTCTACTGACATATTTAAAGCCGTGAATATAGGAGTTAATACTAAAGGATTTAGAAATATCATTTTGGGGCCTTCGGGGTTAAAAGTCATTTTGGCCCGGAGCTTGGTGAGCAGATCTCTGCCCATCAATGGGGCCAGGCATTCTGGGATTATTAGGAAGGAGTGATGGATTTTTCCTTTCCTCATGTCCATGGTTTTCTTAGTTGTCTAATTCCCGTATTTACTGGTGTTAGCACTTTGAACTAGAGAGCTTTTATTTGATAGAGGGCCCAGTGGGGCCTTAAGGACTAAGTATACTGCCCCTGTATCCACTTCAAAGTTTACTGGGGTCCCCTCCACATCAAAAGTTACCCTGGGTTTATTGGGAGTCTAGCAATCTGGGGCTCAGTGCTCACTTGAATAGAGCAGAGAGCAATGAGAACAGCTTAAGCAGAGCTTATATACTTTCCTTGAAGAGGGCAGGGAGGGAAGCTTATTGATGGGTCAGGGCGAGTGGGCGGTTTGCGTGCAAACAGGTGAGGGTGTACATTCTCAGTTTGGCAGTCGGGGACAGCACATTCTGGGAAAAAAATTAGCAAACAGTCCTCAAGGTTTCAACAGTGTTTTGTTAAGCATACACAAAAACAGGAAGTGACAAGTACCTATCTTATTAACCTTTCACCAAATCCTAAATGGAAAGTGAGCATGGATTTCTAAAAACATCCATGTCCAGGTTGCTTAATGCTCGCAAATCAATCCTATTGGTGACTACATATTTGTTGCTTTCTAAGATTATATATTCAACCTCAACCCTGTTGAAGATGACTAATACTAACCCTTACTTTATGCTTTTCCTGATTTCCTAATGTCTCCATTGATATCTGCTTTCATACATATTTTCCTGAGTTCATCATTGTGACTGACTCTTTACATGTGCTGAAATTTACATTCACTCTCTATCCGAAACCCTATTGCTACAGAACTTTTGTTCGAAATCCTATACTCACTCTTTTTTCTATACCTACCAACTATCTTCCTAATCCTACCAGCTATCCCTTTTTGACTGGAAATTCTCTTTGACAATCAATCATCCAAGGTACAAGGTCCTATGCCATTGTATATCAATTTATCTGAGACATCTGTGCAGAATATAATTCAAAGCTAAGTATCCCAATCAACAGCCCAATGCCCTTCTTGGATTCAAATCTTATCTAGATTTCTGTTTTCATACTTATATTTCACCTATATATTCTCGTAAATATCGCGAGTTCCCAATACCATTGTTCATTCCTCAGTATGATTTCTAACCTAAATCAAACCTGTTATTACTCTAACCATACACTGTACCCTCAAACTAACTGTACAGAAGAGCCGGGAGAGAGTTTGTCTTACAATACAGTAATGTAGGGGCTCTTCCACCTGCTGAGAACATCAAAGGTACAAGCAGAAATGATACCCTGGAGAAGTTGCAGGCAGCTATGAAGGACCTAATAGAGCAAAAGTCATCTTCCATGACAAACAACCTGGTCAGTATTAAGGGATGTGTCTGAATCAGCCTCTCCTTTCTTAATGTAGAGAAGATTGATCAAACCATGCCTGTGTGGAGAGCTGTTCCCAGGTGCCTATGGTTGATATACCATTCTAACTTGTGAAAGTGTCACAGGAAGTAGTGGCAGCCTCCATCTCATGGGAACCTTGGATGAATCTGGTAGGACAAAGTGATTGCCAAGGCAGTGACCTCATTCAGTTCCTGAAGGAAATGACCTCACCTCACTTTCCTGGTGATGGAAATCTCTGAATTTGGGATCCAGGAAGCCAGGCACCGAGAGCCAGTCCAAGTCCCAATCCCAGTGGTCTCACTTGTTTGGATTTACCAAGGACAGAGTCAGTCTTCCTTGGTACCTACTGATATGAGGATTGCCAAATGCCTGAAGAGCTCTGAAGAGGGGCCTTTACTGAGAAAGCAGGTAGTGGTTCACCGCTGGCTGTTGACAACTTCACAGAGTTGGCCAAGGAGACCAGATCTGAGACAGTACAGGCCATTTTAGGGGAACATAGTATGGCCCACTATTCAGAGGACACTCCGGATAGTCACAGACCTACTTGAGTTAAGGAGGTGCCTTTGTGGGTGTGGGTGTGAGTTTTTGGTTTTGTCTCATGTTCTGAGAATAGGTAGGAAAGGCTGTTGTTTTGATTGGAGTGGACTGTTTCTAGAAAGTCGTTTGACTAGGCGAGTGCTTCTATGTCTGTGTATCCCACTCTGTCCATGGTTGTAGACATTCGAAAAGAGAATGTATCAATGTATGTGTCCTGTCTAGTGGAAAACTTTCCAGCATTCATCAGGCCTAGTTGATGAATGGACTGTGGCTTTCCTTATGGATGGGCAACACCTACTAACTTCCTAAGTTCCTGTTTTCTTCCTGAATTCTGGCCACTCTCCAGAATAGCCTCATAGTTTTGTGTCCAAGATACATACCACCCCCAAGCTCTGTGACATGGCCATGTACTTGATAGCTATAGGAAATGGGAACATCTTAGAAAACTCAGACATCATTGTGACCAGTAAACGCTCAGTGAAGAAACCATATTTTGGTTCATTTGCTTACCTATTGTTCTGTTGCCCTGAATGTCAGGAAGGTCTTTGCCTCAGGCCACCCCTTTGTGAAGCCTGAATAAAACAGTTTTAAAATGGAAATAAATGGGAATAACTTGTGGTTCTTTGCTTTGGAAAGGGATGTGTTTGAATCAGCCTCCTAGCCCTGTATGAGGTTGTGGCTTAAATTTTCAGCACATGATGGATCTAAAGATAGATACCATGTGTGCAATCAAAACCATAATGGCAAAAATTCAGTAATTGTGGATGAGTCTCTTGCCTTCCTCTGTTAGGTACCTATCAAGTGAGACAGGGATCCTTTTGGTCAAATGAGTTTTTCAAAGTCCTGCAGAGGTGCTTGTGTTTTCTCGTGACTCCAAATCACATAAAAAAAATCTATACCTGAGAGTCAATAGGGCTCAAATTGGAGAAGCAGAGCAGTATTAACGGCAGGCCTATTTGATCACTTCTGGTTCACAGGAAGGGTGTCCAGGCCACCCTGACTTTAGGCAAATGAGGGCCAAGGGAGAATATTTTGGACACTGTCTTGGGATGCGTCCCGCATGGAAACCTCCAGCCAGAGTTTATGATGAGTGTCTATATTTAACAAGATGAGGGCCATGTGGGAGTGTTTTGGTTTTAATTGTGGTCATTCGTGTGGCGGTTGGAAGAGATGACTGGATCCAACTGGGCTTGAACTATGGTGTCATTCCCCTTAGAGACTGAGTTCTGGAACTTACCTCAGAGAAATATTGCCATGAATTGTGTTGGGATTTAGGAGGCCACGCATGAGAGCCACCCTTGGAAACTGAGATCTAGGCCCAGTGTCGCTTTCCACAGAGCACTGGGAATCTCAGGAGGATATCACACAATTTTATTCTGAAAAACTTGTCAGACATATTTGATAGTCAAAACACACATGGACCTCAATTGTAGACCTCAATGGGCCTGGCTTCATGTGACCTTTTGGCAACTCTTTGGGAAGCCTTGCCTGTGAGAGTTCTCCAGAGCTTTCATTGAAATGAGCTTCCTCACCATTAAATAATTTCTGAATGAATTGAAACCCACAGTGTCTCCAACTTCATCCTTGAAAATTGGCTAGATAAATACCATGAAATTTTTGAAATTTCCTTGACCAGGTGGCACTGGAGAACATTTGGATGTCCAGTTGCTGATCATGAGTGTACCAGACAGTGTGTTGATTGACTGGTTTTCATGAAAATGGTGTAGAAAAGAGATGCCAGTCATTTGAAGCCTGTTGAGTAATGGGCCCAGAGCGGTGGTGAGCAAGTGTGTGATAAAACATCTGTGGTGGGGTCATGTGGATCTGCCATTGGCTTCCAAATGGCTTGAGACTGACATGGTGCAGCCAGCAGATCCTGTATGTAAAGACATCTGGTTATATAGAGAGGTTTCAGGGCAATGTTCAAAATCAGGTTTCTATGGTCAAGGGAGCAACCTATGTGGTATACAAGCCCTGTTGATGCATTCTCCTGCAGACCCTGACCCACCACACGTGAAAGAACTTCCTCCAGCCCTTTGTCCCAGTTGAACTCCTTGTATTTCATGAAGCAAATACCAAACTCCGAGTGCAGTATCAAGAAACGTTTTGAAAAGTGGAGGATGACCTAATGGCTTAGCAGTCTACATGGGGAGACACTTAGACCCAGTGGCCATAGTTTACCTACAAAGAGAGAAATCAACACTGCTGCTTCATGTTCATTGGAGAATTATAAACCATGTCCTCCAGGTCACAGATGTGCAGATCAAGCTTTGATGGTCTCACTAGAAAGGAAGCTAAAGCTCCTGACAACAACATATATTTCAAGTGCCCAACCTAGAGGCAGTTTCTCCAGAAGTCTTTAGGCTGGTAAATCTCCATGTTTGTGGAGATTTTACACTGTCCCTTACTTTTGGAAACTCCTCTACCAACTCCAAGGTTGTGAACTCCTGAATATTTTTCATTTCAGATATGTATTCAAAGATTGTCTAACTCTTCTCCTCTAAATGTGTCTTACTTGGGGTGAAGGTAATGTCAAGGCATTGTTCTGAATGAGAGTGGGAAAATTTTTGTGTAGCACACATTTGCATACACATTGATTCATTTTACAATTTTCCATTTGAAATACTGAATTCTTGACACTAACTCATACCCTACTAGACTCTGACTACTAATCCTAATATGATGGAGAAAAATACCCAAACAGAATGAAAATACAAGCAGTTTACAGCAGGCATGGTGTATTGTTGGACTTCCTTTTTGCATGATAGAGGGTAGGTATTCTAAATCTACTCAATTTTTAATTGAAATAGTCCTCCATGTGTTTTTAATGTTAACACATATGTAAATTCCTGTCTTCCTTTCTATGTAGCCTACTCAGCACATGTATTTTTATATGCAAATATAGAATCCTACGTGGTCTCACACGTACATTTTTTTGAGTTGGCTGACTGGGCAGAAACAAGTTGTGAGAAGAGATCTCGTAAACGCTGGTGGAACTGAAAATTAAAACTATGGGTGAGCTTCCCAGTAGAACAATTTATACATAAATCCATGTTCAGTAAAATAAATATATTTTCATCTGTGGATGATATATATTACTGATAAATTACGTTTGGCATATATATTGATACTTTCTAATGTATTTTTGTGTTTTTCTGTATATATACACACACACACACACACACACACACACACTCCAGATTTTATAAAATATGAAATATATGTCTCTTATATACACTCCATCAATTCATTCATGTTCATGTATGTGGATTTATAATCAACTTTTCTCAAGATTATTCTCAGAAATATTCATCTACCTGAAATACATATTTGTTTCCCAGTATGAGAACTAACTTCAATCAATGGTGCTTACAAATCCTAATATTTCTACAGTAACAGACCCAGTTTAACATCAATGCAAGTAGATTCCTATGGGACTTAATGTCTATTTTGACCTTTATTTTAATTCAACACTGGTACATTAGTATTTCTTCAGTTTTTGCACATCATAGGACATATATTTCATCCACAAGTTAGCAAATTAATAAGAATTTGTTTCACTTCCTGCTTCAGAACACATGAATTCTTCCATGTTACTTGACTGGTCTTTTCATGAGACTTCTTTCCAAACACATTATTTTCGATTTCCATAATCAATTTTGAAGCTAAACTCACACACTCTTCATGATAAACTATAACATTAATATTACCATTAGATGTAAAACTGGTTGGAATGAATGTATGCATATCAATATAAAATTTCCTGTATATTTTCACATTTCAATTCAATCCATTATTTAAAGTTGGAACCAGTTATGTTATTTATTCACTGTATGGTCTATTAATGCATTATCTCTATATTCATAAACACAGTGTACACCTATTTGTCCCCCCATTACTAATTTGTACCTCTTCAAAATATTGCTCCCAGAAATGGTGGAAGAAATACTGATGTCACCTTATCTATATATACATTTTATCACAGTAATATTCTGGACACAAAAAGCAAAGGTCAAACTCATGATTGTATCAAAGCCTAAATGGAAAGTGAGCATGGATTACCAAAAACAACCATGTCCTGGTTACCTAATGCTCTCAAATGTCAATCCTATTGATGACTACATATTTGTTTCTTCCTAAGATTATATATTCAACCTCAAGCCTGTTGGAAATGTCTAATTCTATCACTCACTTTACACTTTGCCTGATTTCCTAATATCTCTATTGATATCTGCTTTCCTACATATTTTCCCTAGTTCATCATTGTGACTCATACTTCACATATGTTGACATTTACATTCACTCTCTACCCGAAACTCTATTGCTAAAGAACTTTTGGTCCAAATCCTATACTCACTCTTCTTTATAAACCTACTAACTATCTTTCTAATCCTACTGACTATCACTTTTTAACTCGATGTTGTCTTCAACAATCAATCATTCAAGGTAAAAGGTCCTATGCCATTTTATATCAATTCATCTGAGACACATGTGCAGAACATAATTCAAACCTAAGTATCCCACTCAAGGGCCCAATGCCCTTCTGGCTTCATATCTTACCTACATTTGTGTTTTCATACTTATATTTCACCTATATATTCTTGTAAATATCACAGGTTCCCAATACCATTATTCATCCGGCAGAGAGATTCCTAACCCAAATCGAACATGTTATTAACCCTAAATATACACTGTTACCTCAATCTAACTTTACAGAAGAAGAGGGACAGAGTTTCTCTTTAAATACCGGAATGTAGGGAATCTTCCACCTGCTGAGAACATCAAAGGTCCATGTAAAAATAATCCCTGGAGAAGATGTAGGCAGTTGTGAAGTTCCCGAGAGAGCAAAAGTCATCTTCCATGGCAAACAACCTGGTGAGGATGAAGGGATGTGTCTGTATCAGCCTCTATCAACTTCATGTAGAGAAGATAGACCAAACCAGGCCTGTGTGAAGAGGTGTTCCCAGGTGCCTATGGTTGATATACCATTCTAACTTTTGAAAGTGTTACAGGAAGTAGGAACAGCCTCCATCTCATGGGCCCTTAGAAGTAACTATTTGGACAAAGTTGTTGCCAAAGCAGTGACCTCATTCAGTTTCTGAAGGAAGTGACCTCACCTCACTTCCTTTGTGATGGAACTCTCTGAACTTGGGATCCAGGAAGAATGGCACCCAGAGCCAGTCGCAGTCCCAGGCCCAGTGGTCTCACTTGCTTCAATTTACCAAGGACAGAGTCAGTCTTTCTTTGTGCCTACAGATGTGAGGATGTTCAAATGCCAGAAAAGCTCTGAAGAGGGGCCTTTCCTGAGAAAGCAGGTAGTGGCTCACGCATGGCTAATGACAACTTCACAGAATTGGCCAAGGAGACCAGATTTGAGACAGGACAGGCCATTTGGGGGGAATATAGTATGGCCCACCATTCAGAGGACACTCTGGGTAATCACAGAACTACTTGGAGCAAAGGTGGTTCCTTTGTGGGTGTGGGTGTATTTTCATGGTCTTGTCTCATGTTCTGAGAATAGGTAGGAAAGACTGTTTGTTTGGATTGGCGTGGACTGTTTCTAGTTAGTCGTTTTGCAATGCGAGTGCTTCTATGTCTGTGTATCCCACTGTTTCCGTGGTTGTAGACATTAGAAATAAGAATGCATCAAAGGATGTGTCCTGTCTAGTAGAAAGCTTCCCAGCATTCATCTTGCCCAATTTATAAATGGACTGTGGCTTTTGTTATCAAAGGGCAACACCTGATATCTTCATAAGTTTCTGTTTTCTTTCTGAATTCTGGACACTCTGCAGAATAGCTTCATGGTTTTGTGTCCAAGATATTTACCACCTAAAAGCTCTGTTATATGGCCATGTAGTGGGTAGCTAGTGTGACCAGGAAAGTCTCAGTGGAGAAACCCTGATTTGGGCTTTTTGCTTACCTATTGTTCTGTTGCCCTGAATATCAGGAAGGTATTTACCACAGGCCAATTCTTTGTGAAGCCTGAAGAAAAAAGTTTTCAAATGGAAATGAATGGACATCACCTGTAGCTCTTTGCTTAATTGCTTTGGAAATGGATTTGTCTGAAACAGCCTCTTGGCCCTGTGTGAGGCTGTGGTTAGATTCTCAGCACCTGATGGATCCCATGTGTTCATCCAAAACCAAAATGATCAAAAGAGCAGTCATTGCGGATGAAGTCTCTTGCCTTCCTCTGTAAGGTTCCTGACCTCCATCAAGTGAGAAGAGGGATTCTTTGGGTCAAATGCATTCTTCAAAGCCAAGGAGAGGCAAGCCCAAAGGTGCTTGCATTTTCTCATGCTTCCAATTCACATAAAGAATCTAAACCCCACAGTCAGTCGTCCTCAAATTGGAGAAGCAGAGCAGTATTAACGGCACACTATTTGATCACTCCAGGTTCACAGGAAGGTGTTCAGGCCACCCCGACTTTAGGCAAATGAGGGGCAAGGGAGCTAACTTTGGACACTGTCTTGTTCTGCATCCCTCACGGAAACCTCCAGCCAGAGTTTATAATGAGTATCTATATGGAAGAAGATGAGGGCCTTGTGGGAGTGTTTGGGTTTTAATTTTGGAAGTTTGTGTGGCGGTTGAAAAAGATGACTGGCTCCACCTGGTCTTGAACTCTGGTGTGATTCCCCTTAGAGACTGAGTTCTGGAACTGACCTCAGAGAATTATTGCCATGAGTTGTGTTGGGATTTTAGAAGGCCATGAATGACAGTCGCCCTTTGAAACTGAGATCTGTGCCCAGAAAGGCTTTCCACAAGGCACGAGGAATCTCAGCCAGAATATCACATGATTTTATTCTGAAAGACTTGGCAGCCATAGTTGAGAGGCAAAACACACATGATCTCACATTGCAGACCTCAATGGGCCTGGCTTCATGTGACCTTTTGGCGACCCTTTGGGAAGCCTTGCCTGTGAGTGTTCTCCAGAGCTTTCATTGAAATGAGCTTCCTCAACATTTAATGGTTCCTGAGTGAATTGAAAATCATAGTGCCTCCAACTTCATCCTTGAAAAATGGCTAGAGAAATACCATGGAATTTTTGAAATTTTCATGACCAGGTGGCACTGGAGAACTTTTTGATGTCCAGTTGCTGATCATGAGTATACCAGACAGTGCCTTGATTGACTGCGTTTCTTAAAAATGGTGTAGAACAGAGATGCCAGTAAGTTGGAGCCTGCTGAGTAGTGGGCCTAGAACAGTGGTGGGCAGGTGTGTGATAAAACATCTGTGTTGGGGCCATGTAGATCTTCCTTTGGCTTCCAAATGGCTTGTAACTGACATGGTGCAGCAAGCAGACCCTTATATGTAAAGGCATCTTGTTATATGGAGAGTTTTCAGGGCAATGTTCAGAATAAGGATGCTATGGTCAAGGGGGCAAACTATGTGAAATAGAAGCCTGACTGGTGCATTATCCTGCACACCCTGAGGCACCACATGTGACAGAACTCCCTCCAGCACTCTGACCAAGTTGAACTCCTTGTATTTGTGAAGCAAATAACAAACTCCCAGTGCTCTACTAAGAAAAGTAGAGCATGATCAATTAGCTTCACAGTCCACACAGAGAGACCCTTAGACTCCAGTTGCCACAGTTTACCTACAAAGTGAAAATTCAGCACTGCTGCTTCATGTTCATTGGAAAATAAGATACCATGTCCCCAAGGTCACATAGATGCAGACCACTTTTGATGCTCTCACTATAGAGGAAGCTAAAGCTTCTGACCACAACATACATTTTAAGTGCCCAAACTCAGAGGCATTTTCTCAAGATGTCTTTAGGCCTGCAGAGCTCCATGTTTGTGGAGTGTTTACTCTGTCCCTTACTTTTGGAAACTCCTCTACCACCTCCAAGCTTGTGAACACCGAGAATATTCCATTCCAGATATGTATTCACAGATTTTCTAACTCTTCTCCTCTAATTGTGTCTTATTAGGGGAGAAGGTAATGTCAAGGCATTGTTCTGAATGAGAGTGGGAAGATTTTTGTATCACACATATTTGCAAACACAATGGGTTTATTTTCCTATTTTCTATTCGAAATACTGAATCTCTGACACTAATCCATAACCTACTAGACTCTGACTACTAATCCTAATATGATGGAGAATAGTAACCCTAACAGAATGGAAATACAAACAGTTCAGAGAAGGCATGGTGTATACTTGGACTTCCCTTTTGCATTATATGGGGTTGGAGTTATAAATATAGTCAATGTTTATTGAAATATTTCTCCATGTGTTTTTAACGTTAACAAATATGTGAATTCCTCTCCCCTTTCTCTGTCACCTATTCAGCACATGTATTTTTATATGCTCATATAGAATACTACCTGGTATCACACAGACTTTCTTCTGAGGTGGCTGACTTGGCAGATACAAATTGTGAGAAGAGATCACTCCTCCTAAACCCTTTTGGAACTGAAATTTCAACCTATGGGTGAGCCTCCTAGTTGAACAACATTATACATAAATCCATTTTCAGTAAAATGTATTTTTTTGGATATGTGAAGGATATATGTTTCATTTTGAATTTCGATTGGCATATATATTGCTACTTTTTAATGTCTGTGAGTGTGTTTCTGTATGTATATATATATATATATATATATATATATATATATATATATATATCACTCTCCAGATTTTTCAAAATATGAAATATATGTGTCTTATTATACACTCCCTAAAATCATTCATATTCACGTATGTGGATTTATAATCAACTTTTCACAAGATTATTCTCAGAAATTCAGATTATTCATTCACCTGAAATACATATTTGTTTCCTAATACTGAAAACTAACTTCAGTAAATGCTGCATACAAATCATAATATTTCATCATTGCCTGATGGCCACGAATAGAGTGCATCACACCCAGTGTAACGCGCCACTGCACAGGTGAATAACGAGATAGAACCACAAAAAACTATCTTGTTAAGAACTTACAGCAAAATGGGGGTGCACCAAAACCTATAAGAAAGATTTTTAGCACTGAGATCTGGTAATTGGGTCTGAAAAACGAGCCAAATGTGCAACCGGAGATCCGGTCTGACTGATCCTTAAAACAATAGAGTGTCTGGGTTCCAATAGACACCCTCCACACCCAACAAATGACAGGCCCAGAATACAGATTGAACTGCAGAGAAGCATCACTCAGGGGAAATCTAGTCTAGCAGGAGAAACCAGGACTAGCAGGAGAAACCAGGGGACTAGAGGCCAGGCTCTTGTGACTGGGAAGCTGGAGAACACAGAAGCGCAGGTGACAGTCCACCTGCTGTCCGCGTGACTGGGCGTCTGGAGAACACCGGCGCGCAGGAGACCGACTGCGCCACTGGGTGGCTAGTGATTGCCCACCCGCCAGTGACCTAGAGCTGAAACCAACTGGAGACAGTCCAGTTCCATCCCCGTATTCGAACATTTCGGCAAGGAGCCTGGGCCCGCCAAAGCAGAGGGGTGACGTCACTGGAGCTCGGCCTTCGGAATTCCCTACAAGTGGAATCCACTTTAGCAGGCATAGTCTACCAACACAAAGGAGAGACAACAGAGATACACAACACCGAAACAAATCTATAGAATAAAACAGAAACACAGCAATCAAATAGAGCTGGAAAGTAACATGAGCATCATGAAAAAACAAGGGAAAGGAGTACAAACAATGCAGGACAACTTAATTCTACAGGAGGACCTAGAAGCATCAGAAACAGGGATAGGGAAAGAACTTAAGGCATACCTAACTCAGATGGAAAGGAATATTAGAGAAGACATGAGGCAGCAAGTCCAAGCAATAAAAGTATATTTTGAAAATGAATTAAACAAACAAACTCAAATGGCAAACAACGAGCTTTACCAGGAGATAGAGATCTTAAAAGAAATCAAACAGTAATACTAGAAATGCAGGAAAGTATTAACCAAATTAAAAACTCAAACGAGAATATTACAAATAGACTAGATCAAGCAGAAGTCAGAATATCAGATAATGAAGACAAAGTTTATCAACTTGAAAAGAAAATAATCAACACAGAAGAGAGGCTTAAATCCCACTAGCAATCTATTCAAGAGATATTGGATGTCATAAAAAAATGAGAGTCATTGGGATAGAAGAAGGCATAGAGATTCAAACCAAAGGAATGGAGAACATATTAAATAAAATAATTCTAGAAAACATCCCAGAGATGAAAGATGGATCGGATTGTCAAATCCTGGAAGCCTACAGGACCCCAAACATTCAAAATCATAATAGACAAACTCCAAGACATATAATTATGAAGATAGCCAACATACAGAACAAGGAGAGAATATTAAACACTATAAGAGAAAGGAGGCAGATTACATTCAGGGGAAAACCAATTAGGTTAATGACTGATTTTTCATCACAGACTTTGAAAGTGAGAAGATCCTTGAACAATGTATTTCAAATGCTGAAAAATAATGGATTCCAACCAAGAATACTGTATCCAGCAAAATTAAGGTTCAGATTTGAAAACGAAATTAAAGTCTTTCACAATAAACAAAAGCTAAAAGAATTCGCAGCCAGAAAACCAGCACTGCAAAGCATTTTGAGCAAAATACTACAAGAAGAGGAATTGATAAATAGTGCCGAAAACTAACAGCAGGAGGTATCTCAGTAAAGGGGGAGGAAAATAACCAAAAAAGTAAAAACTAGCCAAACTAAAACATAATAAATAAATAAACATGATTGGAAGAACAAATCATATTTCAATTGTAACCTTAAAAGTTAATGGCCTAAATTCACCAATCAAGAGAATGGGCTAGTAACCTGGATCAAAAAAAATAAATCCTACAATATGCTGCCTTAAGGAGACTCATATGATAGGAAAAGACATACAGAGGGTGAAGGTAAAAGGTTGGGAAAAATCATACCACTCACATGGCCCTCAGAAGCAAGAAGGAGTGGCCATACTCATGTGGAATAAAATCAACTTCAAACCTAAGTTAATCAAAAGGGATAAAGAAGGACACTATATTCTGTTAAAAGAAACCATCCACCAACAAGACATAACAACTATGAATTTGTATGCACCAAGCAATGGAGCTGCAATGTTCATAAAACAAACTCTCCTCAAGTTCAATAGCCAAATAGACTACAACACAATAATTATGGGTGACTTCAAGACACCACTCTCAGCATTAGACAGATTCTCTAGACAAGAACTGAATAAAGAAACTATCAAACTCAACAGCACAATTTGTAACCTAGACTTAAACGACATATATAGAATATATCAGCCATCATCAAGTGGATACACGTTCTTCTCAGTTTCACATGGATCCTACTCAAAGATAGACCATATATTATGCCATAGGGCAATTCTTAGTAAATATAAAAGCATGGAGATTATACCATGCACTATATCTGATAATAATGGAATGAAACTGGAAATCAATGATGAAAGAAGGAAGGAAAAATCCTACATCACATGGAAAATGAACAACATGCTACTGAATGATCAATGGGTTACAGAAGACATAATGGAGGAAATAAAAAAAATTCTTAGAGACAAATGACAATACAGACACAACATACCGGAATCGATGGGACACAATGAAAGCAGTTTAAGCGGGAAGTTCATTTCTTGGAGTTCTTTCCTCAAAAAAAGAAAAAAATCAGCAAATAAATGAACTCACACTACACCTCAAAAACCTAGAAAAGGAAGAGCAAAACAACAGCAAATGTAGTAGAAGAAAAGAAATAATTAAATTTAGAGCAGAAATCAACAAAATTGAAACAAAAAAAAATTTAAAAATTTGATAAAACTAAAAGTTGGTTCCTTGAAAAAATAAATAAGATTGACAGGCCCACAGCCATGCTAATGAAGAGAAGAAGAGAGAGAACTCAAATTACTAACATACGGGATGAAACAGGCAATATCACAACAGACACTACAGAAATACAGAAGATAATTAGAAAGTATTTTGAAACACTATATTCCAATAAAATAGAAGATAGTGAAGATATCGATGAATTTTTTAAGTCATAAGATCTGCCCAGATTGAGTCAGGAAGACACACGCAATTTAAACAGACCAATAACAAAGGAAGAAATGAAAGAAGCCATCAAAAACTACCAACCAAAAGAAACCATGAACCGGATGGTTATACAGCGGAGTTCTACAAAACCTTTTAAGAAGAATTAATACCAATATTTTTCAAGCTATTTCAAGAAAAACAAAAAGAAGGAGCTTTTCCAAATTTATTCTATGAGGATAAATCACCCTGATCCCGAAACCAGACAAAGACACTTCAAAGAAAGAAAACTACAGACCAATATCTCTAATGAACTTCGATGCAAAACTTGTCAATAAAATCCTGGCGAATCGAATACAAAAGCATATCAAAAAAATTGTGCACCATGATCAAGTAAGATTCATCCCTGGGATGCAAGGCTTGTTCAATATACGGAAATCAATAAATGCCATTCACCACATCAATAGACATAAAGACAAGAACCATATGATCATCTCAATAGATGCAGAAAAAACATTTGACAAAGTTCAGCATCACTTTATGTTCAAAACACTAGAAAAACTAGGGATAACAGGAACTTACCTCAACATTGTAAAAGCTATATATGCTAAACCTCAAGCTAGCATCATCCTAAATGTGGAAAAACTGAAGGCATTCCCTCTAAAATCTGGAACAAAACAGGGATGCCCTCTATCACCACTTCTAGTCAATTTAGTTCTTGAAATACTAGCCAGAACAATTAGACAGACAAAAGAAATTAAAGGCATAAAAATAGGAAAAGAAGTATTTAAATTATCGCTATTTGCAGATGTCATGAAAATATATTTAACAGACCCCAAAGGGTCTACAATGAAACGGCTAGAGTTAATAAATGAATTCAGCTAAATGGCAGAATATAAAATTAACTCGCATAAATGAAAGGCATTCCTGTATGTCAGCAACACAACTTCTGAAATGGAAATGAGGAAAACCACTCCATTCACAATATCCTCAAATAAAATAAGATACTTGGGAATCAACCTAACAAAAGACGTGAAAGTTTTATATACTGAAAACTACAGAACCCTAAAGAGAGAGAGAGAGAAGAAGATCTTAGAAGATGGAAAAACAAAAGACCCAGAATAGCAAAAGCAACTCTAAACAGAAAATATGAATCTGGAGGTATAGTGATACCAGAGTTCAAACTGTACTAAAAGCAATAGTAACAAAAACAGCGTGGTACTGGTAACAAAATAGGCAGGTGGAACAATGGTACAGAATAGAGGACACAGAAACCAATCCTCAAAATTACAACTTTCTTATATTTGAAAAAGGGGCTAAAAGCATGCAATGGAAGTAGGATAGCATCTTCAAACAATGGGGTAGGGAAAATTGGGGAAAGGTGGGGCAAGGGAGAGAAGTGAACAACAGCAGATGAGGTAGAGAAAGAAGATGGGAGGGGATGGGAGGGGGTATAGTAGGGGATAGTAGGGGATAGGAAATGTAGCAGAATACAACAGTCACTAATATGACATTATGTAAAAATGTGAATGTGTAACCGATGTGATTCTGCAACTCGTATTTGGGGAAAATTGGGAGTTCATAACCCAATTGAGTCAAATGTATGAAAGATGATATAGGATGAGCTTTGTAATGTTTTGAACAACCAATAAAAAATAAATAAATAAAGATTTAAAGTTGAGTGGGAAGAAATCAGCTAAAAAAGAGTTGAGATGCATTCATTTTGCTAAGCAGAAACTTTGTTTTGTGTACTTGTAACTATCACAAATTTATTTTACCAGAAAACTGGCTTTTAAAAATGCACATAATTGAGATTAAAGGATAATCCACTTACCTTCAAGAAAAACTCATAGCATTTCCTATATTTTTCATATTTTATTTTTTTGTGAATATTTTGACATGGACCAGGTCTAGACTTAGGCTATTCTTCCAGAATACTACCTCATCTGACAAGTTGGTACAATGTGTTGGATTGTTCTTTTCATCTTTTATTTAATAGTTTCTAGATGATAATGTGTATTTTTCCATATGTTTGTTTGGACATACATACCCAACTATATCTTTGCATTTTCTGTTTTACTGGGGAAGAGACTCATCAAAAGCTCTTTATTATATGTATCAACAATCAAACATTTAGAGCATGCAATTATACATAATTTTGCATGAAAATATTTTTGTACCATTTTGATAAAGATTTAGAATTATTAATACTGTCCCTACTGTAATTAGTAACTCCTTACAAAAAGAATTAATCAATTGACTTTATATCAATTATGAATATGAAAATTACTAAAATAAGTATTTGGCAATTAATATGCAATTGATAGAAAGTGAAATCACAAGAAAGCCATTTAAAATGTCAGTGCATATGGTCCTTAAATAATAGGTTGTTCAAAAAAAAAATTCTCTAATTCAAAAGAGTTAATATGCCATAATACAGCTAAATGTGATATAAAAACCTTAAATTATCAGTATTGATAAATAAGAATGATACCTGTTTACTTAAATATGTTTATTTGATTTTCACTGTAAGATGTTAATTCTGGAAGACTTGAGAATTAAGAAAGACTTGGTCTATATTATTTCTAACAGGCTAATCAAAGTACTTTTAAATATATATGTATATATATATATATATATATATATATATATATATATGTAACACATATGCATGAATATAGATACATATGCATAATAAATGTATTGTAATATATTTATCAGGTGGTTATAATTTTTAAATTTTCTCAAGAAAAAAGAATGACTATAAAAAACAGTTTTAAATGTAAATTTCATAGCATAGTACTGTTTGTAATGCTATGAGAGAAAAATACTTATGGAGGGAAAATGAAAAAGGAAGAGAGAGAAGGGGGAAAATGAGGAAGAAAGTGAGTAAAGAAGAGGGAGAGGAGTGTTTGATGAAAAGATAAAAGTGGAGGGGCTGGGTTTGTGACTCAGTGTTAACATGCTTGTCTAGCATGTGTGAGGCAGTGGGTTATATTCTCAGCACCACATACGAAAAAATAAAATGAAGGTCTATGAACAACTGAAAAAATAAAACAAGGAGAAATATTACCAAAATTCCAAGATTTTATGAATGTTAAATACAAAAAATTATGTTGCATAGCTTTATGTAAATTCTAGACTCCCCAAAATAATCATTAAATGCTAGATTATTAGTGTTATAACTAAAAATCCATTGCTCTTTCTTCTACATTCTGTGGCATGCTAGTGCTAAAATAAACTGTATTATAACATCAAAATAAAATTCTAATATTTATACAGTAACTGACCCAGTTTAACATCAATGCAAGAAGATTCCTATGTGATATAATGTGTATTTTGACGTTCATTTTTATTCAACACTGGTACATTACTATTTCTCCAGTTAATGCACATCATAGGATGTATATTTCATCCACAATTTAGCAAATATATACACATTTGTTTTGCTTTCAATCACTTTTGCTTCAGAACACATGTATTCCTCCATGTTTCTTGACTTCTCTTTTTGTGACACTTCTTTCCAAACACATTATTTTCGATTTCCATTATCACTTTTGAAGCAAAACTGACACACCCGTCATGATAAAACATAACACTAATATTACCATTAGATGTAAAACTGGTTTAAATGAATGATTGTACATCAATATAAGATTTCTTGTATACTTTCAGATATCAATTCAATCCATTATTCAAAGTGAAACCAGTTATATCATTTATTCACAGTATGGTCTATTCATGCATTGTCTATATATTGATAGACACATGGTACACCTCTGTGTACTCCCAATAATAATTTCTATATCTTCAAAATATTGCTCCCAGAAATGGTGGAAAAAATATGCATGTCAACTGATCTACATATACATTTTATCACAGTAATATTCTGGACACAAAATGCAAAGGTCACACTTATGACTGTCCCAAAGCCTAAATGGAAAGTGAACATGGATTACTAAAAACATCCATGTCCAGGTTGCCTAATGCTCTCAAATGTCAATCCTATTGGTGATTACATATGTGTTTCTTCCTAAGACTACATTTTCAATCTCACCCTGTTGAAACTGTCTAAACCTCTCACTCATTTTATAATTTGCCTCATTTCCTACTCTCTATTCACATCTGCTTTCCTACTTTTTTCCCCAGTTCATCATTGTGACTGACTCTTCACATGTGCTGACATTTATATTCAATCTCTACCAGAAACCCTATTGCTAAAGAACTTTTGGTCCAAATTCTATACTCAATCTTCTTCGTAATCCTACCGACTATATTCCTAATCCTAGCAAAAATCCCTTTTTTAACTGGATGCTCTCTTCTACATTCAATCATCGAAGGTACAAGGATCTATGCCATTGCATATCAATTTATCTGAGACATATGTGCAGAACATAATTCAAAGCTAAGTATCCCACTCAAAGGCCAAATTCCCTTCTAGGATTCAAATCTTACCTAGATTTATATTTCAATACTTATATTTCACCTATATTTTCATATAAATATCACAGGTTTCCAATAACATTGTTCATCAAGCAGAATGATTCCTAACCCATATTGAACATGTTATTAATCCTAACCATACACTGTTCCTCAATCTAACTTTACAGAAGAGCAGAGACAGAGTAGGTATTACAATACAGGAATGTATGGATCTTCCACCTGCTGAGAACCTCAAAGGTCCATGTAGAAATAATCCCTGGAGAATGTGTAGGATGCTATGAACGACCTGAGAGGGCAAAAGTCATCTTCCATGGCAAAAAAAAACATGGTCAGGATAAAGGGTTGTGTCTTAATCAGAATCTCTCTTCTT
The DNA here is from genome assembly GCF_048772815.1 of Callospermophilus lateralis. Classification (NCBI taxonomy): domain Eukaryota; kingdom Metazoa; phylum Chordata; class Mammalia; order Rodentia; family Sciuridae; genus Callospermophilus; species Callospermophilus lateralis. The sequence goes on from NW_027517343.1 coordinate 2,341,070, forward strand.
AATGTAGAGAAGATGGACCAAACCAAGCCTCTGTGGAGAGCTGTTCCCCAGTACCTATGGTTGATATACCATTCTAACTTATGAAAATGTCAGAGGAAGTAGGTGCAGCCTCCATCTCATGGGACCCTTGGAAGCATCTGTTAGGACAAAGTGGTTGCCAAGGCTGTGACCTCATTCAGTTCCTGAAGGAAGTGACCTACCTCACTTTCTTGGTGATGGAATCTCTGAACTTGGGATCCAGGAAACCAGGCACACAGAGCCAGTCCCAGTACCAGTCCCAGTGGTCTCACTTGTTTGGATTTACCAAGGACAGAGTCAGTCTTTCTTGGTACCTACTGATGTTATGATGGCCAAATGCCAGAAAAGCTCTGAAGAGGGGCCCTTCCTGAGAAAGCAGAAAGTGGCTCACCAATGGATCCTCACAACTTCACAGAGTTGGCCAAAGAAAACAGATCTGAGACAAGACAGGCCATTTTGGGGTAACATAGTATGGCCCACCATTCAGAGGACACACTGTATAGTCACAGACCTACTTGGGGAAAGGAGGTGCCTTTGTGGGTGTGGGTGTGAGTTTTTGCTTCTGTCTCATCTTCTGAGAATAGGTGGAAAAGGCGGGTTTTTTTTGGTTTGGTGTGGACTCTTTATAGTAGGTCGTTTGACAAGGTGAGTGTTTCTTTATCTATGTATTCCACTGTGTCCATGGTTGAAGACATTAGAAAAGACAATGCATCAAGGATGTGTCCTGTCTATTAGAAAGCTTCCCAGCATTCATCCTGCCCGATTTATTAATGGACTGTGGCTTGTCTTATAGATGTGCAACACCTACTAAATTCCTAAGTTCATGTTTTCTTCCTAAATTCTGGCCACTCTCCAAAATAGTCTTATGGATTTGTGTCCAAGATATGTACCCCTCCAAGCTCTGTGACATGGCCATGTACTGGATAGCTGAAGGAAATGGGAGCATCTCAGAAAACACAGATATCAGTGTGACCAGTAATGTCTCAGTGGAAAAACCCTTCTTTTGGCCTTTTGCTTACCTATTGTTCTGTTGACCTGAATGTCAGGAGGTCTTTGCCTCAGTCCACCCATTTGGGAAGACTGATGAAAACTGTTTTCAAATGGAAATGCATGCGCATCACCTGTCGCTCTTTGTTTAATTGCTTAGAATAAGGATGTGTCTGATTCAGCCTCTTGGCCCTGTGTGATGCTGTGGCTTAGATTCTCAGCACCTCATGGATCTAAAAAAAGATTCCATGTGTGTATCCAAAACAAAAATGATAAAAAACCACGCTGACTTTAGGAAAATAAGTGGCAAGGGAGCTCTTTTGAACACTGTCTTGGGCTGCGCCCCTCATGGAAAACTCCAGCAAGAGGTTATGATTAGTGTCTATATGGAAGAGGATGAGGGCCTTGTGGGAGTGTTTTGGTTTTAATTGTGTTTATTTGTGTGGTGGTTGGAAGTGATGACTGGGTCCACCTGGGCTTGAACTCTGGTGTGATACCCTTAGAGACTGAGGTCTAGAACTGACGTCAGAGAAGTATTGCCATGAATTGTGTTGGGGTTTTAGGAGGCCATGCATGAGAGTCGCTCCTGGAAACTGAGATCTTGGACCAGGGTAGCTTTCCACAGAACACTGGGAATCTCAACCAGGATATCACATGATTTCATTCTGAAAGACTTGGCAGCAATAGTTGAGAGTCAAAACTCACATGGACCTCATATTGTAGACCTCAATGGGCCTGGCTTCATGTGACTTTTTGGTCACTCTTTGGGAAGACTTTCCTCTGAGAGTTCTCCAGAACTTTCATTGAAATAAACTTCCTCAACATTTAATGGTTCCTGAATAAATTTAAACCCACAGTGCCTCCAACTTCATCCTTTAAAAATGGCTAGATAAGTACAATGACATTTTTTAAATTCCCATGACCAGATGGCACTGGAGTAACTTTGGATCTTCTGCTGTTGATCATGAGTGTACAAGACAGTGCCTTGATTGACTTGGTTTCGTGAGAATGGTGTAGAACAGAGATGCCAGTAATTTGGAGACTGCTGAGTTGGGGCCTAGAGCAATGATGTGCAGGTGTGTGATAAAACATCTGTGATGGGGCCATGTGGATCTGCCATTGGCTTCCAAATGGCTTGTGACTGACATGCTGCAGCCAGCAGACCCTTATATGTAAAGGCATCTTGTTATATGGAGATTTTTCAGGGCAATGTTCAGAATCAAGTTGCTATGGTCAAGGGGGCAAGCATGTGTGATAGAAGCCTGGTTGGTGCATTTATATGCAGACCCTGACACACCACATGTGACAGAAATCCCTCCAGCACTGTGCCCCAGTTGAAATCCTTGTATTTCAAGAAGCAAATACCAAACTCCAAGTGCAGCAGCAAGAAACACCACGAAAACTGGAGGATTACCAACTGGGTTCACAGTCCAAACAGGGAGACACTTAGCCCCAAGTTGCCACAGTATACCTACAAAGAGAGAATTCAGAACTGCTGCCACATGTTCATTAGGAAAATAAGAAACAACATCCTCCAGGTCACATAGATGAAGACCCAGCTTTGATGGTCTCACTACAAAGAAAGCTAAAGCTTCTGACAACAACGTATATTTCAAGTGCCCAACCTCAGAGGCAGTTTCTCAAGAAGTCTTTAGGCAAGCAGAGCTCCATGTTTCTGGAGTGTTTACCCTTTCCCTTACTTTTGGAAACTCCTCTACCACCTTCAAGGTTGTGAACTCCTGAGCATTTTCCATTCCAGATATGTATTAACAGATTTTCTAATTCTTCTCCTCTAATTGTGTCTTACTTGGGGCGAAGGTAATGTCAAGGCATTTTTCTGGATGAGAGTGGAAAGATTTTTGTTTAGCATATGTTTGCATACACATTGGATTCATTTTCCTATTTTCCATTTGAAATACTTAATCCCTGACACTATCCCATACTGTACTAGAATCTGACTACTAATCCTAATATGATGGAGAAAAAGAATCCTAACAGAAAAGAAATAGAAGCTGTTCAGAGAAGGCATGGTATATATTTGGACTTGCCTTTTGCAAGTAGGTGTTATAATTCTAGTCAATATTTAATTTAAATAGTCCTCCATGAGTTTTTAAAGTTAACAAATATGTGAATTCCTCTCTCCCTTTCTCTGTATCCTATTCAGCACATCTATTTTATATGCACATAAAGAATCCTACCTTTTATCACGTGTATATTTTTGTGCGGTAGCTGATTTGGCAGATACAAATTTTGAGAAGAGATCACTCCTCCTAGATGCTGTTGGAACTGAAAATTGAACCTATGGGTGAGCTTCCTAGGAGAACAACATTATACATAAATCCCTGTTAAGTAAATTGAATATTTTTAGATCTGTGAATGATGTATATTTCATGGTGAATTTCGATTGGCATATATGTTGCTACATTTTAAAATTTGTGTGTGTGTGTGTGTGTGTGTGTATACACACATACACACTCTCCAGATTTTTCAAAATATGAAATATATGTGTCTTATTTACACTCCCTAAATTCATTCATGTTCAAGTATGTGGATTTATAATCAACTTTTCACAAGATTATTTTCAGAAATATTCATCCACCTGAAATTCATATTTGTTTTCTATTACTGAAAACTAACTTCAGTGAATGGTGCATACGTATCCTGTTGATAGTCACAGCCTAAGGGGCCACAGCAAACTTCCAGGTGCCAGCAAACTTTCAGCTGCAGGCTGATGATTGGCTCACAGCGGCCTTAGCAACTTCTAGCTCATTGTCTCCTCTGTGGTGATGCTCTTTGGAGATGCTCATTGAGATGTTTCCCCGCCTTTCAGACTTCCAGCTTATGATTGGCTCACAGCAGCCCCAGCAACATCTAGCTGATTGGCTCCTCTGCGGTGATGCTTTTTGGGCTGTTTCCCTGCCCATTCAGACCATGGAGCTGCTCATTGGGGGACTTTTTTGGCTCTGCCCACGTGACCCAGCCAATCTGCCTCAAGAGCAGGAGGATTGTGAGAAGTGGATAGAGGCTTGTGTGGGAGGGAGAGGCTTTTGGGAAGCTGGTGTTGGGAGTTGGGGTTCTGAGGATTTTTCCTGAGAGGCTGTTTTGCTTGGCGTGTGTGGTTCTAAAAATAAAGTTAGTTTCTTTTGACAAGTGGATTCTGATTGTGCCCAGCCAGACAGCGGCATTTGGTGGCTCATATGGGGAGCGACTGAGGGTAACTGATAAGGTAAACTGCTCGTTCTTGAGGGCAGGGCGAGAGGATGGGTAGCCATTTTATGATTCCTCTTTTGTTTTAAGTTGCCTGTCCCTGGAGATGAGTGAGATGGAAGAAAAACTGCTCACATCTGAGGAAAAACTATTTGTGTCTGAGGAACAGATAGGGAGAAAGGCTATAATAATTTTTTGTTGTTCCATTTTTATTTCGTTCTATCTCTTTTTTTGTTTGGTGTTATCTTGTTGGTTTGTATTATAGTAGAAATATGGGATCAAAAATTAGTAAAAAACAAACCAAAAAAGTGTTAAGTAAATTGTTAGAGGAAGGAGGCATCCCAGTAAAATCAAGAGCAGTCATGGCAATTGTTGATACAATACAAAAATGTAGACCATGGCTTTTTAAGGAGGAGTTGTTAAATATATCACAATGGAACCATCATGGTGCAGATTTAAAAAGAATAGAAAAGAAAAGCCCAGGGATTCTGCCAGTTGGCACATTGCCATTGTGGACATTCATATCTTGTTTGCTTAGTTCAAAGCCTTCAGTTCAGTCAATGGTAGAGGAAGAAGAAGACATATTGATTCAAGTAAAACAGAAGGTGTCTCAAGTTAGTCAGACAGAAGAAAAAATTCAAGTAAAAGAGAAGGTCTCTCGAGCTAGTCAGATAGAGGAAACTATTCAAGTAAAAGAGAACGTCTCTCGAACTAGTCAGACAGAGGAAAAAATTCAAGTAAAAGAGAAGGCCTCTAAAGCTAGTTAGACAGAGAAAGAAAGTGTAAAACAGTAAAAAACATCAGGGGAAATTTACAACAGGAGACTGCTACTAACACCTTTCTATCACCAGATGACATAAGTGTCCAACTAACAAGGCCACTTTCTTATGCTGGGAGGCCCCCAACTCCCGCAGTTGATAGTTAGGATCCTGAGACAAGATCTCAAATATTAACATGCCCTGTATTTGAGGGAGGAGAGCAGCGTGTTTACCATGCTTTAAATTTCAAAACAGTGAAGCAGCTAAAAGAGGCTGTAACAACCTATCGTCCTCAAGCACCCTTCAATGTAATCATGGTCGAATCCATTAACAACTTGAACATGAAGCCAGTGGATTGGGCTAATATGTGTAATGTTGTGCTAAATGGAGGACAATGCATGTTATGGAAGGTTGCCAATGAGGAATGTTGAAAGGAGACAGCTAGGCGAAATGCAGGAGCTGGTTATCCTCAGAGAAATCTAGATATGTTGTTAGGAAAGGGACCTTATGAAGATCAGCAGCAGCAAATTGCATATGATCATGGTGTATGTGCACAAATTGGTGTAGATGCAATTAAGGCATGGAAGACTTTACAAGAACATGGAGGTTTACAAGGTCAATTATCTAAGGTAATACAAGGAGCTAATGAACCTTATGCTGAATTTGTAGATAGGCTTATTCAAAGAGCTACCAGAGTTTTTGGGAATACAGAACAAGCAATGCCATTACTAAAACAACTGGCTTATGAGCAAGCGAATCGTTGTTGCAGAGATATCATTAGACCATGGAAAAATGAAGATTTAAACACATTGATTTAATTATGTAGAGACATTAATGAACAAGAGCAAGTCATGGCAGCTGCAGTAAAACAGGCTTTAGTTGCCAGATACATTAATGAACAAGGGCAAATTGTGGCAGCTACAGTAAAACAGGCTTTAGATGCCAGACCAAGAACATGCTACCAATGTGAAGAAACACGACATTTTAAAAGGAATTGGCCCATAGAAGGAGGGTTTAACAATATTAGGTATCAAAGGAGTAGAATACCAGGTATTTGGCCACAATGCCATAGAGGGAGACATTGGGCTAATGAGTGCTGTTCTCAAACCACCATAGAGGGTACTCAATTATCAAAAAATGAACAAGGACCAGGTGTTTATCCACGATATCATGGAGAAAGGCATTGGGCTCAATTGCCAAATAAATGGACAGGGGGTTCCAATGCTCCGGTGCCCCAAACCACAAATATACAGAGCACTGGAGGAACCCAGCAACCCCATCAGGGTACTGCCCAGGACACATTGTCCATCAGATCCCTCATCAGACAAACCAGAGGGAGCACAGTGTTGGACATCTGCGCCTCTGCCAGATCAGTACTAACTCCAGAGATGGGAGTTCAAATCATTCCCACAGGGGTAAAAGGACCTCTTCCCAAAGGAACCATGGGCTTATTATTGGGATGCAGCTCTTCTACTCTAAAAGAACATATGATAAGTCCTGAGGTGATTGATCCCGATTATGAAGGTGAAATAAAAATTATAGCCAGTTCTCCAAAGGACATATCAGTAATTTCACAAGGAGATAGAATAGCACAGTTACTAATAATACCCAGCCTATATGATAAATTTTCCAATCGTACTGTAGAAAGATGTTCCAAGGGATTAGGCTCCACAGGTGTAGATTTGGCTATGCTTTCTTTAAATTTAGATTCTCGCCCCATGCTAAAACTAAATATTCAAGGGCATGAATTGAATGGGCTACTGGATACAGGTGCAGACATTAGCATCATCTCTCGTCAAGAATGGCAAAAACATTGGCCATTACAAAAAGCCACTCAAACGCTTCGAGGCCTATAAGTGGCGACTAATCCCCATAGAAGTAAAATGGTATTAGATAGGAAGGATCCTGAAGGATGTGAAGGAACTATACAGCCATATGTATTGGATCATCTTCCCATAAATTTATGGGGACGAGATGTCCTAGATCAATTAGGTTTGACATTAACAAATAACATCAACCAAAATGCAGCCACTATTATGACTAGACAAGGTTTTAGGAAAGAAAAAAGATTAGAAAAACAAGAATAAGTCATAGCAGCACCAATACAAATAGATCAAGGAACAGAGAGACATGGGTTGGATTTTCAGAAAGGGCCACTGAGACAATAAAAATTACCTGAAAATCAGAAAGACAGTATGGGTTCCTCAGTGGCCCCTGACTAAAGAAAAGATACAAGCAGTCCATGACCTGGTAAAACAGCAATTAGCAGAAGGACATATACAACCGACTGTATATCCCCAAAATACTCCCATTTATGTCATCAAAAAGAAATCTGGTAAATGGAGACTATTGCAAGATTTTAGAGCCATTAATAATGAGATGGTTATTATGGGACCTGCTCAATCAGGGATTCCTCAATTGTCTGCTTTGCCAATAACCTGGTATGTTTTAGTTATAGATATTAAATATTGTTTTTTTTTTCAATTATAATTCATCCTAAGGATAGTCCAGGTTTTGCTTTTACTATCCCTGCACTGAATCATGAAGGTCCTGATCAGAGATATGAATGGAAAGTACTCCCTCAAGGGATGGCTAACAGCCCAACCATGTGTCATATTTATGTTAACAAAGTAATCCAGCCACTTAGAAATCAAAATTCTGAACACAAATATTTCACTATATGGATGATGTATTATTAGCACACAAAGCTAAAAACACATTGCTAGAAAGTTATGCCACACTTACAAACTTATTAAAAATTATAAAGTAGAGATAGCAATAGATAAAGTACAATTAAATTTTCCAATTAATTTTTTAGGAGTTCTGTTATCCTCAACCATGGTCAGTCCACCAAAAATTCAAATACGAGTAGATCAACTCAAATCACATAACGACTTTCAAAAGTTATTAGGAGACATAAATTGGATAAGGCCTTATCTAGGTATACCAACAGGAGAGTTGGGACCTTTATTTGATATCCTAAAAGGTCTATCAGATAAAAATTCACCCCGCATGTTAACACCTGAAGCAAGAAAGGCATTAAAAATCAATGAAACATATATGGAAAATATGCATTTGGATAGAATTGATATAAGTTTTCCTTTATTATTTATTGTACTACCAACAAAAAATATTCCTACAGGAGTATTTTGGCAAGAAGGTCCATTATTATGGATACATTTATCTTATTCTCCTTACACTATTCTTACTAGGTATCCTGAGGCTTTAGGATAATTAATACGCAAAGGAATTAAAGCAGCAAAGGAGTGTTTGGAATTTCTTCCAATAAAATTTTTACTCCATATACTCTGAATCAAATTGATGAGTTAGCTAATGAGTTAAATACTTGGGCAATAATCATGGTCCAATCTAATGTTTCATTTGATAACCACTTACCATCTAACCCTTTATTGTCTTTTTGGTCATCGCATCCTGTAATTTTTCCAAAATTGAGAAGAAAAACACTTATCATGAATGCTTCAAATATATTCACTGATGTATCAAATAATGGTACAGCAGCAATAGTTATACCTGATAAAACTTATAAATTTTTAGTACCCAAACAATCAGCTCAAAAGGTAGAGATTAATGCAGTATTACAAGCTTTTGAGATATTTAAATATTCTGTATTTAATTTATTTTCCGATAGTCAGTATATAGTTAATGCTATAGTATCCCTTGAAGTTGCTGGTAAGATTTCTCCTTTCTCTACTGTTTTCTCTTTACTTTCCAATATAAAAAGTCTAATCTGGGACAGAAAAGATCTATTCTTTATAAGACATATCAGGGCACATCCAAAAAGAAGATGATTTGACTCAAGGCCTTATCAGCTGATATCCAAAATTCCAGTTTGACTATCCTTACATCTGAGATAGAACCAGGATGCTTTTTTCATTATCTATTTTATTATTGCCCTTTCCCACATTCTATTTTGTTTTTTGAGCTCATACAGACCTAGTTTAATGTTTTGCTGATCAGTTCTATTTTTTGACAAAAGAGTTTTTGAACATTGCAATGGAGATTTCACGTGTAAAAAGTTATAAGGCCTTTACTATTAGGTTATGTGTTGTATGTATTATATTATGTGTGCACACTTGTGTTTTGTGTTATATGTTTGAATGTTCGTATGTCCATATATGATATATGATGAGCGCTCATAAAAAAAATGGATCCAAATATTTTTTTATTCACATTATTTAAATGGTTTAATTTAAATTGGGTAAAGAGCTATTGAGGTTTGTTTTAAAATTTGAAAAAAGGAGGTTAACAGATCTGTTTCCTTTCTTTCACCTTTCCTATTCATTATATTTAATAATTATCTTCAAGACAATATAAATAGTTAAGAAAATTGTTTTCTTTCAGTGCCTTCTGGAATGTTACGTAATTTTTCTTTAGCCATTATTGCCAGAATTCCTATCTTCATGCCAGTGCTGGTGAAATCAAAGATAAAACCAATCTACAGCTTCTGCAATAGCCATCACTGAAATGCTTGCAGAACTTGCCTAGACACATTGAGAACTCTACTGTATGCATTGTAAACTACCTGTTTGTGCAGCGACTTGTGGTAGTGTTCGGGTATATTTGCTGATGATGTCATCGGTGGTACAATTTTTCCAAAAGGAGCCGTCAATTGGCTTGGTGTATCTTCCTCTCTTCTGTGTGTCATTATAGTCCAGCTAATGTTTGGGGGCCATTAGAGGTGAGGCAAAGAACCTCACCACCCCCCGGTGGTACAAAGACCTCTCCACAGGTGTTGCTGTAAACTGGACCAGTAGTCAGTGATGGGTAAGATCCAATTGCAATGGTACCAACTTAACGGGTAAGGACCATATGTACTATTGGACAACCTAAGGCAGGCACTGTCCCTAAGCCACATGTGTGTTGTTTAAACAGAGAGGGGGAGATGTTGAGAGCCACATCCGAAGGGGCCCCAGCAAAATTCCAGAAGCCAGCAAACTTCCAGCTGCTGGCTGATGATTGGCTCACAGCAACATCTAGCTGATTGGCTCCTCTGCGGTGATGCTCATTGGGCTGTTTCCCTGCCCTTTCAGACCACGGAGTTGTTCATTAGGGGACTTATTTGGCTTTGCCCACATGACCTAGCCAATCGGCCTCAAGAGCAGGACGATTGTGGGAGGTGGAGAGAGGCTTGTGTGGGAGGAAGAGGCTTTTGGGAAGCCAGTGGTGGCAGTTGGGGCTCTGAGGGTTTTTCCTGAGAGGCTGTTTTGTTTGGCGTGTGTGGTTTTAAAAATAAAGTTAGTTTCTTTTGACAAGTGGCTCCTGATTGTGCCCAGCAAGACTGCGGCATTATCCTTATATTTCTACAGTAACTGCCCCAGTTTAACAGCAATGCAAGTAGACTCTTATGGGACATGATTTGTATTTTGATGTTCATTTTTATTCAACACTGGTACATTACTATTTCTTCAGCTTATGCACATCAGAGGATATATATTTCTTGCACAAGTTGGCAAATTTTAGGCATTTGTTTCACTTTCAATCACTTCCTGCTTCAAAACACATGCATTACTCCAGGTTTCTTAACTGGTCTATTCGTGAGACTTCTTTCCAAACATATTATTTCCGATTTTCTTTATAATTGTTTAAGCAAAACTCACACACCCTTCATGATAAACCATAACTATCATTTCACAATTAGATGTATAACTGTTTGGAATGAATGATTGTATATCAATATAAGATTTCTTATATATTTTCTGATATCAATTCAATCCATGATTTAAAGTGGAACCAGTTATATTATTTATTCACAGTATGGTCTATTCATGCATTATCTATATTCATAGACACAGGGTACACCTCTTTGTACCCCCAATACTAATTTATACGTTTTCAAAATATTGCTCCCAGTAATAGAGGAAGAAATACTCATGTCACCTGATCTAAATATGCATGTTATCACAGTAATATTCTGGACGCAAAATGCAAAATTCACACGTGTGATTGTACCAAAGCCTAAATGGACACTGAACATGGATTACTAAAAACATCCATGTCCAGCTTGCATAACGCTCTCAAATGTCAATCCTATCGGTGACTACATATTTGTTTCTTCCTAATATATTCAACCTCAAAACTGTTGAAAATGTCTAATACTATCACTCACCCTGTACTTTGCCTGATTTCCTAATGTCTCTATTGATATCGGCTTTCCTACATATTTTCCCCAGTTCATCATTGTGACTGACCCTTCACATGTGCTGACATTGATATTCACTCTCTAACCAAAACCCAATTGCTAAAGAACTTTTGGTACAAATACTAAATTCACCCTTGTTCCAAAATCTACCGACTATCTTCCTGATCCTATTGATTATCCCTGTTTGAGTGGATGTTCTCCTCTACATTCAATCATCCAAGGTACAAGTCCTATGGCATTGTATATGGACTTATCTGAGACATGTGTGCAGAACGTAATTTAAAGCTATGTATCACAATCAATTGCCCAATGCACTTCTGAGCTTCAAATCTCACCTAGATTTCTGTTTACATACTTATATTTCACCTCTGTATTCCTATAAATATTGCAGGTTCCCAATGCCATTATTCATCCCACAGAATGATTCCTAAACCAAATCGATCCTGTTATTATCCCTAACCATACACTGTTGCCTCAATCTAACATTACAAAAGAGCAGGGACAGAGTTCATCTTACAATACAGGAATGTAGGGGATCTTACACCTGCTGAGAACCTCAAATTTCTATGCAGAAATGATCCCTGGAGAAGATGTAGGCAGCTATGAAGGACCTGAGGGAGCAAAAGCCATCTTCCATGGCAAACACCTTGTGATAACGAAGGGATGTGTATGAATCAGCCTCTCTCTTCTTAATGTAGAGAAGATGGACCAAACCAGACCTGCGTGGAGAGGTGTTCCCGGGTGGCCATTGTTGATATACCATTCAAACTTGTCAAAGTGTCACAGGAAGTAGGGGCAGCCTCCATCTCATGAGACCCATGAAAGCAACTGTTAGGACAAAGTGGTTGCCAAGGCAGTGATCTCATTCAGTTCCTGAAGGAGGTGACCTACCTAACTTCGTTGGTGATGGAACTCTCTGAAATTGGGATCCAAGAAGCCAGGCACCCAGAGCCAGTCCCAGTCCCAGTCCCAGTGGTCGAACTTGTTTGGATTTACCAAGGACAGAGTCAGTCTTTCTTGGTACCTAATGATATGAGGATGGCCAAATGCCAGTAGAGCTCAGAAAAGGGGCCTTTCCCTAGATAGCAGGTATTGGCTCAATGCTGCCTGCTGACAACTTCGTAGAGCGGGCCAAGAAGAACAGATCTGAGACAGGCCAGGCCATTTTGGGGGAACATAGTATGGCCCACCAGTCAGAGGACACTCCAGATAGTCACAGACCTACTTCAGGGAAGGAGGTGTTTTTGTGGATGTGGATGTGAGTTTGTGGTTTTGTCTCATGTTCTGAAAATAGGTAGGAATGGTGGTTTGTATGGTTTGGAGTTGACTGTTTCTTGGAAGTCGTTTGGCAAGGCGAGTGTTTCTATGTCTGTGTATCCACTGTGTTCGTGGTTGTAGTCTTTAGAAAAGAGAATGCATCAATGGAGGTTTCCTGTCTAGTTGGAAGCTTCCCAGCATTCATCCTGCCCACTTTATAAATGGACTGTGGCTTGCCTTATGGATGGGCAACACCTACTATCTTCCTAAGGTCCTGTACACATCTTGATTTCTGGCCTCTCTCCAGAATAGGCTCATGGTTTTGTGGCCAAGATATGTACCACCTCCAAAATCTGTTACATGGCCATGTAATGGATAGCTGAAGGGAATGGGAACATCTCAGAAAACTCAGATATCAGTGTAACCAGTAAAGTCTCAGTTTAAAAACCTTGCTTTGGCCCATTTGCTTACCTATGGTTATGTTGCCCTGAATGTCAGGAAGGTATTTGCCTCAGGCCACCCCTTTCTGAAGCCTGACGAAAACATTTTTCAAATGGAAATGAATGGGCATCACCTGTGGATCTTTGCTTAATTGCTTTGGAAAGAGATGTGTCTGAATCAGCCTCTTGGCCCTTTGTGAGGTTGGGGCTTTGATTCTCAGAAGGTGATAGATCTAAAGAAAGATCCCATGTGTGCTTGGGTTTTCTATTGCCTCCAACTCACATAAAGGATTTATACCTGACAATCAGTAGGATTAAATTGGAGAATCAGAACAGTATTAACGGCAGGGCTATTTGATCACTCCTGGTTCACAGGAAGGGTGTCTAGGTCACCCTGACTTTAGGCAAATGAGGGGCAAGGGAGTTTATTTTGGAAACTGTCTTGGGCTTCGCCCCTCATGGAAAATTCCATCCAGAGGTTACGATGAGTGTCTATATGGAAGATGATGAGGGTCATGTGGCAGTGTTTTGGTTTTAATTGTGGTCATTTGTGTGCTGGTTGGAAGAGATGACTGGGTACACCTGGACCTGAACTCTGGTGTGATTCCCCTTAGAGACTGAGTTCTGGAACTGACTTCAGGGAAGTATTGCCATTAATTTTGGTGGGATTTTAGGAGGCCACACATGAGAGTCTCCCTTGGAAACTGAGATCTAGTCTCAGGGTGTCTTTCCACAGTGCACTGGGAATCTCCACCAGGATATAAGACGATTTTATCCTGAAAGACTTGGCAACCATAGTAAAGAGTCAAAACACATATTGAACTCACATTGAGTAGACATCAATGGGTCAGGCTTCATGTGACATTTTGGCCACTCGTTGGGAAGCGTTGCCTTTTAGAGTTCTCCAGAGCTTTCATCCTCACCATTTAATGGTTCCTGAATGAATTGAAAAACCAGTGCATCCAACTTGATACTTGAAAAATGGCTAGATAAATACCATGAAATTTTTGAAATTCCCATGACCAGGTGGCACTGGAGAACCTTTGGATGTCCTGTTGCTGATCATGAGTGTACCAGACAGTGCCTTGAATCACTGGGTTTCATGAAAATGGTGTAGAACAGAGATGCCAGTAAGTTGGAATTTGCTGAGTAGTGGGCCTAGAACAGTGGTGGGCAGGTGTGTGATTAAAAATCTGTGTTGGTGTCATGTGGATTGGCCATTGGCTTCCAAATCCCTTTTGACTGACATGGTGCAGCCAGCAGACCCTTGCATGTAAAGGCATCTTGTTATATGGAGAGGTTTCAGGGCAATGTTCAGAATCAAGTTGCTAGGGACAAGGGGGAAGTCTATGTTGGATAGAAGACTGGTTGGTGCATTCTCCTGGCAGACCCTGACCCACCACACATGACAGAACTCCCTCCAGCACTGTGTCCCAGTTGAACTACTTGTATTTCGTGAAGCAAACACCAAACTCCCATTGCAGCAGCTAGAAAGACCATGAAAAATGGAGGATGACCACATGGCTTCAGAGTCCACACAGGAAGACACTTAGCCCCCATTGGCCACAGTTTACATACAAAGAGAGAATTCTGCACTACTGCCTCATGTTCATTAAAGAATAAGAAAACATGTGCTCCAGGTTACATAGATGCAGACCCAGCTTTGATGGTCTCACTGCAAAGGAAGCTAAAGCTCCTGACTACAACATATATTTCAAGTGCCCAAACTCAGAGGCAGTTTCTCATAAGTCTTCCGGTCAGCAGAGCACCATGTTTGTGAAGTGTTTACCCTGTCCCTTACTTTTGGAAACTCTTCTACCAACCCCAAAGTTGTGAACTCCTGAGCATATTCCATTCCAGATAAGTATTCATAGATTTTCTATCTCTTTCCTCTAATTGTGTCTAACTTGGGGCGAAGGTAATGTCAAGGCATTGTTCTTGATGAGAGTGGGATGATTATTTTTAGCACATATTTGCATAAACATTGGATTCATTTTCCTAATTTTCATTCGAAATACTGAATCACTCACACTAACCCATACCCTACTAGACTCTATATTCTGACTCCTAATCCTAATATAATGGAGAAAAATAACCCAAAATGAATAGACATACAAGCATTTCAGAGGAGGCATGGTGTATAATTGGACTTGCCTTTTGCATTATGTAGAATTGGAGTTATAAATCTAGTCAATTTTTTGTTGAAATAGTTCTCCATGTGTTTTTTTTAACTTTTGTTGTTTGTTGTTCAAAACATTATATAGTTCTTGATATATCATATTTCACACTTTGATTCAAGTGAGTTATGAACTCCCATTTTTATCCCGTATATAGTTTGCAAAATCATATCAGTTACGCATCCATTGATTTACATATTGCCATACTAGTGTCTGTTGTATTTTGCTGCCTTTCCTATCCTCTACTATCCCCCCTCCCCTCCCCTCCCCTCCCATCTTCTCTCTCTACCCCCTATACTGTAATTTATTTTTCTCCCTTGTATTTTTCCCTTTCCCCTCACTTCCTCTTGTCCGTAATTTTGTATAACCCTGAGGGTTTTCTTCCATTTCCATGTAATTTCCCTTCTCTCTCCCTTTCCCTCCTACCTCTCATCCCAGTTTAATGTTAATCTTCTTCTCATGCTCTTTATCCCTACTCTGTTCTTTGTTACTCTCTTTATATCAAAGAAGACATTTGGCATTTGTTTTTTAGGGATTGGCTTCCTTCACTTAGCATAATCTGCTCTAATGCCATTCATTTCCCTGCAAATTCTATGATTTTGTCATTTTTTAATGCTGAGTAAAACTCCATTGTGAATTAATGCCACATTTTTTAACCATTCGTCTATTGAAGGGCATCTAGGTTGGTTCCACACTCTTGCTATTGTGAATCGTGCTGCTATGAACATCAATGTAGCAGTGTCCATGTACCATGCTCTTTTTAGGTCTTTATGAAATAGACCGAGAAGAGTAGTAGCTGGGTCAAGTGGTGGGTTCCATTTCAAGCTTTCCATGAAATCTCCATACCGCTTTCAAAATTGGCTGCACCAATTTGCAGCCCCACCAGAAATGTACATGTGTACCCATTTACACACATCCTCGCCAAAACTTGTTGATGTTTGACTTCATAATGGCTGCCAATCTTACTGGAGTGAGATGGTATCTTATGGTGGTTTTGATTTGCATTTCTCTGACTGCTAGAGATGGTGAGCATTTTTTCATGTGCTTGTTGATTGATTGTATTCCTCCTCTATGAAGTGTCTGTTCAGGTCCTTGGGCCATTTGTTGATTGGGTTATTTTTTATCTTATTGTCTAATTTTTGAGTTCTTTGTATACTCTGGATATTAGGGCTCTATCTGAAGGGTGAAGAGTAATGATTTGTTCCCAGGATGTAGGCTCCCTATTTACCTCTCTTATTCTTTCTTTTGCTGAGAAAAAAAAATTAAGTTTGATTAAGTCCCATTTCTTTATTCTTGTTATTAACTCTTGTGCTATGGGTGTCTTATTGCGGAATTTAGAGCCCGACCCCACAGTATGTAGATCGTAGCCAACATTTTCTTCTATCACACGCCGTGTCTCTGATTTGATATCAAGCTCCTTGATCCATTTTTTGTTAACTTTTGTGCATGTCGAGAGGAAGGGATTCAGTTTCATTTTTTTTCATATGAATTTCCAGTTTTCCCAGCACCATTTGTTGAAGATGCTATCCTTCCTCCATTGCATGCTTTTAGCCCCTTTATCAAATATAAGATAGTATGTAGTTTTTTGGATTGGTTTCTGTGTCCTCTATTCTGTACCATTGGTCCACCCGCCTGTTTTGGTACCAGTACCATGCTCTTTGTGTTACTATTGCTCTGTAGTATAGTTTGATGTGTGGTATTGCTATACCGCCTGATTCACACTTTCTGCTTAGCATTGTTTTTGCTATTCTGGGTCTTTTATTTTTCGATATGAATTTCATGATTGCTTTCTCTATTTTTACATGAAATGCCGTTGGGATTTTGATTGGCATCGCATTAAACCTATAGAGAACTTTTGGTAATATCGCCATTTTGATGATGTTAGTTCTGCCTATCCATGAACAAGGTATATTTTTCCATCTTCTAAAATCTTCTTCTATTTCTCTCTTTAGGGTTCTGTAGTTTTCATTGTATAAGTTTTTCACCTCTTTTTTTAGGTTGATTCCCAAGTATTTTATTTTTTCTGAGGATATTGTAAATGGAGTGGTTGTCCTCATTTCCATTTCAGACAATTTTTCGCTGATATACAGGAATGCCTTTGATTTGTGCATGTTGATTTTACATCCAGCCACTTTGGTGAATTCATTTATTATCTCTAATAGTTTCTTTGTAGACCCTTTTGGGTCTGCTAGGTATAGAATCATGTCATCTGCAAATAGTGATAATTTAAGTTTTTCTTTTCCTATTTTTATGCCTTTAATTTCTTTTGTCTCTCTAATTGCTCTGGCCAGTGTTTCTAGAACTATGTTGAACAGAAATGGTGAGAGAGGGCATCCCTGTCTTGTTCAAGATTTTAGAGGGAATGCCTTCAATTTTTCTCCATTCAGAATGATGCTAGCCTGAGGCTTAGCATAGATTGCTTTTACAGTATTGAGGTAGGTTCCTGTTATCCCTAGTTTTTCTAGAGTTTTGAACATAAAGGGATGCTGTACTTTGTTGAATGCTTTTTCTGCATCTATCGAGATGATCATATAGTTCTTATTTCTAAGTCTATTGATGTGGGAAATAACATTTATTGATTTCTGTATATTGAACGAACCTTGCATCCCATGGATGAATCCTACATGCTCATGGTGCACAATTTTTTGATATGTTTTCGTATCCGATTCACCAGAATTTTATTGAGGATTTATGCACCTAGGTTCATTAGAGATATTGGTCTGTAGTTTTGCTACTTTATAGTGAGTTTCTCTGGTTTAGGAATCAGGGTGATGTTGGCCTCGTAGAATGAATTTGGAAGTTCTCCCTCTTTTTCTATTTCCTAAAATAGCTTGAAAAGTATTGGTATTAATTCCTCTTTAAATGTTTTTTAAAACTCCGCTGTATACACATCCGGTCCTGGGCTTTACTTAGTTGATAGTCTTTGGATGGTTTCTTCTATTTCCTCCATTGATATTGGTCTGTTTAGGTTGTCCATATCCTCCTGACTCAAACTGGGCAGATCAGATGACTTAAGAAATTTATCGATGCCTTCACTATCTTCTATTTTATTGGAGTATAAGGATTCAAAATATTTTCTGATTATCTTCCATATTTCTGAAGTGTCTGTTGTGATATTGTCTTTTTCATCCCGTATGCTAGTAATTTGAGTTCTCTCTCTTCTTCTCTTCATTAAAATGTCTAAGGTTCTGTCGATTTTATTTATTTTTTGAAAGAACCAACGTTAAGTTTTGTCAATTTTTTCAATTGTTTCTTTTGTTTCGATTTCATTAATTTCAGCTCTGGTTTTAATTATTTCTTGCCTTCTACTTCTTTTTCTGTTGTTTTCTTCTTCTTTTTCTAGGGTTTTGAGATGAAGTATGAGATCATTAATTTGTTGGTTTTTTTCTTTTTTTAAGGAATGAATTCGAAGCAATGAAATTTCGTCTTAAAACTGCTTTCAATGTGTCCCATAGATTTTGATATGTTGTGTCTGTGTTTTCATTTATCTCTAAGAATTTTTTAATTTCCTCCTTGATGTCTTCTAAAACCCATTGATCATTCAGTAACCTATTGTTTATTCTCCAAGTGATGCATGATTTTTCTTTACTTCTTTTATCATTGATTTTCAGTTTCATTCCATTATGATCAGATGAGATGCATGGCATTATCTTTACTCCTTTATATTGTGTAAGAGTTGCCCTGTGATGTAATATATGATCTATTTTGAGAAGGATCCATGTGCTGCTGATAAAAAAGTGTAACTGCTTGATGTTGGGTGATTTATTCTGTATATGTCAATTAAGTCTATGTTATTAATTGTGTTATTGAGTTCTATACTGTTGCCTCAATCTAACATTACAAAAGAGCAGGGACAGAGTTCTCCTTACAATAAAGGAATGTAGGTTATCTGCAAACTACTGAGAACCTCAAAGTTCCATGCAGAAATGATCCCTGGAGAAGATGTAGGCAGCTATGAAGGACCTGAGAGAGCAAAAGCCATTTTCCATGGCAAACGACCTGGACAGGAAAAAGGGATGTGTCTGAATCAGCCTCTCTCTTCTTAATATAGAGAAGATGGACCAAACCAGCCCTGTGTGTACAGCTGTCCCCACGTGCCTATTGTTGATATTCCATTCTAAGTAGTCAAATTTTCACAGGAAGTAGGGGCAGCCTCCATCTCATGGGACCCATGGAAGCAACTGTTAGGACAAAGTGGTTGCCAAGGCAGCGACCTCATTCAGTTCCTGAAGGAAGTGACCTACCTAACTTCCTTGGTGTCGGAACTCTATGAACTTGGGATCCAAGATGCCAGGTACCCAGAGCCAGTCGCAGTACCAGTCCCAGTGGGCCCACTTTTTTGGATTTACAAAGTACAGAGTCAGACCTTCTTGGTAACTACTTATGTGAGGAGGGACAATTGCTAGTAGAGCTCTGAAGAGGGTCTTTTCCTGAGATTGCAGGTAGTGGCTAACCGCTGACTCCTCACAGTTTTACAGAGTTGGCAAAGGAGACCAGATCTGAGACATGACAGGCCATTTCGGGGGGAAAATATTATGGCCCACCAGTCAGAGGACACTCCAGATAGTCACAGTCCTACTTGGGGGAAGGAGGTGCCATTGTGGGTGTGGGTGTGAGTTTGTGGTGTACCAGACAGTGCCTTGATTAAATGGGTTTAAGGAAAATTGTGCAGAACAGAGTTGCCAGTAAGTTGGACCCTCCTGAGTAGTGGGGCCAAAGCTGTGGTGTGCAGGTGTGTGATAAATCATCTGTGGTGGGGCCATGTGGATTTGCCATTGATTTCCAAATGGATTGACACTGACACGGTGCAGTGAGGAGACCCTTGAATGTAAAGGCATCTTGTTATATGGATAGTTTTCAGGGCAATGTGCAGAATCAGGTTGCTATGGACAAGGGGGCAAGCTATGTGGGAATGAAGCCTGATTGTTGCATTCTCTTGCAGACCCTGAAAAACCACACGTGACAGAACTCCCTCCAGCACTGTGTCCCAGTTGAACTCCTTGTATTTCATAAAGTAAATACCAAACTCCCAGTGCAGCAGCAGGAAAAAACCACGAAAAGTTGAGGATGACCAAAAAGCTTCACTGTCCACACGGGGAGACACTTAGCCCCCAGTGGCCACAATTTACCTACAACGTGAGAATTCAGCACTGCTGCCTCATGTGCATTGGAAAATAAGAAAGAATGTCCTCCAGGAAACATAGATGCAGACCCAGCTTTGATGGTCTCTATACAAAGGAAGCTAAAACTCCTTACAACAACATATATTTCAAGTGCCCATCCTCAGAGGTAGTTTCTCAAGAATTTTTTTAGGCCAGCAGACCTCCATATTTCTGGAGTGTTTACCCTGTCCCTTACGTTGGAAGACTCCTCTATTACATCCAAGTTTGTGAACTCCTGAGCATTTTCTATTCCAGATATATATTCACAGAATTTCTAACTCTTCTCCTCTAATTGTTTCTTATTTGGGGCGAAGGTGACGTGAAGGCATTGTTGTGGATGAGAGTGGGAAGATTTTCATGTAGCACATGTTTGCATACACATTGGATTCATTTTCCTATTTTCCATTCGAAATACTGAATCTCTGACACTAACGCATACCCTACTAGACTCAGACTACTATTCCTAATATGATGGAGAAAAATAACCCAAACAGAATAGAAATACAAGAAGTTAAGAGGAGGCATGGTGTATAGTTGGACTTCCTTTTGCATGATAAAGTGTAGGTGTTATAAATCTAGTCAATTTTTATTGAAATAGTTCTCCATGAGTTTTTTTTCCTTTAATTTTTATTGTTGGATCTTCAAAGCATTACATAGTTCTTGACATATCATACTTCACACTTTGAATCAAGTGGGTTATGAACTTCCATTTTTCCCCATATACAGATTGCAGCATCCCATTGGTTACACATCCACTGTTTTACATATTGCTATAGTGTCTGTTGTATTCTGCTGTCTTTCCTATCTACTATCTCCCATCCCCTTCCCTCCAATCTTCTCTCTCTACACCACCTACTGTAATTTATTTCTTCCCCTTGTTTTATTCCCCTTTCTTCTCATTTCCTCTTGTATTTAATTTTGTATAACCATGAGGATCTCCTTCCATTTCCATGCAATTTCCCTTCTCTGACCTTTCATTCCCACCTGTCACCCCTGTTTAATGTTAATCTTCTTCTCATGCTCTTCCTCCCAACTCTGTTCTTAGTTACTCTCCTTATATCAAAGAAAACATTTGGCATTTGTTTTTTAGGCTTTTGCTCTCTTCACTTAGCATAATCTGTTTAATGCCATCCATTTCTCTGCAAATTTTATGATTTTGTCATTTTTTAATGCAGAATAATACACCATTGTGTATAAATGCCACAATTTTTTTTTTATCCATTCATCTTTTGAAGGGCACCGAGTTGGGTTCCACAGTCTTCCTATTGTGAATTGTGCTGCTAGGAACATCGATTTATCAGTGTCCCTGTACGATGCTCTTTTTAGGTCTTTAGTGAATAGACTGAGAAGAAAAATAGCTGGGTCAAATGATGTTTCCATTTCCAGCTTTCCAAGAAATCTCCATACTTCTTTCCAAATTGGCTGCACCAATTTGCAGTCCCACCAGCAATGTACAGGTGTACCCTTTTCCCCACATCCTCGCCACCACTTGTTGTTGTTTGACTTCATATTGGCTGCCACTCATACTGGAGCGAGATGGTATCTTAGGGTGGATTTGTTTTGCATTTCTCTGACTGCTAGAGATGGTGAACATTTTTTCATGGACTTGTTGGTTGATTGTATGTCCTCCTCTGTGAAGTGTCTGTTCAGGTCCTTGGCCCATTTGTTGATTGCATTATTCGTTTTCTTATTGTTTAATTTTTTGAGTTCCTTGTATACTTTGGAAATTAGGGCTCTCTCTGAAGTGTGAGGAGTAAGATTTGTTCCCAGGATGTAGGCTCTCTAATTACCTCTCTTATTGTTTTTGTTACTGAGAAAAATCTATTTAAAAAATCTATTTAGTTTGATTTTTATTTTTATCCCATTTGTTCATTCTAGTTATTAACTCTTGTGCTATGAGTGTCCTATTGAGGAATTTGGAGCCCGACCCCACAGTATGTACATCGTAGCCAAGGTTTTCTTCTATCAGAAGCCGTGTCTCTGATTTGATATCAAGCTGTTTGATTAATTTTGACTTAACTTTTGTGTATGGCGAGAGAAAGGGATTCAGTTTCATTTTGTTACATATGGAACTCCAGTTTTCCCAGCACTAGTTTTTGAAGATGCTATCCTTCCTCCATTGCATGCTTTTAGCCCCTTTATCAAATATAAGATAGTTGTGGTTTTGTGGATTTGTTTCTGTGTCCCCTATTATGTACCATTAGTCCAACCACCTATTTTGGTACCAGTACTATGCTCTTTTTGTTAGTATTGCTCTGTAGTATAGTTTGAGGTCTGGTATCGCTCTACCACCTGATTCACACTTCCTGCTTAGCATTGTTTTTGCTATTCTAAGTCTTTTATTTTTCCATATGAATTTCATTATTGTTTTATCTATTTCTACAAGAAATGCCGTTGTGATTTTGATTGGCATTGCATTAAACCTACAGAGAACTTTTGGGAATATCGCCATTTTGATGATGTTAGTTCTGCGTATCCATGAACAGGGTATATTTTTTCATCTTCTAAGATCTTCTTCTATTTCTCTCTTTAGGGTTCTGTAGTTTTCATTGTGTAAGTCTTTCACCTCTTTTGTTAGGTTGATTCCCAAGTATTTTGTTTTTTTGAGGATATTCTGAGTGGAGTGGTTTCCTCATTTCCATTTCAGAGGATTTGTCACTGATATACAGGAATTACTTTGATTTATGCGTGTTGATTTTATATCCTGCCACTTTGCTGAATTCATTTATTAGCTCTAATAGGTTTTTGTAGACCCCTTTGGGTCTGCTAGGTACATAATCATGTCAGCTACAAATAGTGATAATCTAAGTTCTTCTTTTCCTTTTTTTTTACGCCTTTAATTTCTTTCATTTTTCTAATTGCTCTTGCCAGTGTTTCGAAAACTATGTTGAACAGAAGTGTTGAGAGAGGGCATCCCTATCTTGTTCCAGATTTTAGAGAGAATGCCTTCAGTTTTTATCAATTTAGAATGATGCTGGCCTGAGGCTTAGCATAGATTGCTTTTACAATATTGAGGTATGTTCCTATTATCCCTAGTTTTTCTAGAGTTTTGAACAGAATGGGTTGCTGTACTTTGTCGAATGTTTTTTTCTGCATATATTGGGATGATTATATGGTTCTTATTTTTAAGTCTATTAAAGTGGTGAATAACAATTATTGATTTCCATATATTGAACCAGCTTTGCATCCCAGGGATGAATCCTACTTGATCATGTTGCACATTTTTTTAATATGTTTTTGTGTCTGATTTGCCAGAATTTTATTGAGAATTTTTGCATCTAGGTTCATTAGAGATATTGGTCTGTAGTTTTGTTTCTTTGAAGTGTCTTTGTCTGGTTTAGGAATCAGGGTAATATTGGCCTCCTAGAATAAAATTGGAAGTTGTCCCTCTTTTTCAATTTCCTGAAATATCTTGAAAACTATTGGTATTAGTTCCGCTTTAAAGGTTTTGTAAAACTCTGCTGTATATATATCCAATCCTAGGCTTTTCTTAGTTGGTAGTGTTTGGATGATTTCTTCTGTTTCCTCAATTGATATTGGTCTGTTTAGGTTATCTATATCCCCCTGACTCAATCTGGGCAGATCATATGACTTAAGAAATTTATTGATGCCTTCACTGTCTTCTAATTTATTGGAGTATAAGGATTCAAAATAATTTCTGATTATCTTCTGTATTTCTGAAGTGTCTGTTATGATATTGCCATTTTCATCCCGTATGCTAGTTAATTTGAGTTCTCTCTCTTCTTCTCTTCCTTAACAAGGCTAAGGGTCTGTCGATTTTATTTATTTTTTCAAAGAATCAACTTTTAGTTTTGTCAATTTTTCAATTGTTTCTTTTGTTTCAATTTTATTAATTTCAGCTCTGATTTTAACAATTTCTTGCTTTCTACTTCTTTTGCTGTTGTTTTCTCATGTTTTTCTAGAATTTTGAGATGAACTATGAGATCTTTTATTTGTTGTCTTTTTCCTTTTTTAGGAAAGTACTCCAGGCAATGAATTTTCCTCTTAGAACTGCTTTCAATGTGTCCCCTAGATTCTGATATGTTCAGTCTGTCTTTTCATTTATCTCTAAGATATTTTTTATTTTCCTCCTAGATGTCTTCGATAACCCATTGATCATTCAGTAGTCTATTGTTCATTCTCCAAGTGATGGATGATTTTTCCTTCCTTCTTTTACCATTGATTTTCAGTTTCATTCCATTATGATCAGATAAGATGCCTGGTATTATCTGTACTCCTTTATATTTTCTAAGAGTTGCCCTGTGACATAATATATGATGTATTTTTGAGAGGTATCTATGTGCTACTGAGAAAAAAGTGTAACTACTTGTTGTTTGGTGGTATATTCTATATATGTCAATTAAGTCCAATTTATTAATTGTGTTATTGATTTCTATTGTTTCCTTATTCAACTTTTGTTTGGAAGATCTGTCCAGTAGTGAGAGAGGTGTGTTGAAGTCTCCCATGATTATTGTATGGTGGTTTATTAGACTCTTGAACATGAGAAGAGTTTGTTTAGTGAACATAGCTGCACCATTGTTTTGGGGCATATACATTTATGATTGTTATGTCTTGTTGGTGTATGGTTCCCTTGAGCAGTATGTAGTGTCCCTCTTTATCCCTTTTGATAAACTTTGGCTTGAAATCTATTTTATTTTATATGAGTATGGACACTCCTGCTTGTTTCTGAAGTCCATATGAGTGATATGATTTTTCTCAACTGTTCACCTTCAGTCTATGTACGTCTTTTCCAATCAATTGCGTCTCCTGTAGGCAGCATATTGTTGGGTCTTGTTTTGTGATTCATTCTACTATCCTGTGTCTCTTAATTTGTGAGTTTAAGCCATTAACTTTTACAATTATTATTGAGATATGGGTTGTTCTTCCAGCCATATTTGTTTATTTATGTTACTAAGCATGTTTTTTTTTCTTTGATTATTTCCCCCCCTTTACTGTACTACCTCCCACTGTTGGTTTTCATTGTTATTTTCCACTTCCTCCTCCGATCATCTTTTGCCGAGGATGTATTGAGGAGATGGTTTTCTAGCTGCAAATTCTTTTAAATTTTGTTTATCATGGAAGGTTTTAATTTCATCTTCCATCCTGAAGCTTAATTTCGCTGGATGCACAATTATTGGTTGAAACCCATTTTCTTTCAGCTTTGGAAAAATGTTATTCCAGGATCTTCTAGCTTTCAGAGTCTGTGTTGAAAGATCAGCTGTTATAATGATTGGTTTACCGCTAAATATAATCTGCTTCCTTTCTCTTGTAGCTTTTAAAATCCTCTCCTTATTCTGTATGTTTGGCATCTTCATTATAATATGTCTAAATGTGGATCTCTTATGATTTTGCACATTCGGCATCCTGTAGGCTTCTAGGATTTGGGATTCTGTCTCATTCTTCAAGTCTGGGAAGTTTTCCCATATTATTTCATTGAATTGATTTCTCATTCCTTTGGTTTGGACCTCTATACCTTCCTGTATCCCAATGATTCTTAAGTTTGGTGTCTTTATGTTATCCCATATTTCTTGGATGTTCTGCTCATGGTTTCTTAACAGTCTTGCTAGCTGTCTCGGTTCTTTTCAAGTTGAAATACATTGTCTGATGTTCCATCTTCTAAGTGATCTCCTCTGCTGGTAGTATTCTCAATTGGGTTTTTAAGTTGGTTTATTGCTTCCTGCATTTCTATGATTTCTGTTTGTTTGTTTTTTATAACCTCTATCTCCCTGTATAGTTGATCTTTTGCTTCTTGGATTTGTTTATGTAATTCATTGTCAAAGTGATCTTTCATTGTCTGATTTTGCTGTCTAATGACTTCCTTGAGACTCCAGATCATCTGAAGCATGTATGTTTTGAATTCTTTATCTGACATTCCATCTGCTGCAGGTATTACCTCTTCTAATGTTGAGTTGACCTTCATTGCTTGTTGTCCTTTCTTTCCTTGTCTTTTCATACTGTTCGCATATCTTTCTGTTTGTTCAAATTGTTGTGTTATTGAATTTTACCCCTAAATATTTATACTGCTCTTTTATAGTTGCAAAGTCTCCCTCACAGGCGCAGGCCGTGGCTCTGCCCCTCCTCCAAATAGGGCAATGTGCCTACCTCACCAGCAGGCTGCTTGGCCTGTTCTGCCAGTCGGTAGCAGGTCTTCCTACCTTGGAGGAGCAGGCAGCAGCTCTACCCCTCTGCTGGCGCTGGGCCTGTTCTGCCAGTGGGTCACAGGTCCACCTAACCTGCAGGTGCGGTTGTCGGCTCTGCCCCTCTGCATGACGCTGGGCCTCTTCTGTCTGTGGGTTGAAGGTCGGTCTACCTTGTAGCCGCGGGTGGCGGCTCTACTCCTTCCCAAACCGGGGTGATGTGTCTAACACGCTGGCAAGTCACAGGGCCTCTTGTGCCGGTGGGTCAGAAGTCCACCTGCCTTGCAGGCACAGGCGGCAGCTCGGACCCTCCCCCAACCTGGTGATGTGTCTACCACCCTGTCGGGCCCCTGGGCTTGGTCTGTCCATGTTCGCAGGTCCACCTACTTCGCAGGCGCGGGGGGCGTCTCTGCCCCTCTGAAGGCCGCTGGGCCTGTTCTGCCGGTGGGTTGCTGTTCACCAACCTTGACTTCGCAAGGGGCGCCTCTGCCCCACCGCGGTTTTCTGGGCCTGTTCTGCCTGTGGGTCGCAGGTTCGCGTACCTTGCAGCCGGGCGGTGGCTCTGCCCTTTCCCCAACCAGTGCGATGTGTCTTTTACGATTGGCGGGCCGCTAGGCCTGTCCTACCGGTGGGTGGAGGGTCCGCCTACCTTGCAGGTGCAGTTGGTGGCTCTGTGCCTCCTTCTATTCATGTGTATTTAAAGTTAACAAATATGTGAATTCCTGTCTCCATTTCTCTGTACCCTATTCAGCCCATGTATTTTTATATGCACATATACAATCCTACCTGGTATCACAAGTAAATACTTATGAGGTTGCTGACATGGCAGATACAAATTGTGAGAAGAGATCACTCCTCCTAAACGCTGTTGGAAATTAAAATTCAAACTATGGGTGAGCTTCCTAGTTGAACAACATTATACATAAATCTATGTTCAGTAAAATGAAGATTTTTGGATTTGTGGATGATATATATTTCATGATTTATTTCGATTGGCATATATTGCTACTTTTAAATGTCTGTGTGTGTGTGTGTGTGTGTGTGTGTGTAGGTATATATATATATATATATATATATATATATATATATATATATATATATATATATATATTTACTGTCCAGATTTTTCAAAATATAAAATATATGTGTCTTATTATACACTCCCTCAATTCATTCATGTTCATGTATGTGGATTTATTATCAACTTTTCATAAGATTATTTTCAGAAATATTGACCCACCTGAAATACATATTTGTTTCCTAGTACTAAAAACTAACTACAGTGAATTGTGCATACAAATCCTAATATTTCTACAGTTACTGACCATGTTTAACATCAATGCAAGTAGATTCCTATGGGACATGATATGTATTTTGACGTTCATTTTTTTTCAACACTGGTAAATTACTATTTCTTCAGTTTATGCACATCATAGGGTATATATTTAATCCACAAGTTAGCAAATTTATATGAATTTTTTTCACTTTCCATCACATCCTGCTTCAGAACACATGTATTCCTCCATGTTTCTTGACTAGTCTTTTCATGAGACTTCTTTCTAAACACATAATTTTGGATTTCCATAACCACTATTGAGGCAAAAGTCACACACACTTCATGATAAACCATAACACTAATATTACCATTAGATGTATAACAGGTTGGAATGAATGTATGAATATCAATATAACATTTCCTATATATTTTCAGATATCAATTCAATCCATTATTTAAATTTGGAACCAGTTATATTATTTATTCAGAGTATGGTCTATTCATGCATTTTCTCTATATTCATATAACACAGACTACACCTATTTGTACCCCCAATACTAATTTATTCGTGTTCAAAATATTGCTCCTCAAAATGGTGGAAGAAATACTCATGTCCCCTGATCTATATATAAATTTTATCACAGTAATATTGTGGAAAAAAAAGCAAGGTCACACTTATGATTGTACCAAATCCTAAATGGAAAGTGAGCATGGATTACTAAAAACATCCATGTCCAGGTTGCCTAATGCTCTCAAATGTCAATCCTATTTGTGAATATATATTTGTTTATTCCTGAAATTACATATTCAACCTCAACCCTGTTGAAAATGTCTAATCCTATCACTCACTTTATACATTGCCTGATTTCCGAATGTCTTCATTGATATCTTTTTTTCTATATTTTTTCCCCAGTTAATCATTGTGACCGACTCTTCAAATGTGCTGACATTTACTTTCACTCTCTACCCAAACCCGTATTGCTAAAGATCTTTTGGTCCAAATCCTATACACACTCTTCATTATAAACCTACCGACTATCATCTTAATCCACCAACTATCCCTTTTTGACTGGATGTTGTCTTTGACATTCAATCATCCAAGGGACAAGGTCCTATGACATTGTATATCGATTTATCTGAGACACCTGTGCAGAACATAATTTAAAGCTAAGAATCCAAATCATGGGCACAATGCCCTTCTGGACTTTAAAAATTACCTAGATTTCTGTGTTCATACTTATATTTCACCTATATATTCTTGTAAATATTGCAAAATCACAATACCATTATTCATCCCGCAGAATGATTTCTAAACCAAATGGAACCTGTTATTAACCTTAACCATACAATGGTCCCTCAATCTAACTTTACAGAAGAGGAGGGACAGAATTGGTCTTCCAATATATAAATGTAGGGGATCTTCCAGCTACTGAGAACCTCAAAGTTCCATGCAGAAATGATCCCTGGAGAAGATGTAGGCAGCTATGAAGGACCTGAGAGAGCAGAACTCATCTTTCATGGCAAACAACCTGGTCAGGATGAAGGGATGTGTCAGAATCAGCCTCACTCTTCTTAATGTTGACAAGATGGACCAAACCAGGCCTGTGTGGAGAGCTGTTCCCGGGTGCCTATGGTTGATATACAATTCACAGTTGTGAAAGTGTCACAGGAAGGAGGGGCAGCCTCGTTCTCAGGAGAACCTTGGAAGCAAATGTTAGGACAAATTGGTTGCCAAAGCAGTGACCTCATTCAGTTCATAAAGGAAGTGACCTTCTTCACTTCCTTGGTGATAGAACTCTCTGAAATTGGGATCCAGGAAGCCATGCACCCAGAGCCAGTCCCAGTACCATTCCCAGTGGGCTCACATGTTTGGATTTACCAAGAACAGAGTCAATCTTTCTTGGTACCTACTGATATGAGGATGGCCAAATTTCAGGAGAGCTCTGAAGAGGGGCCTTTCCTGAGAAAGCAGGTAGTGGCTCACCGCTGGCTCCTGACAACTTCACAGAGTTGTCCAATGAGATCAGATTTGAGACAGGACAGGCCATTTCAGGGAAACGTAGTATGGCCCACCAGTCAGAGGACACTCTGGATAGTCACAGACCTACTTGGGGAAAGGAGGTGCCTTTGTGGGTGTGGGTGTGAGTTTGTGGTTTTGTCTCATGTTCTAAGAATAGGTAGGAAAGGAGGTTTATTTGGTTTGGAGTGGACTGTTTCTAGTAAGTCTTTTGACAAGGTGAGTGTTTCTATGTCTGTGTATCCCACTGTGTTCATGGTTGTAGATATTAGAAAATAGAATGCATCAATGGATGTGTCCTCTTTAGTAGAAAGCTTCCCAGCATTCATCCTGCCCGATTGATGAATGGACTGTCGCTTCCCTTATGGATGGGCAACACCTACTATTTTCCTAAGGTCCTGTTTTCTTCCTGATTCTGTCCACTCTCCGGAATTGGCTCATGGTTTTGTGTCCAAAAAATGTACCACCTCCAAGCTCTGTGACATAGCCATGTACTGAATTGCTAAAGGAATGACGAGCATCTCAGAAAACTCAGATACCAGAGTGACGTGGAAAGCCTCAGTGGAGTAACCCTGCTTTGGGCCTTTTGCTAACCAATTCTTCTCTTCCACTGAATGTGAGGAAGGTCTTGGCCTCAGGCCACTCCTTTGTGAAGCCTGAAGAAAACAGTTTTCAAATGGAAATGAATGGGCATCACCTGTGGCTCTTTGTGAATTGCTTTGGAAACGGATATGTCTGAATCATCCTCTTGGCCCTGTGTGAGGCTGTGGCTTAGATCTCAGCACCTGTTGGATCAAAAGAAAGATCCCATGTGTGCATCCAAAACCAAAATGGAAAAAGATCAGTCATTGTTGATGAAGTCTCTCGCCTTCCTCTGTTAGGTTCCTGACCTCCATAAAGTGAGAATAGTGATCCTTTGAAACAAATGAGTTCTTCAAAGCACTGCAGAGGCTAGCCCATACATGCTTGTGTTTTGTCATGTCTCCAAATCACATAAAGAATCTATACCCGACAGTCAGTAGGCCTCAAATTGGAGAAGCAGAGCAGTATTAATGGAAGGCATATTTGATCCCTCCTGGTTCACAGGAGGGGTGTTCAGGCCACCCTGATTTTAGGGAAAAGACGGGCAATGTCTTGGGCTTCGCCCCTCATGGAAAACTCCAGCCAGAAGTAATGAGTAGTGTCTATATGGAAGAAGATGAGGGCCATGTGGGTGTGTTTTGGTTTTAATTGTGGTCATTTGTGTGGCGGTTGGAAGAGATGACTGGGTCCACCTGTGCTTGAACTCTGCTGTGATTCCACTTAGAGACTGAGATCTGGAACTGACCTCAGAGAAATATTGCCATGAATTGTGTTGTGGTTTTAGGAGACCACACATGACATTCGCCCTTGGAACATGAGATCTATGCCCAGGGTGGCTTTCCACAAAAAACTGGGAATCTCAGACAGGATATCCCATGATTTTATTCTGAAAGACTTGCCAGCCATAGTTGAGAGTCAAAACATACATAGACCTCACATTGTAGACCTCAATGGACCTGGCTTCATTTGACCTTTTGGCCACTTTTTGAGAAGCCGTGCTTGGGAGAGTTTTCCAGAGCTTTCATTGAAATGAGCTTCCTAAACATTTAATGGTTCCTGAATGAATTGAAAACCACAGTGCTTCCAATTTTATCCTTGAAAAATGGATAGATAAATACCACGAAATTTTTAAATTTCCCATGACAAGGTGGCACTGGAGCACCTTTTAATGTCCTGTTCCTGATCAAGAGTGTACTAGACAGTGCCTTGATGGTGTAGAACTGAGATGCCAGGAAGTTGGAGCACGCTAAGTAGTGGGGTTAGAGCAGTGGTGGGGAGGTGTGTGATTAACCATGCATGGTGGGTTCATGGGGATCTGCCATTACCCTACAAGTGGATTGTGACTGACATGGTGCAGCCAGCAGACCCTTTTATGTAAAGGCATCTTTTTATATTGAGAGGTTTCAGGGCATTGTTCAGAATCGGGTTGCTATGGTCAATGGGGAAAACTATGTGGGATAGAAGCCTGTTCTGTGCATTCTCTTGCAGACCCTGAAAATCCACACATGACCGAACTCCCTCCAGCACTGTGTTCCAGTTGAACTCCTTGTATTTTGTGAAGCAAATACCAAACTCACATTGCAGCAGCAAGAAACACCACGACAAGTGGAGGATGACCAAAAGACTTCACAGTCCACACGGAGACAGACTTAGCCCCCAGTGGCCACAGTTTACCTACAAAGAGAGAATTCAGCACTGCTCCCATATGTTCATTAGAAAATAAGAAACCATGTCCTCCAGGTCACTTAGATACATGCCCAGCTTTGATGGTCTCTCTACAAAGGAAGCTAAAGCTCCTGAAAACAACAAATATTTCAAGTGCCCAAACTCAGAGGCAGTTTCTCAAGAAGTCTTTAGTCCAGCAGAGCTCCATGTTTGTGGAGTATTTACCCTGTCCCTTACTTTTGGAAACTCCTCTACCACCTTCATGGTTGTAAACTCTTAAGCATATTCCATTCCAGATATGTATTCACAGATTTTCTAACTCTTCCACTCTAATTGTGTTTTACTTGGGGCGAAGGTAAAGTCAAGTCATTGTTCTGGATGAGAGTGGGAAGATTTGTATGTAGTACATATTTACATATACATTGAATTTATTTTCCTATTTTCCATTCATAATACTGAACCCTGACATTAACCCATAACCTACTAGACTCTGACTACTAATTCAAATATGATGGAGAAAAATAACCCAAACAGAATAGAAATAAAAGCAGTTCAGAGGAGGCTTGGTGTATACTTGGACTTGCCGTTTACATTATATAGGGTAGTAGTATTAAATCTACTCAATTTTTTGTTGAAATAGTTCTCCATGTGATTTTAAAGTTAACAAATAGGTGAATTCCTCTCTCCCTTTCTCTGTAGCCAATTCAGCACATGTATTTTCATATGCACATGTAGAATCATACCTGTTATCACATGTACATTCTTGTGAGGTGGTTGACTGGGCAGATACAAATTGGGATAACAGATCACTCCTCCTAAACCCAGTTAGAACTGAAAATTCAACCTATGGGTGAGCTTCGTAGATAAACAACATGATAAATAAATCTATAATCAGTAAAATGAATATTTTTGGATCATTGGATGATATATATTTCATGATGAATTTTGATTGGCATATATGTTGCTACTTTTTATTTTCAGAATATGAAATATATGTGTCTTATTGTACACTCCCTAAGTTCATTCATATTCACTGTATGTGGATTTATAAACAAATTTTCAAAAGTTTATTCCCAGAAAAATTCATCTACCTGAAATACATATTTGTTTCTTAGAACTGAAAGCCAACTTCAGTGAATGGTGCATACGAATCCTAATATTTCTACAGTAACTGACACAGTTTAACATCAATGCAAGTAGATTCCTATGAGACATGATGTGTATTGTGATGTTTATTTTTAGTCAACACTGGTACATTACTATTTCTTCAGTTGATGCCCATCATAAGATATATATTTCATCCACAAGTTAGCAAATTTAAAGGCATTTGTTTCAATTTCAATAACTTCTTGCTTCAGAAAACATGTATTCCTCCTTGTTTCTTGACTGGTCTTTTCATAAGACTTCTTTCTAAACACATTATTTTCGTTTTCCATAATCACTTTTGAAGCAAAACTCACACACTCTTCATGATAAAACATAACCCTAATATTACCATTAGAAGTATAACTGGTTGGAATGAATGATTGTATATCAATATAAGAATTCCTGTATATTTTCCGATATCAATTCAATCTTTTATTTAAAGTGGAACCAGTTATATTATTTATTCATAGTTTGGTCTATTCTTGCATTATCTCTATATATTCATAGACACAGGGTACACCTATTTGTACCCCCATACTCATTTATACACCTTAAAAATATTGCTCCCAGAAATGGTGGAAAAATTATTCATGTCACCTGATCTACATATACATTTTATCACAGTAGTATTCTGGACACAAAATGCAAAGGTCACATTTCTGATTGTACCAAAGCCTAAATTTATAGTGAGCATGTATTTCTAAAACATCCATGTCCAGGTTGCCTAATGCTCTCAAATGTCAATCCAATTGGTGACTACATATGTGTTTCTTCCTAAGATTATATATTCAAACTCAACCCTGTTGAAAATGTCTAATCCTATCACTCACTTTTACTTTGCCTGATATCCAAAAGTCTCTACTGATATATGCTTTCCTACATAATTTCCCAGGTTCATGATTTTGACTGACTCTTCATATGTGCTGACATTTACATTCACTCTCTACCTGAAACCCAATTTCTAAATAACTTTTGGTCCAAATCCTATACTCACTCTTCTTTCTGAATATACCTACTATCTCCCAAATCCTACTGACTATCCTTTTTTGAATTGGTGTTCTCTTCGACATTCAATCACCCAAGGTACAAGGTCCAATGCCAATGTATATTAATTTATCTGAGACATCTGTGCAGGACATAATTCAGAGCTAAGTCTCCCAATCAAGGGCCTCATACTTTTCTGGGCTTCAAATCTTACTTAGATTTCTGTTTACATACAGTGTGACCAGGAAAGTCTCAGTGGAGAAACCCTGCTTTGGGCCTTTTTTTTACCTATTGTTCTTTTGCCCTGAATGTCAGGAAGGTCTTTGCCTCAGGCCACACGTTTGTGAAGCCTGAAGAAACAGTTTTCAAATGGAAATGAATGGGCATCCCCTGTGGCTCTTTGCTTAATTGCTTTGTAAAGATATGTGTCTGAATCAGCCTCTTAGCCCTCTGTGAGGCTGTGGCTTATATTCTCAACTCCTGATTGATGTAAAGAAAGATACCACATGTGCATCCAAAATCAAAATGGCAAAAATTGCAGTCATTGTGGATGAAGCCTCTCGCCTTCCTCTGTAAGGTTCCTGACCTCCATCAAGTGAGAATAGGGATCCTTTGATCAAATGAATTCTTCAAGGCCCTGCAGAGGGTAGCCCATAGGTGCTTGGGTTTTCTCATGAGTCCAGTACACATAAAGAATCTAAACCCCACAGTCAGAGACCTCAAGTTGGAGAAGTGGAAAAGTATTAATGGCAGGCCTATTTGATCACTCCTGGTTCACAGGAATGATGTCGAGGCCACAGTGACTTTAGACAAATGAGAGGCAAGGGAGCATTTTTTGGACACTGTCTTTGGTTGCACCCCTAGTGGAAAACTCCAGCCAAAGGTTATGATGAGTGTCTATATGGAAGAAGATTAGGGCCGTGTGGAGTGTTTTGGATTTAATTGTGGTCATTTGTGTGGTGGTTGGAAGAAATGACAAGGTCCACCTGGCCTTGAACTCTGGTGTGATTCCTCTTAGAGACTGAGTTCTTGAACCGACATCAGAGAAGTATTGCCATGAATTGTGTTGGGATTTTAGGAGGCCACGAATAAGAGTCGCCCTTGGAAACTGAGATCTAGGCCCACGTTGGCTTTCCACATATCACTGGGAATCTCAGCCAGGATACCAAATGAATTTATTCTGAAAAACTTGGCAGCCATAGTTGAGAGTCAAATATCACACGGATCTCACATTGTAGACCTCAATAGGCCTGGCTTCATGTGACCTTTTGGCCATTCTTTGGGAAGCCTTGCCTGTGAGAGTTCTCCAGAGCTTTCATTGAAATGAGCTTCCTCACCATTTAACGGTTCCTTAAT
The DNA here is from genome assembly GCF_048772815.1 of Callospermophilus lateralis. Lineage (NCBI taxonomy): Eukaryota > Metazoa > Chordata > Mammalia > Rodentia > Sciuridae > Callospermophilus > Callospermophilus lateralis. The sequence goes on from NW_027517343.1 coordinate 2,376,399, forward strand.
ATATTGAAACCCACAGTGCCTCCAACATCATCCTTGAAAAATGGCTAGATAGATACCATAATTTTTTTCAAATTCCCATCACCAGGTAGCACTGGAGAACCTTTGGATGTCCTGGTGTTGATCTTGAGTATGCCAGACAGTGCCTTGATTGACTGGGTTTCATGAAAATGGTGTAGAACAGAGATGCCAGTAAGTTGGAGCCGGCTGAGTAGTGGGGCTAGAACAGTGCTGGGCAGGTGTGTGATAAAACATGTGGTGGGGCAATATGGATCTCTTTTTGGCTTCCAAATGGCTTGTGACTGACATGGTGCAGACAGAAGACCCTTCTTTGTAAAGGCATCTTGTTATATGGAGAGGTTTCAGGGCAATGTTCAGAATCAGGTTGCTATGGTCAAGGGAGCAAACTATGTGGGATAGAAGCCTGGTTGGTGCATTCTCCTGCAGACCCTGACCCACCACTCAGACAGAAATCCCTCCAGCACTGTGACACAGTTGAACTCCTTGTATTTTGTGAAGCAAATACCAAACACCCAGTGCAGCAGCAAGAGACACCACAAAAATTGCAGGATGACCAAATGGCTTCACAGTCCACACGGGGAGAAACTTAGCCTCCAGTGTCCACAGGTTACCTACTAAAAGGGAATTCAGCACTGCTTCCTCATTTTCATTGGAAAATAAGAAACCATGTCCTCCAGGTCACATAGATGCACACCCAGCTTTGATCGTCTCACTACAAGGGAAGCTAAAGCTCCTGACAACTACATATATTTCAAGTGCCCAACCACACAGGCAGTTTCTCAAGAAGTCTTTAGGCCAGCAGAGCTCCATGTTTGTGGAGTGTTTACCATGTCCTTTACATTTGGAAACTCCTCTACCACCTCCAAGGTTTCAAAACCTTGAGCATATTCCATTCCAGATATGTTTTCACTGACTTTCTAACTCATCTCCTCTAATGGTGTTTTACTTGGGGTGAAAGTACTGTCAAGGCATTATTCTGGATGAGAGTGGGAACATTTTTTTTGTAGCACATATTTACATACACATTGGATTCATTTTCTAATTTTCCATTCCAAATATTGAATCCCTGACACTAACCCGTAACCTACTACACTCTGACTACTAATACTAATAAGATGGAGAAAAATAACCCAAACAGAATAAAAATACAAGCATTACAGTAGGCATGGTGTATAGTTGGACTTGCCTTTTGCCTTAAATATGGTAGGAGTTATAAATCTAGTCAATTTTTTGTTGAAATCGTTCTACATGTTTTTTTAAAGTAAACCATTCTGTGAATTCCTGTCTCCCTTTCTCTGTAGCCTATTCACCACCTGTATTTTTATATGCACACATAGAATCCTACCTGGGACCACACGCACATTCTTGTGAGGTGGCTAACTTGGCAGATACAAATTGTAAGGGACCACTCTTTCTAAACGATGTTGGAACTGAAAATTCAAATTATGTGTGAGCTTTCTACTTGAACAATATTATTCATAAATCCATGTTCAGTAAAATAAATATTTTTGGATCTGTCGATGATATATATTTCATTATAAATTTTGATTGGCATATATATTGCTATTTTTAATGTATCTCTGTGTGTGTATCTATATATCTATATATCTATATCTATCTATCTATCTATATATCTATATCTATCTATATCTATCTATCTATCTATATATATATATATATATATATATATATATATTTATATATACACTCTCCAGATTTTTCAAAATATGAAATGTGTGTCTTATTTTACACTCACCAAATTCATTCATATTCATGTATGTGTATTTATAATCAACTTTTCACAAGGTTATTCTTAGAAATATTCATTCACCTGAAATACATATTTGTTTCCTAGTACTGAAAATAATTCAGTGAATGGTGCATACAAATCCTAATATTTCTACAGTAACTGACCCAGATTAACATCAATGCAAGTAGATTCCAATCAGACATGATGTGTATTTTGACGTTCATTTTTATTCAACACTGGTAGATTACTATTTCTTTAATTTATGCACATCATAGGATATATATTTCATCCACAAGTTAGGAAATTTATAGGCATTTCTTTCACTATCAATCACTTCCTGCTTCAGAACACATGTATTCCTCCTTGTTTCTTGACTGGTCTTTTCATAAGACTTCTTTCTAAACACATTATATTCGTTTTTCATAATCACTTTTGAAGCAAAACTCACACACTCTTCATGATAAAACATAACCCTAATATTACCATTAGAAGTATAACTGGTTGGAATGAATGATTGTATATCAATATAAGAATTCCTGTATATTTTCCGATATCAATTCAATCTTTTATTTAAAGTGGAACCAGTTATATTATTTATTCATAGTTTGGTCTATTCTTGCATTATCTCTATATATTCATAGACACAGGGTACACATATTTGTACCCCCATACTCATTTATACACCTTAAAAATATTGCTCCCAGAAATGGTGGAAAAATTATTCATGTCACCTGATCTACATATACATTTTATCACAGTAGTATTCTGGACACAAAATGCAAAGGTCACATTTCTGATTGTACCAAAGCCTAAATTTATAGTGAGCATGTATTTCTAAAACATCCATGTCCAGGTTGCCTAATGCTCTCAAATGTCAATCCAATTGGTGACTACATATGTGTTTCTTCCTAAGATTATATATTCAAACTCAACCCTGTTGAAAATGTCTAATCCTATCACTCACTTTTACTTTGCCTGATATCCAAAAGTCTCTACTGATATATGCTTTCCTACATAATTTCCCAGGTTCATGATTTTGACTGACTCTTCATATGTGCTGACATTTACATTCACTCTCTACCTGAAACCCAATTTCTAAATAACTTTTGGTCCAAATCCTATACTCACTCTTCTTTCTGAATATACCTACTATCTCCCAAATCCTACTGACTATCCTTTTTTGAATTGGTGTTCTCTTCGACATTCAATCACCCAAGGTACAAGGTCCAATGCCAATGTATATTAATTTATCTGAGACATCTGTGCAGGACATAATTCAGAGCTAAGTCTCCCAATCAAGGGCCTCATACTTTTCTGGGCTTCAAATCTTACTTAGATTTCTGTTTACATACAGTGTGACCAGGAAAGTCTCAGTGGAGAAACCCTGCTTTGGGCCTTTTTTTTTACCTATTGTTCTTTTGCCCTGAATGTCAGGAAGGTCTTTGCCTCAGGCCACACGTTTGTGAAGCCTGAAGAAACAGTTTTCAAATGGAAATGAATGGGCATCCCCTGTGGCTCTTTGCTTAATTGCTTTGTAAAGATATGTGTCTGAATCAGCCTCTTAGCCCTCTGTGAGGCTGTGGCTTATATTCTCAACTCCTGATTGATGTAAAGAAAGATACCACATGTGCATCCAAAATCAAAATGGCAAAAATTGCAGTCATTGTGGATGAAGCCTCTCGCCTTCCTCTGTAAGGTTCCTGACCTCCATCAAGTGAGAATAGGGATCCTTTGATCAAATGAATTCTTCAAGGCCCTGCAGAGGGTAGCCCATAGGTGCTTGGGTTTTCTCATGAGTCCAGTACACATAAAGAATCTAAACCCCACAGTCAGAGACCTCAAGTTGGAGAAGTGGAAAAGTATTAATGGCAGGCCTATTTGATCACTCCTGGTTCACAGGAATGATGTCGAGGCCACAGTGACTTTAGACAAATGAGAGGCAAGGGAGCATTTTTTGGACACTGTCTTTGGTTGCACCCCTAGTGGAAAACTCCAGCCAAAGGTTATGATGAGTGTCTATATGGAAGAAGATTAGGGCCGTGTGGAGTGTTTTGGATTTAATTGTGGTCATTTGTGTGGTGGTTGGAAGAAATGACAAGGTCCACCTGGCCTTGAACTCTGGTGTGATTCCTCTTAGAGACTGAGTTCTTGAACCGACATCAGAGAAGTATTGCCATGAATTGTGTTGGGATTTTAGGAGGCCACGAATAAGAGTCGCCCTTGGAAACTGAGATCTAGGCCCAGGTTGGCTTTCCACATATCACTGGGAATCTCAGCCAGGATACCAAATGAATTTATTCTGAAAAACTTGGCAGCCATAGTTGAGAGTCAAATATCACACGGACCTCACATTGTAGACCTCAATAGGCCTGGCTTCATGTGACCTTTTGGCCATTCTTTGGGAAGCCTTGCCTGTGAGAGTTCTCCAGAGCTTTCATTGAAATGAGCTTCCTCACCATTTAACGGTTCCTTAATATATTGAAACCCACAGTGCCTCCAACATCATCCTTGAAAAATGGCTAGATAGATACCATAATTTTTTTCAAATTCCCATCACCAGGTAGCACTGGAGAACCTTTGGATGTCCTGGTGTTGATCTTGAGTATGCCAGACAGTGCCTTGATTGACTGGGTTTCATGAAAATGGTGTAGAACAGAGATGCCAGTAAGTTGGAGCCGGCTGAGTAGTGGGGCTAGAACAGTGCTGGGCAGGTGTGTGATAAAACATGTGGTGGGGCAATATGGATCTCTTTTTGGCTTCCAAATGGCTTGTGACTGACATGGTGCAGACAGAAGACCCTTCTTTGTAAAGGCATCTTGTTATATGGAGAGGTTTCAGGGCAATGTTCAGAATCAGGTTGCTATGGTCAAGGGAGCAAACTATGTGGGATAGAAGCCTGGTTGGTGCATTCTCCTGCAGACCCTGACCCACCACTCAGACAGAAATCCCTCCAGCACTGTGACACAGTTGAACTCCTTGTATTTTGTGAAGCAAATACCAAACACCCAGTGCAGCAGCAAGAGACACCACAAAAATTGCAGGATGACCAAATGGCTTCACAGTCCACACGGGGAGAAACTTAGCCTCCAGTGTCCACAGGTTACCTACTAAAAGGGAATTCAGCACTGCTTCCTCATTTTCATTGGAAAATAAGAAACCATGTCCTCCAGGTCACATAGATGCACACCCAGCTTTGATCGTCTCACTACAAGGGAAGCTAAAGCTCCTGACAACTACATATATTTCAAGTGCCCAACCACACAGGCAGTTTCTCAAGAAGTCTTTAGGCCAGCAGAGCTCCATGTTTGTGGAGTGTTTACCATGTCCTTTACATTTGGAAACTCCTCTACCACCTCCAAGGTTTCAAAACCTTGAGCATATTCCATTCCAGATATGTTTTCACTGACTTTCTAACTCATCTCCTCTAATGGTGTTTTACTTGGGGTGAAAGTACTGTCAAGGCATTATTCTGGATGAGAGTGGGAACATTTTTTTGTAGCACATATTTACATACACATTGGATTCATTTTCTAATTTTCCATTCCAAATATTGAATCCCTGACACTAACCCGTAACCTACGACACTCTGACTACTAATACTAATAAGATGGAGAAAAATAACCCAAACAGAATAAAAATACAAGCATTACAGTAGGCATGGTGTATAGTTGGACTTGCCTTTTGCCTTAAATATGGTAGGAGTTATAAATCTAGTCAATTTTTTGTTGAAATCGTTCTACATGTTTTTTTAAAGTAAACCATTCTGTGAATTCCTGTCTCCCTTTCTCTGTAGCCTATTCACCACCTGTATTTTTATATGCACACATAGAATCCTACCTGGGACCACACGCACATTCTTGTGAGGTGGCTAACTTGGCAGATACAAATTGTAAGGGACCACTCTTTCTAAACGATGTTGGAACTGAAAATTCAAATTATGTGTGAGCTTTCTACTTGAACAATATTATTCTTAAATCCATGTTCAGTAAAATAAATATTTTTGGATCTGTCGATGATATATATTTCATTATAAATTTTGATTGGCATATATATTGCTATTTTTAATGTATCTCTGTGTGTGTGTATCTATATATCTATATATCTATATCTATCTATCTATCTATATATCTATATCTATCTATATCTATCTATCTATCTATATCTATATCTATCTATCTATATATATATATATATACATATATATATATATATTTATATATACACTCTCCAGATTTTTCAAAATATGAAATGTGTGTCTTATTTTACACTCACCAAATTCATTCATATTCATGTATGTGGATTTATAATCAACTTTTCACAAGGTTATTCTTAGAAATATTCATTCACCTGAAATACATATTTGTTTCCTAGTACTGAAAATAATTCAGTGAATGGTGCATACAAATCCTAATATTTCTACAGTAACTGACCCAGATTAACATCAATGCAAGTAGATTCCAATCAGACATGATGTGTATTTTGACGTTCATTTTTATTCAACACTGGTAGATTACTATTTCTTTAATTTATGCACATCATAGGATATATATTTCATCCACAAGTTAGGAAATTTATAGGCATTTCTTTCACTATCAATCACTTCCTGCTTCAGAACACATGTATTCCTCCATATTTCTTGACTGGTCTTTTCATGAGAAAAGTGACGGACAAGGCAAGAAAAGGCACCTAAGATAGCACCGAAGACAGGGAAACAGTCCTATTTGGACTGTTGTCCAGAGCTTTCATTGAAATGAGCTTCCTCACCATTTAACGATTTAGAGGGCATTGCTTCTTTGTAATCAATTAATCCCCTGAAACCCAAGTTTAGGTTGTTTCACAATTTTGTACCCAACATGTAAGGGAGGGGCTCAGAATTCCACAGTCTGCAGAAGTTCACAAAAAGCAGGTTTTTTTTCTCTATTCTGGGCAAGTTAACATTTTAAGGACCCCTGGGAGGGGCAGAGCTTTTTTCTTCCCTTTTTTCCTTGCCAGCTGTTACCATGGAGCCCAGTTTGTAACTTCTTTGTCTTAGAAATATAGACATTTCTGTGAACCCCCAGCTCAAGGCCAGAGGCCTTGTTCACATATGGCCAGCATTGTGACTGACTCTTTCCAAACACATTATTTTCGATTTCCATATTCACTTTTGTAGCAAAACTAACATATCTTCATGATCAACCATAACCCTAATATTAATATTATATGTATAACTGGTTGGAATGAATGATTGTATATCAATATAAGATTTTTTATATATTTTCAGATATCAATTCAATCCATTATTTAATGTGGAAACACTTATATTATTTATTCACTGTATGGTCCATTCATGCATTATCTCTATATTCATAGACACAGTGTAGACCTCTTTGTACCCCCAATACCCATTTATATGTCTTCAAAATATTGCTCCCAGAAATGGTGGAAGAAATACTCATGTCACCAGATCTACATATACATTTTATCAGTGTAATATTCTGGACAACAAACGCAAATGCCACACTTATGATTGTACCAAAGCCTAAATGGAAAGTGAGCAGGGATTACAAAAAACATCCATGTCAAGGTTGCCTAATGCTTTCAAATGTCAATCCTATTGGTTATTACATATTTGTTTCTTCCTAAGATTATATATTCTAAGTCAACCCTCTTTAAAATGTCTAATCGTATCACTCACTTTATAGTTTGCCTGTTATATTGATATCTGCTTTCCTTCATATTTTTCCCAGTTCATTATTCTGACTGTTCACATGTGCTGACATTTACATTCACTCTCTAACCGAACCCCTCTTGCTAAAGAACTTTTGTTCCAAATCCTATACTCACTCTTCTTCCGAAACCTACCGACTATCTTCTAAATCCTACTGACTATTCCTTTTCGACTGGATTTTCTCTTCTACATTCAATCATCCAAGTAATGTTTGTGCGAGCATGGGAGGAAGAGACCACAAAGAGACTGTCTCATGCAACAGCAAAGGGTTTATTGGGGGTCCAGCATGCTGGGGTTCAGAGCTCACATGAACAGAGCAGAGAGCCCTGAGAACAGCTTAAGCAGAGCTTATATAATTTCCTTGGAGAGGGCAGGGATGGAAGTTTATTGATGGGTCAGGGCGAGTGGGCGGTTTGCGTGTAAACGGGTGAGGGAATACATTCTGCAATTTGGCAGTTAGGGGACAGCACATTCTGGAAACAAGATTAGCAAACAGTTCTCAATATTTCAACAGTGTTTTGTTAAGCATACAGAAAAAAACAGGAAATTACAAGTACCTATTTTATTAACCTTTCTTTTCCCACTTCTTCTGGCTACTGTTAATCATAAAAGTGATCATTGGTGGGTGTCACATTCTATGTCTGCAAGTGGGGAATTACCAAAAGTTTAAATTCTCCAATTTGAGCTTGGAGAAAACAAATTACACGTTTGAGCACACAGGGTTTCATAGTTAGCAATAATATGAGGATTATTATTGGACCGACCAGGGTTGATAGAAGCGAAGTTAACCAGGGGTACTGTATGAACCAGACTCAAACCACCCTTTTTGTGCCTCTCTCTCTCATTGACCCTCTTCAAGGTGTCTTTTTAATTTACTCATATATTTTTTTACAACTACAGTATGTTTGCCATAAAAACAACATTCTTCCCTCAATGCAGCAAAAGGCCCCCGTCTCTCATGAAGAGGAGATCCAACCTTTGACTGTTCTGTAAAACTACTTCAGAGAGAGAGGATAAAAATTCCTGCAAAGCTGTGATGGAGGTTTCTAATATCTTTAAGTTTTGGTCTATTGCTGCTTCTAATTGGGTCATTTGTTGTGTCCCATGGAGCAGGGCAGTGGTTCCTGTGCCCACCCCGGCAGCAACTTCTATTCCTAATAGGAAGGCTAAAGTGAGAGAAATATGTTCGCAGCGGAACCGGGTTGTATGCCCCCCTGTTTGAACTTCTAATGAACCTGCATCATTATAGAGCACTCTGGGAAACATCTGCACCATTACACAATTAATCACATCTGTTGACCATTTCATGAAAACATAAAAAATATTTAAGTATATAGATTTTACTGTTGTAGGGGTGGACAAGGCAAGGCACCTAAGATAGCACCGAAGACAGGGAAAAAGTCCTATTTGGTTGCCACTGGATTCAGAGGGCATTGCTTCTGTTGTAATCAATTAACTCCCTTAACCCCACGTTTATGTAGTTTCAGAATTTTGTACCCAGCATGAAAGGGAAGGGGCTCAGAAGTTCACAGTGTGCAGAACTTCACAAAAAGAAATTTTTTTCTGTTTTTTCCTCTGTTCTGGGCAAGTTAACTTTTCAAGGACACCTGGGAGGGAGAGAGCTTTTTCTTCATTTTCTTTTATCCCCCTGCAGCTGTTACCATGGAGCCCAGCTAGTAATTTTTTATCTTTGAAATGTAGCCATCTCTTTGAAGCCCCAGCTCAAGGCCAGAGGCCTTGTTCACATATTGTGTGAAAAACTATTAAGGGGGTATCTAGCTTAGGAGTGCTGATTTTTCCAGCCAGTGGCTAAGTAGAACAGGGCAACAGAAAAAAAGGGAGTTTATCTACACTGAACTCTTTTGTAGGGACTCTTTTGCTGAAAGTCCTAATGTCAGCCATGGTGAAGACTTCTGAAGAAGTTCAGTGAAGATTTTTCTCTGGGCCTGGTACAGAGGGGGAAGATGGGGAAGGCGGGGGGTGAGAGCAGCTCCGTGGATCTGAGAATGAGGCAGGTGAGATGTAAAAGAATAATGAGAAAGGGGTTTGGGATTTTCCTAGCAACTAAAACTTGAGCAGTAGAACAGGTAGAGCAGAGGGGAAGACAGGAGTGAGTATCCCAAAAAGCCTGTGAGGTACTTTAAATTCTAAGTAACCTGTTTTTAGTGATGACAAAGGAACTTTAAAGGCCATTTTCATTACATCTTCGATAGGGGTCTGAGGGCTCTCCTAAGCTGGTTTGAGCTTTGTGTTAGCTGGTAAGAGGACCTGGTTAGACCCGGTGCAGGCACTGACAGGAGAAGAGAGGAGTGAGTGGGTGGAGGGGTACCTCAGTACCTGCTACCTCAGCAAGGGGCCAATGGTCTGAGAACCGGCAGAGGTTTGGGTGTTTGATCTAGTAATTGGAGGAGAGAAATCAGGTTGGTGAGCTGGGACTGACAGCAGAGAGTCTTGAGCAGAAGGCTGAGGGTGAGGATCTATTGGAGAAGCATAGTTCAGGATGTGAGCGAAAGAGGGAAAAGGCCTTCACATAGGGGAATTTCCTTTCACCCTTTTGAGCACTTGCAGAAGTTAAAAAGGTCACACAGAATTTGAGGATCTAGAGACTTCTCTGGGGGTTTGGTTTTGGTTGTCTAATTGGTAATATGGCCAATGCTGTGTACTGAATATAATGAGGATTTTGGGTTCCACCAGGCAACCCATCTATGCTGAAATCCTCATGACTTACAGAAGATTTCGGCTTTTCCCCCACACAGCCATGGCTCTTTGAGGCTTTAATAGTCTGCGGGGCAAAAATACTAATCTAGGCTAGCCAATCTGCATCTGGCTCGCATGTCCCTACATCCATAATGTTTGTTTCCATTATCTATTGTACGGAAAGGATTTAATGGAATTTTAGTGGGATCCTCTTCATCTGGGATATCCTAATAAGAAAGACCTATAGCCAGCTGACAAATATCTGGGTGGAGAGATGGCCACAAGATCACTAAGGGGGCTGTATGTGAGGTAGACCATACTTCTTGTCTAGTAGGATTTGTGATCAGCCATTGCTGCTGAACGTGCAGATGCGCGTTAGGTCTACTCATGGCCAAGGGGAGAGTCTATAGCCTTATCCACATGACGAATACACAATTTGAAAGGGTTACCAGTCTTTTCCAGTTTCCAGCCAGAGTCTGGACAGGGTGCAGGCTTGAGATTAGAGGCATGGATTCAGGAAGTGATTCTGTCAACTTTTACCGCTGTAGGTGTTATAAGTAGCATCCAGGGATGACACCTAGTGTCGTCTTATGTAGATGATGTCTCTTACTTGATATCGATGTGGAGTCCCCTCATCCCCAGCTTGGAAAGCAGTCGCCAGCTATTTCCACAGGTATCGCTGAGTTCTTTCAAGAGATTTAAGTCTGTCAAGCAAGGGGGTGTGGAAGGGATGTTTAGGTCTTAGAGTTGGGGTTAGGTCCCTTACTGCAGGAGAGGCATCATAGAGAATTTCATAGGGGGTGAGTTTACACAAAGAAACAGAGGGGGTATTTCTTGCATGAAATAGTGCATAAGGCAGGAGCATAGTCTAATCTTTTATGTTGGTCTCTAAGCTTAATTTCGTTAAGGTCTCTTTAATGGTTCTATTTATTTTTTTTAACCTGTCCTGAGCTCTGGGGTCTATAAGCACAATGTAACTACCAACTGATCCCCAGGGTCCTGGCTAACCCCTGACTTACCTGGCCCATGAATGCCGTTCAATTATCAGATCCTATTACCTTAGGAAGGCCGTGTCTTGGAAAAATATCTTAATATTTTTCAAGATCTTCTTGACCACCATTTGTACCGTGTTTTTTTTTTTTTTTTTTTTTGGGGGGGAAAGGCTTCAATCCATCCTGAAAATATATCTACAAAGACTAGGAGATATTCATGTCCATATCTTCCTGGCTTAATTTCAGTAAAGTCCACTTCCCAGAATTGTCCTGGTCTGGTTCCTCGTAGGTGCTTTCCTGCAAGAAGCTTGGAAGGGTAAGCTTTAACCAATTGACAGAACCGATAGGCTTTTGTTACCTGTTCAGTTATTTCCTTTCGCTGTGAGTGAGTTAGTCGAAAACTCTGTCCTTGATCCTTCAGGAATGGCTGCAGTTTCTTTGAACCAAGGTGAGTGAGTTGATGTACATTTTTAATGTAGTGTAGGGCTTTCTGAAATTGCAGGCTGGGCTCAGTGAAGTTGAGGAGTTCAGTGTCAGTGTCCTTAGATGTTATCAAAAGCTTGCTGGTGCTCAAGGGTTCATTGGAATTGGGCATTTTCATTTAACAGCGGGTATAAAGGAGCAGCTGAGAACACAAACCCAGGTATCAATAACCTGCAAAAGCCAGCAGTCCAAGAAAATCTCTGTTTTGTCTCCTGTTAGATGGGGGTGGTATCTGCCCAACAGTTTGTTTTCTGGGCTCAGTGAGCCATCATTTACCGCCCCTAATGGAATACCCCAGGAAGATTACTTCTTGCTGGCAAATTTGGGCCTTTTTGGCTGAAGCTCTATATCCGAGTTGAGCAAGCTCGGATAATAGTGCTTGGATCGCAGACTCACAGTTTTCCTTGGTGTTGGCTGCCAGTAGCAGGACATCCACATATAAAAGCAGGGTGACTTCAGGGTGCATAGTTCTGAAGTTGTTGAGATCTCTGTGGAGGGCTTCATCAAAGAGAGTGGGGGAGTTTTTGAACCCCTGTGGGAGTCTAGTTCAAGTTAGTTGACCAGACTTTCTGGTTTCTGGGTCTACCCAGTCGAAAGCAAACAGCAACTGACTATTTTATGCAGAGGCAAGCAAATGAAAGCATCTTTTAAGTACAGAACAGTATAGCATTTTCACTCAGCAACAGCAAAGGGTTTATTGGGGGTCCAGCATGTTGGGGGTCAGAGCTCACTTGAATAGAGCAGAGAGCCCTGAGAACAGCTTTAACAGAGCTTTTATACTTTCCTTGGCGAGGGCAGGGAGGGAAATTTATTGATGGTTCAGGGTGAGTGGGCGGTTTGCGTCCAACTGGGTGAGGGAGTACATTCTGCAGTTTGTCAGTTGGGGAGAGCACATTCTGGGAACAAAATGAGCAAACAGTTCTCCAGATTTCAACAGTGTTTTGTTAAGCATACAGAAAAACAGGAAGTGACAAATACCTATTAACCTTTAACCAAAGCAAAATGGAAAGTGAGCATTGATTACTTAAAACAACCATGTCCAGGTTGCCTAATGCTCTCAATTGTCAATCCTATTGGTGACTACACATTTCTTTCTTTCTAAGATTATATATTCAACCTCAAACATGTTGAAAGTGTCTAATCCTATCACTCACATTATACTTTGCTGATTTCCTAAAGTCTCTATTGATATCTGCTTTCCTACATATTTTCCCCAGTTCATCATTGTGACTGACTCTTCATATGTGCTCAAATTTATGTTCACTCTCTACCTGAAACCCTATTGCTAATGAACGTTTTGTCCACATCCTATACTCACTCTTTTTTCTAAACCTACTGACTATCTTCCTAATCCTACCAACTATTTCTTTCTGACTGGATGTTCTCTTGGACATTCAATCTTCCAAGGTACAAGGTCCTATGCCTTTGCATATTGATTCATCTGAGACATCTGTGCAGAACAAAATTCAAAACTAAGTATCCCACTAAAGGGCCCAATGTCCTTCTGGGCTTCAAATCATTCCTATATTTCTGGTTTCATACTTATATTTTACGAATATATTCTTGTGAATATCGCAGGTTCCCAATATCATTATTTATCCTGCAGAATGATTTCTAACCCAAATAAAATATATTATTAACCTTAACCATACACTCTTCCCTCGATCTAACTTTACAGAAGAGCAGGGACAGAGTTGGTCTTACAATACAGGAATGTAGGGCATCTTCCACCTGCTGAGAACATCAAAGGTACATGCAGAAATGATCCCTGGAGAAGATGTAGGCAGCTATGAAGGACCTGAGAGAGCAAAAGTCATCTTCCAATGCAAACAACCTGATCAGGATGAAGGTATGTGTCTGAATCAGCCTCTCTCCTCATGATATAAAAATATGGACCAAACCAACCCTGTGTGGAGAGCTTCTCCTTGGTGCCTGTGGTTGATATACCATTGTAACTTGTGACAGTGTCACAGGAAGTAGGGGCAGCCTCCATCTCAAGGGACCCTTGGAAGCAATTGTTAGGACAAAGTGGTTGCCAAGGCAGTGACCTCATTCCCTTCCTGAAGGAATTGACCTACCTCACTTCTTTGGTGATGGAACTCGCTGAACTTGGGATTCAGGAAGCCAGGCACACAGAGCCAGTCCCAGTCCCATTCCCAGTGGTCTCACTTGTTTGGATTTACCTAGGACAGAGTCTGTCTTTCTTGGTACCTAGTGATTTGAGGATGGCCAAATGCAAGTAGAGCTCTGAAGAGGGCCCTTTCCTGAGAAAGCAGGTAGTGGTCAGCACAGGCTCCTGACAACTTCACAGACTTGGACAAGGAGACCAGATCTGAGACAGGACAGGCCAATTTAGGGGAACACAGTATGGCCCATGAGTCAGAGGACACTCTGGATAGTCACAGACCTACTTGGGGAGGAGGTGCCTTTTTGAGTGTGGGAGTGGGTTTGTGGTTTTGTCTCATGTTCTGAGAATAGGTAGGAAAGGCGGTTTGTTCAGTTTGGAGTGGACTCTTTCTAGAAAGTCCTTTGACAAGGTGAGTGTTTCTGTGTCTGTGTATCCCACTGTGTCCATGGTTGTACACATTAGAAATTAGAATCTATCAGTGAATGTGTACTGTCTAGTAGAAAGATTCCCAGCATTAACCCTGCCCATTTTAGGAATGGACTGCAGCTTGCCTTATCCATGGGCAACACCTACTCTTTTCCTAAGTTTCTGTTTTCTTTCTGAATTCTGGCCACTTTCCAGAATAGGCTCATAGTTTTGTGTCCATGATATGTACCACCTTCGAGCTCTGTGACATGGCCATGTACTGGATAGCTGAAGGGAATGGCGAGCATCTCAGAAAACTCAGATATCAGTGTGACCAGGAAAGTCTCAGTGGAGAAACCCTGCTTTGGGCCTTTTGCAAACCTATTGTTTTGTTGCCCTGAATGTTAGGAAGTTCTTTGCCTCAGGCCACTCCTTTGTGAAGCCTGAAGAAAACAGTTTTCAAATGGAAATGAATGGGCATCACCTGTGGCTCTTTGCTTTATTGCTTTGAAAATGGTTGTGGCTGAATCAGCCTCTTGGCTCTGTGTGAGGCTGTGGCTTAGATTATCAGCACCTGATGGATCTAAAGAAAGATCTAATGTGTGCATCCAAAACCAAAATGACAAAAAGATCAGTCATTGTGGATGAAGTCTCTCACCTTCCTCTGTTAGGTTCCTGACCTCCATCAAGTGATAGTAGGGATCCTTTGAGTCAAATGAGTTCTTCCAAGCCCTGCAGAGGTGCTTGGGTTTCCTCATGACTCCAAATCACATAAGGAAACAATACCTGACATTCAGTAGGCTTCAAACTGGAGTAGCAGAGCAGCATTAACATCAGACCTATGTGATCAATCCTGGTTCACAGGAAGGGTGTCCAGGCCACCCTGAGGTTAGGCTAATGAGGGGCAAGGGAGATTATTTTGGACACTCTCTTGGGCTGTGCCATTCATGGAAACATCCAGCGAGAGGGAATGATGAGTGTCTTTATGGAAGAAGATGAGGGCCTTGGGGGAGTGTTTTGGTTTTAATTGTGGTCATTTGTGTGGCGGTTGGAAGAGATGACTGGGTCCACCTGGGCTTGAACTCTGGTGTGATTCCGCTCAGAGACTGACTTCTGTAACTGACCTAAGAAAAGTAATTGCTTTGGAAATGGGTGTGTCTTAATCAGCCTCTAGGCTCTGAGTGATGCTGTGGCTTAGAATATCACCACCATATGGATCTAAATAAAGATCCCATGCATGCACCCATAACCAAAATGGCCAAAAGAGCAGTCATTGTGGATGAAGTCTCACACCTTTCTTTGTAAATTTCTGAAAGTATAAAAGAAATTAAAATTCAAACAAAAGAACCAGGTTTTGTAAAGTTTACAAGCTGCACTCAGAACCTGAAAATCTGTGGCAGTTAAGACATTTCCCAGACCTGCCCATTAGATGTGTGTTGAAATCTTCCCTGACCACCTAGTTACTTAACAACCCCTTACCAGAAACCGTGCAGCTCAGCACATATACATCTCAGGTCTTCAACCAATGATTTTAAACGTATACCCCTTCTCATGGCTGACCAATAACCCCTGCCCGATGTGTTCCCACCAATGAAGGTGCTAATCATGTTTTAGAGTTGTTATTTGATTTTCCCGTGGTATATGATGATTTGCTAAAGGAGGCTATGATGTATGTAAAGTCCCTGCCCTCTCTAAAGAATGTGTATAAACTCTGCTCAAGTTGTTCTCGGGGCTCTTTGTTCTTTGCATCTCTGAAGTGAGCTCTGAACCCCAGCATGGTGGACCCCCAATAAACCCTTTGCTGTTGCATGAGACAGTCTCTTGGTGGTCTTTTCCTCCGACATTCGCCCCATCTTTTCATCTGGAGGCCCCACGTGAGACATCTGGCAACGGCGGACGAAAGACCCCACCTTACTTACCCCAACTCTCAGGGTAAGTAAGGTGCCTCTTTCTGGTTTCAGGTTTCAGGTCAGGGCTTGGCTAAGTGGCTGTCAGTGAAGAGCGTAAGTTCTCTCTGAAGGTGGCTGACAGATGTTTAACAGAGCCACAGGCCACGTCCCTGGGGGACGCTCCAGAGGACTCGGGAATTCGAGGAATAGTAGTTTCCTCAACTCAGTTATATTTTGCTTCAGGATTCGGTTTGACAGCCCATCTGGTTTTGCCGGCTACTCAGTTTTGTTCATTGTCAGAAACTCATTTTGAGTTTACTGTCTGTCTTTATTGTCTAACCCATCAGGTTTTGCCAGTTACTCAGTTCTAATCTTTATCTTGGACTCATGTTAAACGTTTACTGTTTGTCTTTGTCTGTGTCTTGTTTGTGTATTCACTGTCCCTGATTGAATAATTCCCATTATGGGACAAAGTACTTGCACACCTCTGTACCTTACCCTTGATCATTGGACTGATGTCCGCTCAAGGGCCCAGAATCTTTTTTTTTCAGTAAAACGCTGTACCTGGCAGACTCTCTGTGCTTCAGAATGGCCCATTGCCGCAGTCCGGCTGCAGCAAAATATCAGGGGGGTGACGAATGACTTGTGTACGTTGATACAGCAGGAATAGGAGCCGTTTATTGTAGGATCTGAGCGATATTTATACATTTTACACAGCTTATCTAATTAGCATAAAATAGATACAGCAGTCAACCAATAAGGAATCTCCAAACTTAA
Organism: Callospermophilus lateralis; assembly: GCF_048772815.1. NCBI lineage: Eukaryota > Metazoa > Chordata > Mammalia > Rodentia > Sciuridae > Callospermophilus > Callospermophilus lateralis. Next base: position 2,393,248 of record NW_027517343.1, read on the forward strand.
TGGCTCGCTTTTGTTACTTCACAAACCACTCCCTCTGGCATTTTGCCAGGCACCATGCAGACTTGTTTACAGACTGTAACATTTCTCTGGCAAAATAACAGGTGCCATCCTGACTTGTTTACAGACCTTAACATTTCCCCCTTTTGTTTAATTTAAATAATGACCATAGTGTTTTTTACAGAAACACCATAAATAACCTGCTAGAAACAGAAAGGGAGGATACAAAATGTTACAATTCCAATCCAATTGATGGCTCCATGCAAGAAGCCCTTGGAAAAATTATACCAGCAATGACACCATTAGCAAAGATATTGAGTTACAATTTGTTGTAGATTACAGTTTGTTATCTCAGTCGAGATAAAGCAGTGTCTCAATAGATTAACTCACAGTCCAGGTAAATCACAGTCCAGGTAAGTTCTGCAGGCAGCTAGCTTAAGTTGTAGCAGCAGAAACAGCAATACTCCGAAGTCTCCTCAGGTTCTCAGCCGAAGTTTCCTCTGGTTCTCAGCAACAATGTAAATTCTTTCACCTTTGTTTTCACCAGCACTGGAACGAAGGCAGGAACTCCAGATGGCTAAAGAAAATTCTGTAGCATTTCACTAAGAAACCAACCTTTGGAACAATTTAGTACATTATCTCAAGGTTTTTTTACATTTGAAATAAGCCTTAATAGTACTCATTACTCATCAGTCTTCTGGTGTGGGAGACCCATTGTAGTTACTGGCCTTGGAAATGATCAAACTTCAGGGATACCAGTAGCGTCTTCTGCCTGCTGTAGCATCGTGGGCAGCCCCAGATGGCCCTGGGGAGAGTCCCAGACTCAAACTTCTTCCAGGCACATGGAGCAAGAGCCTGCGAGACTGTGCCTCCAGGTCAGGTCTACATTTGGGCTCCTAGTGGCCATCCGCTCTCCCGGGCAGGGGGGCAGGGAAGAGCCAGCAACTGCCACTTGGAAAATTCTTGCTGCGCCATGATCGGCTTGGGCAGGTGGCAGCCACCTTGTCGTTTCACGCACCCTCCGGTAACGAAAAGAATTCAGTAATAGCCTTTTGCTGCAACTTTCGTCCTGATAATCTTTGTTCTTCTGAACTTTCTTTTTCTTTCTGACTAGAGTTTCTGGGCTTTTATCAACACATGCCCTAATTATTCTTGGTTCCACTGGGGTGCCTTTCTCCCTTATCAATTTACTTCTCACCCCTTCCATAATTTTCGTCAAAAAGACAATACAACATTTCAAGACAAAACAAGACACAAACATACTGCATCAATCTTCTCCATTTTCTCAAAATGGCCATTTTTCATCTCGCCCTATCTGCCTAGGGACGAGCAGATTGCTCCCGTCCTATCTATGGACGGGCAGCTTTTTTTTGTCACTTTCCCCCGAGTGTCCCGGGGCTCCCCGTAACGGGCCACCATCTGCCGCAGTCCGGCTGCAGCAGAATAACCAGGAGGGTGATGGATAACTTGTGTACGTTGATGCAGCAGGAATGAGAGCCGTTTATTGTAGGATCTGAGCGATATTTATACATTTTACACAGCTAATCAAATTAGCATAAAATAGATACAGGAGTCAACCAATAAAGAATCTCCACACTTAGTGGCTCGCTTTTGTTACTTCACAAACCACTCCCTCTGGCATTTTGCCAGGCACCATGAAGACTTGTTTACAGACTCTAACATTTCTCTGGCAAAATAACAGGTGCCATCCTGACTTGTTTACAGTCCTTAACAGACGATCCTCGGAGTTGGATGTCCCCCAGAATGATCCTTCCACTTGCCTCTAACCCAAAAAGTCAGAGATATTGTCTTTCAGCCGGGGCCACGTGTCCTCCCAGATCAACAGCCATATAACCCTTCCCCCACGATCCTATAATTCAAAACTTCCACTCCTCCCCCTCTACCCTTCATTCTCCCTGAGTCACAAGACTGGACACTCCTCCCCCTCCTTATCCTCTACCCTTGCTCCATAACCCCCAACATGATCTTGATGATCTTCCCCACGCTGACTCAGCCTCTCCACCACTAGAGGCATTTAGTCCGGACCCAAGCCCTCCAGGGGACTTCCCTGCAGTAGCAGCTGCCCCTACGACCCTGGAGGAAGCTGGGCCAACTAAAGAAAACCGCCAGCAATGGATAATAGAAAACTCGGAAGCCCCTGTGATGCTCCCTCTCCATCCTTACGGGCCAATGAAACGACACAACTGGGACCCCAACACCTTTGAAGGTAGGTAGCATCTTTCCACTTATCGCCAGGCTCTAATAGCAGGTCTCCGAGCGGCCGCCAGAGGGCTGGCTAATTTGGCCAAGGTAAGAGCGATTATCCAAGGGCCTAATGAGTCTCCCTCTATGTTTCTTGAGAGAATTATGGAAGCATTAAGAAATATACTCCTTTTGACCCTCAGGCAGAGGACCAAAGAGCATCTGTTGGAATGGCCTTTATCGAGCAGGCTGCCCCAGATACTAGGAGAGATTTACAAGGTCTAGATGGATTACAACATATGACTTTAAGAGATTTATTCAGAGAGGTTGAGAAAGTATATTATAAGAGAGAAACTGAGGAGGAGAGGAAACAGAGGAGAGAGAAGGAAAGAGAACAAAAGAAGGATGAAATGAGCAAAAGGCAGACTAAAGCATTGGCTAAGGTTTTGTTCACAGCAGCAAATACGCCAGAAGTTAAAAAGCAGGAAGACAGGAAGGGATACCTGGTCCCATGCCAAAGGCTGCCCCTGGCCTCAGATCAATGTGCCTACTTTAAAGAAAAAGGACACTGGGCCATAGAGTGCCCCAAAAAGAAGCAGCCACCCCAGCCCGCCATGCTGACTGTAGAAGAGGACTAGGAATGTCGGGGCTCAGATCTCCTCCCCGAGCTCAGGGTAACATTTGAAGTGGAGGAGACTCTAGTGAACTTTGAAGTGGATACAGGAGCAGTATACTCAGCCCTTAAGACCCCACTTGGCCCCCTATCAAATAAAGGGTCTCTTGTTCAAGGGGCTAATGGCAGTAGATATCGGGCTTGGACAACTAAGAGTATTATGGATGTAGGAAAGGGAAAAGTCTACCACTCTTTCCTAGTAGTCCTAGAATGCCCAGCCCCATTGATGGGCAAGGAACTGCTTACCAAACTCCGGAATAGAATAACCTTTAACTCTGATGGTTCCCAAGTGAACTTTCTAAAGCCTTCAGTAAAAACTCCCATAGTCACGGCTTTGACTATGTCCACAGAAGATGAACAACAACTCTTCTCGCTCCCTAGGACTGATCAAACAGGCAAACTAGCACAGAAATGTATAAAAGATTATCCTAATACCTGGGCAGAAACTGCTGGATTAGGTCTTGCCATAAAACAACCTCCAATAGTAGTAGAATTAAAAGCCTCTGTCTCTCTAATCAGTGTTAAACAATATCCTCTAAGCAAAGAAGCTAAGGATGGGATAAGGCGCCATATTCAGAAATACTTGGCTCTTGGTATCCTAAGGCCCTGTAAATCAGCCAGGAATACCCCCCTGTTACCAGTAGGAAAGCCAGGAACTGGGGACTACCGTCCTGTTCAAGACCTAAGAGAATTAACAACAGAGTGCAGGACATTCACCCCACAGTACCCACTCCATATAATTTGCTTAGCACTCTGAATCTGGAGCGGGAATGGTACACTGTGGTGGACTTAAAAGATGCTTACTTCTGCTTTCCACCTACATAAGGACAGTCAGTTCCTGTTTGCTTTCAAGTAGATAGACCCAGAAACTGGAACATCTGGCCAAGTCACCTGGACTAGACTCCCACAGGGGTTCAAGTACTCCCCCACTCTCTTTGATGAAGCCCTCCACAGGGACTTCAACGACTTCAGAACTGTACACCCCGAAGTCACCCTACTCCAATATGTGGATGATCTCCTACTGTCAGCCAACACCAAGGAGAACTATGAGTCTGGGGCCCAAGCACTATTATCTGAGCTTGCTCGGCTTGGATATAGGGCTTCTGCCATAAGGTCCAAATTTGTCAGCAAGAAGTAATCTTCCTTGGTTATTCTCTTAGGGGTGGCAAACAATGGCTCACTGAGCGCAGAAAACAAACTGTTGTGCAGATACCGCCCCCATATAATAAGAGACAACTCAGAGAGTTTCTTGGGACTGCCGACTCTTGCAGGTTATGGATTCCTGGGTTTGCATCTCTGGCTGCCCCTTTATACCCGCTGATAAGGGGGGATGCCTACTTCCAATGGAACCCTGAGCACAATAAGCTTTTTATAATGTCAAAAAAGGTGCTGCTATCTGCTCCGGCCTTAGCACTCCCAGATGTAGAAAAACCCTTCACTCTCTACATCGAGGAAAAGAAAGGAATAGCACTGGAAGTGATCACTCAGACTTTGGGACCTTTGAAAAGGCCCGTAGCATTCTTATCAAAAAAATTGGACCCAGTGGCTAGCGGGTGGCTCCATTGCTTAAGAGCTATAACAGCGGCAGCCCTTCTAATAAAAGATGCTCGTATATGAACTTGGGACAGAAGCTAACCATTATAGCCCCCCATGCCCTGGAGAGCATCATCTGTCAGCCTCCAGAAAGGTGGCTATCAAACTTCAGAATAAACCACTACCAGAGCCTCTTGCTTGACAAAGGCAGAATAATGTTGGGACCCCCTGCTCCACTCAACCCGGCTACACTGCTGCCAGAAGTATCATCAGGACCCGTCGCTCATGAGTGTCAACACATACTGGCAGAGGAAAACAGTATACGACGAGACTTGAAGGATCAGCCACTGCCTCGCCCTGAAGTCGTATGGTTTACGGAGGGCACCAGCTTCCTCCAAGACGGTAAGCAGCGGGCTGGAGCAGCAGTAGTTAGCGAAACTAATGTCATCTTGTTCTCTGGTCTCCCAGAAGGGACATCAGCCCAAAAAGCAGAACTGATTGCCTTTACGAAACCATTGGAACTAGCAACAGGCAAAAGGGCCACCATATACACATTTGTCACTGCAAATGTGCAGGGGGCTACTTACCAGCAAAGGTGGCTATTAACCTCCACTGGGAAAGAAATAAAGAACAAAGATGAGATCCTCCAACTTCTCTCAGCAGTGCAGGGCCCTAAGGACCTAGCTATAGTGCACTGCCCAGGGCACCAGAAGGAAAACGACCCCGTGGCGGTTGGAAACAGAAGAGCAGATTAGGAAGCTTAATTGGCAGCCCTAAATGGAGTGACTCTTTTAACTTTTTCCACAACGGGGAGAACAAAAAGTGGTCAAAAAGATCCTAGAAGACATTTTCCAAGGTTCGGCCTGCCTAAGGTACTAGGGTCTGATAACGGACCAACATTCGAAGCCCAGGTAAGTCAGGGATTCACCAGGACCCTGGGGATTAATTGGAAGTTACATTGTGCTTATAGACCCCAGAGCTCAGGACAGGTTCAAAGGATGAATAGAACCATCAAAGAGAACTTAACAAAATTAAGCTTGGAAACCGGCATAAAAAATTGGATTATGCTCCTACCTTATGCACTGTTTCATGCAAGAAATAACCTCTCTGCCTCTTTGTGTAACTTAACCCCTTATGAAATACTCTATGGTGCCCCTCCTCCAGTAAGGGACCTAATCCCAACTCTGAGACTTAATGATTCCTTTCACACCCCCTTGCTTGACAGACTTAAAGCCCTTGAACAAACCCAACACCCAGCAATACCTGTGGAAACAGTTGGCCACTGCTTATCAGCCTGGAGATGAGGGAACCCCACATCAATATCAAATTGGAGACTTTGTCTACGTGAGACGGCATCAGGGGTCATCCCTGGAACCCCGCTGGAAAGGACCATACCAGGTGCTGCTTATAACACCTACAGTGGTGAAAGTGGATGGGATCACTTCCTGGATCAATGTCTCCCATCTCAAGCCTGCGCCCTGTCCAGACTCCGGCTGGAAATTGGAACAGACTGGTAACCCTCTCAAGTTGCGTGTCCGTCTTGTGGGTAGGGCTATGGATTCTTCCCCTGACCACCAGCAGTCCTAATCCCCATCAGCCTGTTCAGCAACAATGGCAAGTTATAAACCCTACTGGGCAAGTAGTGTGGTCTATTTCACATAGAGCCCCCTTATGGACTTGGTGGCCATCTCTCCACCCGGACATTTGTCAGCTTGCCATAGGCCTCTCTGACTGGGATCTCCCTGACATAGAGGACCCCACACAGATCCCACTCAAACCCAAACCAGGGCAACATAGACCACCTAACCCCATGAATTATGGATGTCATCTCCCCCAGCCCAGGTGTAAACTAGCCAGTCTTGATTTTTACGTGTGCCCAGCTGATTTCCAAAGTCGCAAACAGGCCCAACCCTGTGGAGGACCCAGTGCCTAGATCTACCAGAACCCCTCTATCATCTCATACTTCCCAGTTTCCGTTTTTGCCTACTTCTCCAGTCCAGAGTACAGGTGACTCCTCCCCCTGGGAACTAAATAAAGGAACCTTTATGGTACTGAACTCCACATAGTCAGAACTCCTTGCATTTCATCCCAGGTATTGGACAGCTCTCTAAAATATTGTGTATTGGTGCAGAAACTCCCCAGGGTGCTCTATCATGATGCAGAAACATTTGAAGGTCTACTAGGGGGACAAGAAAACCCGATTTCGCTGGGAGCCTGTGTCCCTTACTCTAGCCATCCTATTGGGGATAGGAGCTGCTGCAGGAGTGGGTACAGGAACAGCTGATATGATCCGTGGGTCACAACAAATGGCCCAATTAGAAACAGCAATATCTCAAGACTTGAAGACGTTAGAGACCTGCATCACAGTTTTTCAGAAATCCTTAACCTCTCTCTCTGAAGTGGTTTTACAGAACAGGTGAGGATTAGACCTCCTCTTCATGAGGGCGGGGAGCTTCTGGGCTGCACTGAGAGAAGAATGTTGTTTTTATCCTGACCATACTGGAGTTGTAAAAGAATCCTTGAGTAAATTGAGAAAATGCCTTGAAGAGCACCAGAGAGAAAGGGATATTCAACAAGGGTGGTTTGAGTCATGGTTTACCCAGTCCCCCTGGTTAACTACACTCCTATCAGCCTTAGCAGGACCCCTGATCATCCTTATGGTGTTGCTAGCTGTGGGAACTTGTTTGCTTAATAGCATATTTACCTTTCTCCAGGCTCAGATTGGGCATGTAAAACTCATTGTAATCAGACAGAAATACGCTCCACTGGCAGAAATAGAATGTGAGACCCCGCAATAATTATGATTCATTATTTTTAAGATTAAAAGTTTTCAGAAAACGCTGTGGGAAATTAAATAATAAAAGAAATTGAAATTGAAACGTAAAGAACCAGGTTTTATAAAGTTTACAAGCTGCACTCAGAACCTGAAATTCCTGTGGCAGTTAAGACATTTCCCGGAACTGCCCATTAGATGTGTGTTGAAATCTTCCCTGACCACCTAGTTACTTAACAACCCCTTCCCAGAAACCGTGAAGCTCAGCACATATACATGTCAGGGCTTCAACCAATCAGTTTAAATGTATACCCATTCTCAGGGCTGACCAATCACCCCTGCCCGACGTGTGTCCGCCAATGAATGTGCTAATCATGTTTTAGAGTTGTTATTTGATTTTTTCGTGGTATATGATGATTTGCAAAAGGAGGCTAGAATGTATGTAAAGTCCCTGCCCTCTCTAAAGAATGTATATAAACCCTGCTCAAGTTGTTCTCGGGGCTCTTTGCTCTTTGCTCCTCTGAAGTGAGCTCTGAGCCCCAGCATGCTGGACCCCCAAAAAACCCTTGGCTGTGGCATGAGACAGTCTCTTGGTGGTCTTTTCCTCCAACATTCGACCGACCTTTTCACCTATCAAGGACCTGAGAGAGCAAAAGTCAACTCCATGTCAACTTACATATCAAACAACCTGGTCAGAATGAAGGGATGTGTCTGAATCAGCCTCCCTCTTCTTAATGTAGATTAAATGGACCAAACCAGGCCTGTGTGGACAGCTGTTCCCAGGTGCCTATGGTTGATATACCATTCTAACTTGTGAAAGTGTCACATGAAGTAGGGGCAGCCTCCATCTCATGGGACCCTTGGAAGCAATTGTTAGAACAAAGTGATTGCCAAGGCAGTGACCTCGTTCAGTTCCTGAAGGAAGTGACCTACCACACTTTCTTGTTGATGGAACTCTCTGAACATGGGATCCGGGAAGCCAGGCACACAGAGCAAGGCCCAGTCCCAGTCCCTGTGGTCTCAATTGTTTGGATTTACCAAGGACAGAGTCAGTCTTTATTGGTACCTACTTATGTGATGATGGCCAAATGCCAGGAGAGCTTTGAAGAGGGGCCTTTTCTGGGAAAGCAGGTAGTGGCTAAACCATGACTCCTGACAACTTCAAAGAGTTGGCCAAAAAGACCAGATCTGAGACAGGACTCGCAATTTGGGGGGAACATAGTAAGGCCTACCAGTCAGAGGACACTCAAGATAGTCAAAGGCATACTTGGGGGAAGGAGGTGCCATTGTGGGTGTCTGTGTTAGTGTGTGGTTTTGTCTCAGGTTCTGAGAATAGGTAGGAAAGGCGGTTTATTTGTTTCGACTGGAATGTTTCGAGAAAGTTGTTTGATAACACGAATGTTTCTATGTCTTTGTATCCCACTGTATCCGTGGTTGTAGACATTTGAAAAGCGAATGCATCAATGGTTGTGTCCTGTGTAGTAGAAAGCTACCCAGCATTCATCCCACCCAATTTAAGAATGGAGAGTGGCTTGCCTTATGGATGGGCAACACCTACTACCTTCCTAAGCTCCTCTTTTCTTCCTGAATACTGGCCACTCTCCAGGATAGCCTCATGGTTTTGTTTCCAAATATGTACCACCTCCAAACTCTGTGACATGACCATGTACTGGATAGCTGAAGGGAATGGCGAGCATCTCAGAAAACTCAGATATCAGTGTGACCAGTAAAGTCTCAGTGGAGAAACACTACTTTGGGCCTTTTGCTTACCTATTGTTCTATTGTCCTGAATGTCAGGAAGGTCTTTGCCTCAGGCCACCCCTTTTGTGAAGCCTGAAGAAAACAGTTTTTAAATGGAAATGAATGGGAATCACCTGTGGCTCTTTGCTTAATTGCTTTGGAAAGGGATGTGGCTGAATCAGCCTCTTGGCCCTGTGTGAGAGAGTCGCTCAGATTCTCAGCACCTGATGGATCTAAAGAAAGTTTCCAAGTGTGCATCCAAACCAAAATGGCCAAAAGAGCAGTTATTGTGGATGAAGGTTCTCGCCTTCCTCTGTTAGCTTCCTGACCTCCATCAAGTGAGAATATCGATCCTTTGGGTCAAATCAGTTCTTCAAACCCTGCAGAGGCTAGCCGATATGTGCTTAGGTTTTCTCATGACACCAATTCACATAAAGAATCTATACCAGACAGTCAGTAAGCCTCATTCAGGAGAAGCAGAGCAGTTATATAGCCGGCATATTTGATCACTCTTGGTTCACAGGAAGGGTGTCCAGGCCACCCTCACTTTAGGCAAACAAGGGGCAATGGTGCTTATTTTGGACAATGTCTAAGGCTGCACCCCTCATTGAAAACTTTAGTCAGAGGTTATTATGAGTGTCTATATGGAAGAAGATGAGGGTCATGTGGGACTGTTTTGGTTTTAATTCCGGTCAGATGCTGCAGTCTCTGGCTGGGCACAAATCACGAGTCTCCACACAGCTTGTAGATTCAAACAGCAATTCTTTATTCCCGAACTCACACAGGCCGTCTACAGACACGTTCTGGGGAAATCCACGTTCTCTGCTCAAATCCACTCTCTGCCCAAATCCACTCTCTGCCCAAATCCACTACTCCTGGGCTTCTGTCTCCCAAATATACTGTCTGACCCTAAGAACTCAAGAGGAACTCAGCAGCAGGATACACCCTATTCTAAAGGGGAACACCCTAATCTCCTATTATGCTAAACCGCCCTATTCTAAAGGGGGAACACCCTAATCTCCTATTATGCTAAACCAGGAACACCCTAAGCATGGATCCGCCCTGGTCCTTGAGCAAGGTCTCCTTACATGCAATGTCCTGCAAAATGTCCTATTTCCATGAGTTCTTCCACTAAGGAAACATGGGGGTACACTGGCAAGGAAATTGTCATACCTACTTGGCTGATGGCTCCCAGCATCTTCCCCCTTCTGATTGATTAAACAACAAGTAATGTGGCTTAAGGACCGTGCCTGGTAGGTTGTCCAGTTCAACATATGGTTCTTTCCCATCATTGGAAAACTGACCTTTAGGCGTCAGCCTCCTGTCTTAGGTTGATACCACTGCAACTGGATCATACCCGTCACTGACTACTGGTCCAGCATACAGCCATACTTGTGGATAGGTCTATGCACCAGTGGGGGGGTGAGGTTCTTTGCCTCACCTCTGTTGGCCCCCAAATTTGGCCTTGGTGCCAGTGGGGGAGTGAGGTTAATGTGGCTTAAGGACCGTGCCTGGTAGGTTGTCCAATTCAACATATGGTTCTTAACCGTCATCGTAAAACTGACCTTTAGGCAACTGACCTTTAGTCGTCAGCCTCCTGTCTTAGGTTGATACCACTGCAATTGGATCATAACCGTCACTGACTACCGGTCCAGCATATAGCCATTGGCCCCCAAATTTAGACCATCACTAGCAGAAGGGAGGAGGATACAGAAATGCCACGACACCAAGCCAATTGACAGTTCCTTTGGAAAAGTTGCATCATTGGTGACACCATCAGCAAAAATCACTGGTGACACCATCAGCAAAGATATGCCAGCATTACCACAATTCGCTGTACCAAACGATAGTTACATAGTCTAGGCAAGTTCTGTAAGCAGTTCAAAGTGGAGGAATCCTTCTTCTACTGTTTTCTCTTTGTTTTCCACTATACAAAGTCTAATTTGGGACAGAAAAGATCCATTCTTTATAGGACATATTAGAGCACATACAGGATTGCCTGGAGCCCTTAGTTTGGGCAATGATTTAGCAGATAAAACTAAACACGACATACATATTTTCTCTACACTTGAAGAAGACAATTTCCTTGTCAGCGTACCCCCAATTTTCTTTAGTGGAAGGACTCATGGAAATAGGACATTTTGCAGGACATTGAATATAAGGTGACCTTGCTGAGGGACCAGGGCGGATCCATGTTTAGGGTGTTCCTGGTTTAGTATAATAGGAGATTTGGGTGTTCCCCCTTTAGAATAGGGTGGTTTAGCATAATAGGAGATTAGGGTTTTCCCCTTTAGAATAGGGCATATCCTGCTGCTGAGTTCCTCTTGAGTACTTAGGGTCAGACAGTATATTTGGGAGACAGAAGCCCAGGAGTAGTGGATTTGGGCAGAGTGGATTTGGGCAGAGAGTGGATTTGGGCAGAGAACGTCGTCGATTTCCCCAGAATGTGTTTGTAGATGGCCGGTGTGAGTTCGGGAATAAAGAATTGCTGTTTGAATCTACAAGCTGTGTGGAGACTCGTGATTTGTGCCCAGCCAGAGACTGCGGCATCTGGTGGCTCGTACGTGGAACGCCTGAAGCTTGGGGGTAAGTGAAATTGCTCCCCCCTGAGGGAAGGCGAGAGAATGTCCATGGCTTTTTAAAGACGAGTTATTAAGTATATCAATGGGTCCATCATGGTATCCTGTAGAAGGATTTTTCTTCAAGAAATAGATGGCTAATTCTGTTTACTACATTTGTCTAAGATCTTGGTTTCTACAAAGTTCTAATTAATTTAGAAAGCTAAAGTGTTAAAATATCAACCACTAAATATAAAATCAAGTACTCTTTACTTATTAAGTTCCATAAGGTAATATATTTAAAAATTATGTGTGTTTTCATAAATTGGTAAATTGAAAAAAGGTTTAATATTGCTTTGGTCTGTGTCTTTGCCAAAACAAGGTTACTAAGTGTCAAGATTCTATCAGGTATAATTTATATACAAAGAGTATAATAAGTTTCAGTTGGGTTTCAATTATAGTATTATGGTACCATAAAAAAAAAAAAACATGAAAGTATTTCATCCTATTAAAGTGGAGTAATTTGTCTAAATCAGAAATTTTATAAGAGTTGTTTCAAAATTTGAATTTATAAAAAGGGTTAATGGTTAAAAAAGAGATAGAAAAAGAATCAAGATGTGGAAATATATTTTAATATAAGATGTTAATGGAAAAAGAAGTGTTTCTAGATGAGATAATCTCTGTGTGGTAATGTAAAAAGTTGTAAAATGCCATTTAAATAGATTTTGAGGAAACTAGACTTACTTTAAAATCTTGAGAAAGGAAGAAGGAAGAAAAAAGGTATTTGTACATGGCAGATTAAGACAAAGCTTCTTAATGGAGTAAAAAAGGCCTTTGGTTGAAGGGCAGCCAAGTAAACTAACATTAAGCAATTTAAACAGAATCTAAGCCTCATTTAAAATAGTGAAGCTGTAGGTGGTGAAAAAGTTCATTTAAAAGTACAGTATAGATGATAATTAAAAGGCTTTAAAAGGTTAATTTGAAGGTGGTTAAGATGCCTTCATGACGGAGGAAAAATTGCATCATTGGTGACACCATCAGCAAAAATCACTGGTGACACCATCAGCAAAGATATGCCAGCATTACCACAATTCGCTGTACCAAACGATCGTTACATAGTCTAGGCAAGTTCTGTAAGCAGTTCAAAGTGGAGGAATCTATCAATCTGTCCGTCTCCTCCCAAAGTCCGTTTCCTCCTAAAGTAAGTTGACTCCTTGATTGAGCATACTTGTTGAGTTATATTCATTGGGATGAAGATAGGAATTCTGGCAATGATGCTAAACAGACATTATCCTGAAAAGAATTATTAAATATAATGAAAAGGAAAGGTGAAAGTAAACAAACAGATCTGTTAACCACCTTTAAAAACAATCCTTAACAGCTGTTTACCTAATTTAAATTAATCCATTTAAATCACGTGAATAACAAAAATAATTCGGATCCATATTCTAATGAGTGCTCCTCATATATGAAATATGGACATACGCACACACAGACATACAACACAAAACACAAATGTGCAAACAAATGTACAACACATAAGATAATAATAAAGGCCTTGTAGCTTTACCTAGGTGAAATCTCCATTGCAATGTTTAAAAACTCCACAGTCAAAAAATGAAACTGATCAGAAAAACATTAACCTAGGTTTGTATGAGCTCAAAAAATAAAAATAGAGCCTTATGATGTGGAAAAATGCAATAATAAAATAGGTATTGAAAAAAGAATCCTGGTTAATCACTGTTGCAGATGTAAGAATGGCCAAGCTGGAGTTCTGGATATCAGCTGTTATGGATTTGAGTCAAATCATCTTCTTTTCGATCTGTAGAAATCGTTTTAGTCAGTCTTTCAGGAATCCAAATAGGTTGCTGTTCTCCCTGTGGAAACACACAGACAGAGCCCCGACTCCAGACAATCACTGGGTCAGAACCTTTCCATTGTCCTGTTAGAATATCTTTCCAAAGAACTTTAGGCTTATGCACATTTTTTGGATACATATGTCTTTCTGCAGCACTAAGTCCTGATGAATCCAAATTTAAAAAGTTTAGAGTAAAAAGCGCTATTTTAAGTTTATCTTTGGGGGATATATACCCCTTTCCAATTCCCTCTTTTTGCTTTAATAAGTACGTTTTAATAGTTTGATGATCTCTTTCAACTATGCCTTGTCCCTGTGGATTGTATGGAATTCCTGTTATATGAGTAATACCAAATGATGAGCAAAATTGTTTAAAAGAGGTAGAGGTATAGCCAGGACTGTTATCAGTTTTTAACTGTTTAGGAACGCCCACAGTGGCAAAATTTTGTAAGCAATGAGCTATAACATCTTTAGATTTTTCTCCGGCATGAAGGGAGTCCATCAAAAATCCGGAAGAACTATCAACTGTAACATGTAAATATTTTAATTTTCCAAATTCTGGCAAGTGTGTGACGTCCATCTGCCAAATATGGTTAGGTATCAGTCCTCTAGGATTGACTCCAAGATTAACTTTTGGTAAAAAGGTCAAACAATTTTGACATTGTTTTATTATATGTCTGGATTGTTCCTTAGTTATTTTAAAATGCTTTTGTAAAGTATTAGCATTAACATGGAATTTTTTATGAAAATTCGTAGCTTCTTCTAGTGTAGAGAAAATATGTATGTCATGTGTAGTTTTATCTGCTAAATCATTGCCCAAACTAAGGGCTCCAGGCAATCCTGTATGTGCTCTAATATGTCCTATAAAGAATGGATCTTTTCTGTCCCAGATTAGACTTTGTATAGTGGAAAACAAAGGGAAAACAGTAGAAGAAGGGGAAATCCTACCAGCATCTTCAAGAGATACTATAGCATTAACTACATACTGAATATCAGAAAATAAATTAAATACAAAATCTTTAAACATTAAAAAGGCTTGTAAAACTGCATTAAGCTCTACCTTTTGAGCTGATTGTTTTGGTACTAAAAATGTAAAAGTTTGATCAGGGGTAACTACTGCTGCTGTACCATTATTTGGCCCATCAGTGAATATATTTGGAGCATTCATAATAGGGGTTTTTCTTGTCATTTTTGGAAAAACTACAGGATGCTTAGACCAAAAAGACAACAAAGGATTAGATGGTAAGTGATTATCAAATCAAACATTAGATTTACACATGATTATTGCCCAAGTATTTAACTCATTAGCTAACTCATCAATTTGATCCATAGTATATGGAGTAATAATGTTATTGGGAAAAATTCCATACACTCCCTTCGCTGCTTTTATTCCTTTGAGTATTAATTGTCCTACAGCCTCAGGATACCTAGTAAGAATAGTGTTAAGTGAATAAGATAAATGTATCCACAATAATGGACCTTCTTGCCAAAATACTCCTGTAGGAATATTTTTTGTTGGTAGTACAATAAATAATAAAGGCAAACCTATATCAATTCTATCCAAAAGTATATTTTCCATATATGTTTCAAGAATTTTCAATGCCTTTCTTGCTTTAGGAGTTAACATGCGAGGTGAGTTTGGATCTGATGGACCTTTTGGAATATCAAATAAAGGTCCCAACTCTCCTGTTGGTATGCCTAGATAAGGCCTTATCCAATTTATGTCTCCCAATAACTTTTGAAAGTCGTTAAGTGACTTGAGTTGATCTACTTGTATTTGAATTTTTGGTGGACGGACCATGGTTGAGGATAATAGAACTCCTAAATAATTAATTGGAAAATTTAATTGTACTTTATCTATTGCTATCTCTAGATTATAATTTTTAATAAGTTTGTAAGTGTTGCATAACATTCCAGCAATATGTTTTTATCTTTATGTGCCAATAATACATCATCCATATAGTGAAATATTTGTAGTTCAGGATTTTGATTTCTAAGTGGCTGGATTGCTTTATTAACATATATTTGACACATAGTTGGACTGTTAGCCATCCCTTGAGGGAGTACTTTCCATTCATATCTCTGATCAGGACCTTCATGATTTAATGCAGGGATAGTAAATGCAAAGCATGGACTATCCTCAGGATGAATTGGAATTGAAAAAAAAAATCTTTAATATTTATGGCTAAAACATGCCAGGTTTTTGGCAAAGCAGACAATTGAGGAATCCCTGATTGAGCATGTCCCATAATAACCATCTCATTATTAATGGCTCTTAAATCTTGCAATAATCTCCATTTACCAGATTTTTTTTAATGACAAAAATGGGAGTATTATGGGGAGATATGGAAGGTTGTATATGTCCTTCCACTAATTGTTGTTTGACCAGATCATGGGCTACTTGTATCTTTTCTTTAGTCAGGGGCCACTGAGGAACCCACACTGGTCTTTTTGATTTCCAAGTAATTTTTATTGTCTCAGTGGCCCTTTCTGAAAATCCAACCCATGTCTTTCTGTTCCTTGATCTATTTGAATTGGTGCTGCTATATCTTGTCCTTGTTTTCCTAATCTTTTTTCTTTCCTAAAACCTTGTCTAGCCCTAGTAGTGGGCACATTAGGATTGATGTTATTTGTTAACGTCAAACCTAATTGATCTAGGTCATCTCGTCCCCATAAATTTATAGGAAGATGATCCAATGCATATGGCTGTATAGTTCCCTCACAACCTTCAGGATCCTTCCAATATAATAACATTGTTCTTCTATGGGGATTAGTAGCCACTCCTAGGCCTCGAAGCGTTTGAGTGGCTTGTTGTAATGGCCAATGTTTTGGCCATTCCTGACTAGATATGATGCTAAGGTCTGCACCTGTGTCCCGTAGCCCATTAAAGTCGTGTCCTTGAATATTTAGTTTTAACATTGGGCGAGAATCTAAATTTAAAGACAACATAGCCCAATCTACACCTGTGGAGCCTAATCCCCTGGAACCTATTTTTACACTATGACTAGGAAATTTATTATGTAGGATGGGTATTATTAACAACTGTGCTATTCTATCTCCAGGTGAAATTACTGATATACCTCTTGGAGAACTAGCTATAATTTTTATTTCACCTACATAATCGAGATCAATTACCCCAGGACTGATCTTAAGTCCTTTTAATGTAGGTGAACTACGTCCCAATAATAAGCCTACTGTCCCTTGGGGAAGAGGTCCTTTTATTCCTGAAGGAATGATTTGAACTCCCATCTCTGGAGTTAGTACTGCTCTGGCAGAGGCGCAGATGTCCAACCCTGCGCTCCCTCGGGTTTGTCTGATGAGGGATTTAATGGACAATGTGTCCTGGGCACTACTCTAATGGTGTTGCTGGGTTCCTCCACTGCCCCGTATATTTGTGGTTGTGGGTCCCGTAGCATTGGGCCCCTTGGTCCGTTTTTTGGCAATAGAGTCTGATGCCTTTCTCCACGATATCATGGGTAAATACCTGGTCCTTGTCCGTTTTTTGTTAAGGGAGTACCCTCTATGGTAGTTTGAGAACGGCATTCATTAGCCCAATGTCTCCCTCTACGGCATCATGGGCAAACACCCGGTATTCTATTTCTTTGATAACTAGTTTTGTTAAATCCTCCTCCTATGAGGCAACTCCTTTTAAAATGTACTGTTTTTTTCACAATCATAGCATGTTTTTGGCCTGGCATCAAAAGCCTGTTGTACTGCAGCTGCCAAGACTTGCTCTTGTTCATTAATATCTCTACATAATTTAATATATGTGTTTAAATCTTCATGTCTCCATGGTCTAATAACCTCTCTGCAGCAACGATTTGCTTGGTCATAAGCCAGTTGTTTTATTAATGGCATTGCTTGTTCTGTATCCCCCAAAATTTTGGCAGCCATTTGAATTAGCCTGTCTACAAAGTCAGCGTAAGGTTCATTACCACTCTGTATTACCTTACATAGCTGGCCTTGTAAATCTCCATGTCCTTGTAAAGTCTTCCATGCCCTAACTGCATCTGCAGCAATTTGTGCATATATATCAGGATCATATTCAATTTGTTGCCGCTGACCCTCATAAGGTCCTTTCTCTAGCAACATTTCTAGATTTCTTTGAGGGTAACCGGCTGCTGCATTTCGCCTAGCTGTCTCTGTGCATAATTCCTCATTGGCAACCTTCCATAACAAATATTGTCCTCCATTTAGCACAGATTTACACATGCTAGCCCAATCTGCTGGCGTCATGTCCAAGTTAGTAATGGACTCGACCATGCTTACCATGAAGGGAGCTTGGGGACCATAAGTTGTTACAGCCTCCTTTAACTGCTTCACTGTTTTAAAATCTAAAGCATGGTGAATTCACTGCCCTCCTGCCTGCTCAAGTACAGGGCATGCTAATCTTTGAGGTCCTGTCTCAGAATCCCAATTATCAACTACGGGGTTTGAGGGCCACTCAGCTGTCTCTATCGGTGGGCCTGTTGGTTGAATTAAACCCTCTTGTGATAAAACGGAGTTAGTAACAGCCTCCTGTTGTGGCCTTTTTCCTAACAACCCCTTATCCTTTAAATTTTCTTCCTCTGTCTGACTAGCTCGAGAGACCTTCTCTTTTGCTTGATCTAAAATGTCTTTCTCCATGTTCTGAACCTCTAACAATTTGCTTAACATATTTTCAGTTTGTTTTAATCTACTATAAAGATAACGCAACCCAATAAGATAACACAAAACAAAACCGAATCTGAATGAAACAAAAACGGAATAAAAAATCGTTGTATCAATTTTCTTTTCCTCAGGGCCGACAAACATCAAACCTTCAGTCAACCAGTTTGCCTGAGAAATTTCTAGAGATAGGCAGCTTGAAAGAAAAACAAAATAAATCAAAAGAAGAACACATTGTTTTTTGAAATGGTCACCCATTCTCTCGCCTTCCCTCAGGGGCGAGCAATTTCACTTACCCCCAAGCTTCAGGCGTTCCGCGTACGAGCCATCAAATGCCGCAGTTTCTGGCTGGGCACAAATCACGAGTCTCCACACAGCTTGTAGATTCAAACAGCAATTCTTTATTCCCGAACTCACACCCGCCGTCTACAAACACGTTCTGGGGAAATCCACGTTCTCTGCCCAAATCCACTCTCTGCCCAAATCCACTACTCCTGGGATTCTGTCTCCCAAATATACTGTCTGATCCTAAGAATCAAGAGGAACTCAGCAGCAGGATACACCCTATTCTAAAGGGGAACACCCTAATCTCCTATTATGCTAAACCGCCCTATTCTAAAGGGGGAACACCCTAATCTCCTATTATGCCAAACCAGGAACACCCTAAACATGGATCCGCCCTGGTCCTTCAGCAAGGTCACCTTACATGCAATGTCCTGCAAAATGTCCTATTTCCATGAGTCCTTCCACTAAGGAAACATGGGGTTACGCTGGCAAGGAAATTGTCATACCTACTTGGCTGATGGCTCCCAGCAGTCATTTGTGTGGTAGTTAGAAGAGATGCCTGGGTCCACCTGAACATGAACTCTAGTGTCATTCCCCTTAGAGACTGAGTTATATAACTCACTTCAGAGAAGTATTGCCATGAATTTTGTTGGGATTTTAGGAGGCCATGCATGAGAGTCGCCCTTGGAAACTGAGATCTAAGCCAATGGTGGTTTCGTAAGAGCATTGGGAATTTCAGCCAGGATATCACATGATTTTATTCTTATAGACTTGGCAGCCATAGTTGAGAGTCAAATCACACATGGACCTAACATTGTAGACCTCATGGGCCTGGCTTCATGTGTCATTTTGGCCACTCTTTGGGAAGCTTTGCCTCTGCGAGTTCTCCAGAGCATTTCTTGAAATGTGCTACCTCAAAATTTAATGGTTCCTGAATGAATTGAAACCCACAGTTTCTCCAACTTCATCCTTGAAAAATGGCTAGATAAATACCATGAAATTTTTAAAATTCCCATGACCAGGTGGCACTGGAGAATCTTTGGATGTCCTGTTGTTGATCATGAGTATACCAGAGAGTGCCTTGATTTACTGGGTTTCATGAAAATGGTGTAGAACAGAGATGCCAGTATGTTGGAGCCTGCTGAGTAGTGGGCCCAGAGCTGTGGTGTGCAGGTGTGTGGTAAAATATCTGTGGTCGGGCCATGTGGATCTGCCATTGACTTCCAAATGGCTGGTGGCTGACATGGTGGAGACAGGAATCACTTATATGTCTGAAACCTCTCCATAAATCGCATCTTGTTATATGGAGATGTTTCAGGGCAATGTTCAGTATCAAGTTGCTATGGTCAATGGGGCAATCTATGTGGGATAGAAGCTTAGTTGGTGCATTGTCCTGCAGACCCTTACCCACCACACGTGAGAGAACTCCCTCCAGCACTGTGTCCCAGTTGAATTCCTTGCATTTCGTGAAGCAAATACCAAACTCCCAGTGCAGCAGCAAGAAAGTCCATGAAAAGTGGAGGATGACCTAATGGCTTCACAATCCACATGCGGAGACAATTAGCTTTCAGTGGCCACAGTTTACTTACAAAGAGAGAAGTCAGCACTTCTGCCTCATGTTCTTTGGAAAATAAGAAACAATGTCCTCTAGGTCACATAGATGCAGACCCAGCTTTGATGGTTTCATTAGAATGGAAGCAAAAGCTCCTGACAACAACATATATGTCAAGTGCCCATCCTCAGAGGCAGTTTCTCAAAAAGTCTTTAGGCCAGCAGAGCTCCATGTTTGTGGAGTGTTTACCTTTTAGACCAGGATGCAAGAAATCACCACTGACTCCAATTAAAATCAAATTAAAACAAGCTTATTATTTCCACCACCCTGGTGCCTCTCCTTCCCAAAATGGCGGAAACAAGAGAGAAACCCCACCTTTCTTACAGCCCAGCTTTATAGCCCAGAAAGTTACACAAAAGGGGGGTTACGGATAACATAACTCTGACAAGCATCACACTAATGGTAGTTTACTTTTTTTTTTTTTTCTGACACAAACATCAGAATTTATGGGGACCATTAGAGCCTCAGAGAGTGTCATCTGACCAGGGAAGGCCAATATTTATGAGGTGTCAACAAAGTTTCAGAGAGGGCTGTTATCTGGTCAGAGAGCCAGCCATGGGTGAGTTCAAGGCACGGGCAGGCATTCCAAACAGGTTCGAAATTTGCTGTAATTAATAGTTAAGAAAAATTATCCTTTCTTGGCTTTGTGGCAAGATGGCTCCAAACTTTAATAAAAGATCAGGTTGGGTCTATCATTCCCCCCTTTTCTAATGTGTCCCTTTCATATCTTTCATACGGTAGGTGAAGAGCACTGAGGGAATTTTATTCTCTGATGCAACAGTCTCCCTATTTTTTCAAATCACCCAAAACCGGTCTCCGTGATTTTACCTGACTTAATTAATTATGTATATTGATAGTCTATTTACTTTTGGCTCCACTGTTGTAAGAAGAGAGGCATTACTCATTTTGGCTTCTTCTGAGCTGAGAGAGGGTGACGTGAGGGGGAACAGCATGAGGGACATGAGTTGCCTTTTAGAGGTTAGTTAGGTTTGAAGTCTCATTGGGGAAGAACAGGTTGTAAAGTCATCTGGGGATGGGTTCTTCTATGGGAGAAACGAAAAACATGAGTACTGAATAAATGTTGCAGCAGCTAGAACATGTCACTGTACAGAAGTTCCCTCACCAGTCTTTAATATCCCCAGTTATCAGGACTGTCAACTTAATACTTAACATTTAGTGTTACAGTTGTCCCTCCCAATAAGATACAGTTTAATAATTTAATGTCATCTGATCTTGCAAAATCAGTTTACTAGAATGACCTCTGTGTCTAATAGAAAAACCTTTAATTCTGTTACTCAGTGCTGGATAATCATACTAGCCAACACCAAGCCTAACCGTGTAGGTTAGAAATATCTGAGGCCTTAAACTAAAAACTTCTGCCTCTGGCAGCTCCTCTTGATAGTGTCTTTTTATAGTTATCAGGCATTCCTGTCTGAGAATCCTTCTTTGTAACCTCCAGTCTTACTTATTTTGGGAGGCTAATATAAAGTGTATACATTAAAATATTATTATTATTATTATTATTATTATTATTATTATTATTATTATTTAAAATGTCCAGGAATGGCTGTATTCTGCTTTCAACTGTCTTTGCTAAGTGTTTAAGATGAAGCAGTCAAACTGACTTTTGTTTCTATCTATTGGTAACAGTCAGCTGAGCTTTTATGGTTGCCATTCCTGGGGAGACTTGAGAGCAGCTTCTCAGTTCTGCTAGTGCCTTTTGGGCTAGGTGGATCCAGGTCTTCCTTGACCATGTGGCTTCCCTCGGCAGCATCAGGGATGTCTCCCTTCTCTGATGACTCTCCTCTTCTTAGCAAATGCACTGATTGGCTTTCTGTTCTCCAGTGGTCTCATTAATCCCCCTGATGGGGAGGTTATATGGCCCAGAGTTGAAAAGCTCTTTAGAGAAGTCCCCTGTTCCCTGGATTCAGACTGACTCAGAGGGCAAGAGACAAATATTAGTTTTCTTGTCCCTTTTCATTTAACTTTAATTTTAAATCCTAATCTTTAGTATCCAGCAAATAAATTTTAACTGCCTTATGTTAAGAGTACTGGGCTTTAATGTCTATAACTTTATAATTATTTATCTTTTTATTAATTGGGATCTGTGTTATTCTGTTTGTCTTGTAGGTGATGACTTATTATTTTAAATTAACCCATGTTGTGTTCTTAAAGCAACAATTCTGTAAAACACTAACAGAGAATCTTTAGATCACTTATAAGGAAATTATAAAATAAAATTTTTTAACAAGAGTAAATATACTTAGTTTGCATAATAGCTACCCTGAATTTTTTGCTTAGTTATAAATTATATCCCCTGTTACACATCCTAGTAATCTTGACAGAAAAAAAAACAACTTTTGAACAAAACTTTAAATGAAACATAATCTAACTTACTGTTTTCATAGTCATTCTCACATGTAGTAAGATGGGACACAGAGCCTTATCTCAGGTAAGGCAGGTCTCTTTATAAATCTTAAGGGTTTTAGTTCTAAAGCTGATCTTTTTTTTTTAAAATATCATTTTACAAAGTTTACATAAAATTTTTTAGGTCACATGAACGTTAGCTAACACCGTATGATATCACATTTAAAACATGAATTAAAGAAAGGCTGAAAGTTTTTAACCTTTACATAGATTAGGCTCTCATTAACTTAAAAATACATTTAAATTGTTCCCAAATGTAAAAAGTAACATAAAACTTTACTTATCTTTATGATAACAGATAAATAAATTCCCAATATATATTTTTACCATACAACTTAAGAACGCCAGCATGATATAATGCTCTTTTAAGTTTCTACCTTACAGACTTGTACATGTAAGATATGAGCACATTAATAGCATCATAATTACATTGATGTTTCCACATTAACCAAGTTTAGCTTTTAAAGTAATGGCAGTACAGTTCTCTAAAATAAGAGTTCTTATTTAATCAGTTGTTTAATTTTTATGGTTGCTAGCTCTAGAAAAAATAAAACTTAATAAACACAATGTTATGGGTAAACATGTTTTAAGAAATTTTTGTCTCTTTAACACATGACTGATTTTTACAATCTTATACAGAATTTAGTACAAACTTGTACAGACCTTAGTTAATCAATCAGATATCTAACAAAAGTACTCATGAATGAGTAATCTCATATGAAATTTAATTTACTTATTTATCAAAATATTAGACAAATGTATTGAAGATTGTAAACCATTTTTTTTGTTGAAGGAAAAGTCCTACAACCAAGTCATATTAGATATTTTGTAGACATTAATATTTTATTAGATATCTGAACACCTAGAAAAACTTGTAAGCTTAAATTTAAAGACATTTATTTTTATCTGTTTATCCAATTTAAACTGAACCATTTAAATAACGTGAATTAAGGATCCTTGGATCCACTTTTTAAAATTTGTTTTTATGAGCGTTTTTTTATGAGCGTTCTTTATATATGTAAATTTTTGTATCATATGTTTGATATATGGATATATGTATATATAGACATACAACACATAACAGAAGTGTGCACACATAAAAATAGTAAAGGCCTTATAGCTTTTCGCAGATGAAATCTGCATTGCAATGTTTCAAAAACTCCACAGTTGGTCAAAGATAGAACTGATCAGAAAAACATTAACTTAGGTCTGTAGGATCAAAATCATGAGCTAAAAAAACTAAATAAAGTATCTAAGGAAAAAAATAATAGTCCTAGAAAAAACGACTGGACAGTAATTAGTAAAAACCATACAATTTGCCTTTTTTTTTTGCTTAGGCCTCAGATCAGTCTCCTACTGAGCTTGCAGGATTCTTTTATTTGCATTTCAAAATAAGTCCTGGCTGAGGTCAGGAAGGAGCAGGATAAAACTGCTATTCAGAGCAGACACAACAGGCCTAAGGCATTTTAACCATAATTTTCAGGTTAGGATGTTGAAAATTATGAAACAAGTTTAAGATACAATTCACAAAATTTTATATCTTTACATCTTGTTTTGTCAACAGATACCATAAAATGATTTACTATCTTTGTCCAAATTAATGCACTGGTACGCACAGTGACATTTTCCCAGGCTACCCAATTCAAAATAGGTGAAATAAAAGACTGAATGATTGGGAAGTTACTTGCCAACTTGGTAGGAGAGTTCTTTAGTTTTCCATCCTAAGTATTTAAGTTCTCTGGCATAAATTATCTGAAATCATAAACTAAACAATTACCTAAACCCGACTTTTACCTGCAAGATTGTGCAATGCTTCAAAAACCCATTCAGATACCAGATTGTTACAATAAAACATCATCATTTAGACACACATTCAGCTAAGATCATTCCCAAGAAACAATTTAAAATATCAACACATTATTGCACATGTCTTAAAGGGCCAGAAACAAAGACACAAGACAGACAGAAGGGAGCTCCAGACTATGGCCGACAGACAGAAGCCTTTAAAACAGAGCAGATAAGAGAAAAATCTCCTACACCAGTGGCACCATAGAAGTCCCCACAAGGGGACCACATGTTTTTACAGAGGGGCAACCTGAAATGTAAAATCAAGGGTCTTCATGGTGACTTTACTGAATTTAGTATCCCCTTTTTCTTTTTCTCTTTTTTAAGAAGACAGACGTTACATAATGCTTACAGTGCAGGGAAGGAAGGAGGGAATTCCCTGAAGTAACAGGGCTTCGGCAGCTGCTGGAAGTCCCTCGGTCCCTCCTTTAACTTACAGGATTAGCTCCTCTGGTTCGGTTCCACCCCAACCATGCTCCATCTCCTAACATATCAGTAGTCAGCTCTCAAAAAGTTCCGGGGCGGGGGTGGTGTGGTTTATCAAAATTTGAAACTTAAAGTTCAGTTCCTGACCTTGAAGCCAATTAATGACAATTTAATAATGAGGACAGGGTTTTTGAGAAAAAGAAAAAGGGAGGTTTATTGCTTTGCTAACAAAGGAGAAACACAGGGGACTCTGCCCAAAGGTTGTGACTCTTTTGATCTGGAGGTACAAGTGGTTTTAAAGGAGTTTCACTTCTTAACCTGTGAGATACTCAGTTTTTAGCTCTGCAGCAGGCCTTGCCTTGTGCAGTGGGTGTGCTCCAGGCAGCCAGCTAGGGACTTCTCTTATCCTGCTTAACAAAGGGAGGTAAAGTTCATCGCAGTTCCTTAAAACACAGTCCAAAAAGGTGTCACGCTTACTTGCTTTATTACCCATTTTCACGTCCAATATCTTTAAGTTTTTACCACAGAAATCACACAACAAAACGCACAAAAACAAACAAACAAAAAACATATAGAACACAGAACAAAACAGAAAAAAAAAAAACAGAAACCAGGCACCAAAAAAAAAAAAAAAAAAAAAAAAAAAGCAGAGGAGCATTGCAATGTCTTGCTAAAGCTCCTGGGTAGGACCGCGTGCATGCCCATCCACACCTCTCTACCCATCCAGAAGAATTCCCTACATAACAGAACAAAGGACAGCATGATTCTCGTTACAGTCCCGGACAGGAGTATATGTGAGCCTCCCCAGGCCTCCTCTCTGTCATCAGAAGAGATCTCCCTTAACCAGATATCAGATGTTATAAAGGTGCCACTTACCTATGGAGGCCTCCTCCACCAGGTGCTTGCTAATAGTTATAGTCCAGTGGTTCATTGCCATGCTCCCTGGACCAAAGTCTCACTCCAAGTCGTTGAAACATCTCAAGTTGCGCATCCCCTAGAGTGGCTCTGTAGCCGGGGGCCCTGGAGGGAAGGCCAGCTTCAGAATTTCCAACAGTCTGGTCTTGTGATCTGTACTGGCAGGGTCATCTTGCTGCGGAACTGCAAAATGTTAGACCAGAATGAAAGTAAAGACCACTGACTCCAATTAAAATCAAATTAAGGCAAATTTATTATTTCAACCGGCCAGCGGCCTGCCTCTCCCTCACAAAACGGCGGGAACAAGACAGCAACTCCACCTTTCCTACAGCCCAGCTATATAGCCCAGAAAGTTACACAAAAGGGGGATTACAGATAACAGAACTTTGACAAGCATCACACTAAATGTAGTTTACTTTTCTTTTTTTTTTTTTTTTTTGCTGGCCCCAACATCAGAAATAATGATGGCCATTAGACCTCAGAGAGGGTCGTTGTCTGGCCAGGGAAGGCCAAAAATTATGATGTGTCACTAAACTTTCAGAGAGGGCTGCTATCAGGTCAGAGAGATAGGCATGGGTGAGTTAAAGGCACGGGCAGACATTCCAAATGGGTTCAGAAATTGCAGTAATTTATAGTAAACCCAAAATTAGCTTTTCATCGCTTTGTGGCAAGATGGCTCCCAATTTTAATAAAAGATCAGGTTGGGTCTATCAACCCTGTCCCTTACTTTTGGAAACTCCTCTTCCACCTCCAAGTTTGTAAACTCCTGAGGATTTTCCAGATATGTATTCACAGATTTTCTAACTCTTCTCCTCTAATTGTGTCTTACTTGGGGGGAAGGCAATGTCAAGTCATCGTTCTGGATGAGAGTGGGAAGATTTTTGTATAGCACATATTTGCATACACATTGGATTCCTTATCTAATTTTCCATTCAAAATACTGAAACCCTGACACTAACCCATACCCTACTAGACTCTGACTACTAATCCTAATATGATGGAGAAACATAACCCAAACAGAATAGAAATACAAGCAGTTCAGAGGAGGCATGGTGTATAATTGGACTTTCATTTTGCATGATAAAGGGTTGGTGTTATAAATCTAGTCAATTTTTAATTGAAATAGTTCACCATGTGTTTTTAAAGTTAACAAATATGTGAATTCCTGTCTTGCTTTCTCTGTAGCCTATTCAGCACATGTATTTTTGCATGCACATACAGAATCCTACCTATTATCACACGTACATTCATGTGAGGTAGCTGACTTGCCAGATACAAATTGTGAGAAGAGATCACTCCTCCTAAACACAGTTGGAACTGAAAATTCAATATATGGGTGAGGTTCCTAGTTTAACAAAATTATAAATAAATCTATGTTTAGTAAAATAAATAGCTTGGGTCTGTGGATGATATATATTTAATGATGAATTTCAATTGGCATATATATTGCTACTTTTTAATGTCTGTGTGGGTGTTTTGTATATATATATAAATATATATATATATAATCTCCAGATATTTCAAAATATGAAATATATGTGTCTTATTATACACTCCCTAAATTCATTCATGTTCATGTATTTGGATTTACAATCAACTTTTACATGATTATTATCAGAAATATGCATCCACCTGAAATACATATTTTTTTTCTAGTACTGAAAACTAACTTCGGTGAATGGTGCATACAAATCCTAATATTTCTACAGTAACTTACCCAGTTTAACATCAATGTAAGCAGATTCCTATGATACAAAATGTTTATTTTGACGTTCATTTTTATTCAACACTGGTACATTACTATTTCTTCAGTTTATGCACATAATAGGATATATATTTATCCACAAGTTCACAAATTTATAGGCATTTGTCTCTCTATCAATCACTTCCTGCTTCAGAACACATGTATTCCTCCAGGTTTCCTGGCTGGACTTTTCATGAGACTTCTTTCCAAAGACATTATTTTCAATTTCTCTAATCATTTTGAAGCAAAACTCACACACTCTTCATGATAAACCATTACCCTAATATTACCATTAGATGTATAATGGGTTGGAATGAATGATTGTATATCAATATAAGATTTCCTGTATATTTTCAGATATCAATTCAATCCTTTATTTAAAGTTGGAAGTACTTATATTATTTATTCACAGTATGGTCTATTCATGCATTATCTCTATATTGACAGACAAACGTACACCTCTTTGTATCCCCAATACTAATTTATATGTCTTCAAAATATTGCACCCAGAAATGGTGGAAGAAATACTCATGTCACCTGATCTACATATACATTTTATCACAGTAATATTCTGGACAAAACTACAAAGATCAAACTTATGTTTTTACCAAAGCCTAAATGGAAAGTGAGCATGGATTATGAAAAACATCTATTGCTCTCAAATGTCAATCCTATTGGTGACTACATATTTCTTTCTTCCTAAGATTATATATTCAAACTCAAGGCTGTTGAAAATGTCTAATCCTATCACTCACTTTATAATTGGCCTGATATCCTAAAATCACTATTGATATCTGCTTTCCTACATATTTTCCCCAGTTCAACATTGTGACAGATTCTTCACATGTGCTAACATTTACATTCACTCTCTACCTGAAACCCTATTGCTAAAGAACTTTTGGTACAAATCCTATACTCATTCTTCTTTCTAAACCTATTGAGTATCTTCCTAATCATATTGACTATCTCTTTTTTACTGGATGTTCTCTTCTACATTCAATCATCCAAGGTACAAGGACCTATGCCATTGTATATCGATTTATTGGAGACATTTTTGCAGAACATAATTCAAAGCTAAGTATCCCAATCAAGGGCCCCATGCCCTTCTGGTCTCCAAAGCTTACCTAGATTCCTGTTTACCTACTTATATTTCACCTATATATTCTAATAAATATCACAGGTCAGAATAACATTATTCATCCCGAAGAATGATTCCTAACCCAAATTGTACATGTTATTAACCCTAACCATACACTCTTTCCTCAATCTAACTTTACAGAAGAGGAGGTACAGAGTTGGTCTTATAATACAGGAATGGAGGGCATATTCCATCTACTGAGAACCTCAAAGTTCCATGCAGAATTTATCCCTGTAGAAGATGTAGGCTGCTGGGAAGGACCCGAGAGAGAAAAAGTCATCTTTCAAGGCAAACAACCTGGTCAGGATGAAGGGATATGTCTGAATCAACATCTATCTTTTTATTGTAGAGAAGATGGACTAAACCAGGTCTGTGTAGAGAGCTGTTCCTGGGGGACAATGGTTGATATACCATTCTAACTTGTGAAAGTGTCACAGAAAGTAGGGGCAGCCTCCATTTCATGCGAACCTTGGAAGCAACTGTTAGGGCAAAGTGGTTGCCAAGGCAGTGACCTAATACAGTTCCTGATGGAAGTAACCTACCTAACTTCCTTGGTGATGGAACTCTCTGAACATGGGATCCTGGAAGCCAAGCAAACAGAGCAAGTCCCAGTCCCAGTCCACGTGGGCTCACTTATTTGGATTTACCAACGACAGAGTCAGTCTTTCTTGGTACCTACTGATGTGAGGATGGCTAAAAACCAGGAGAGCTCTGAAAAGGGACCTTTCCTGAGAAAGCAGGATGTGGCTCACTGCTGGATCCTGACAGAGTTGGCCAACGAGATCAGATCTGAGACAGGACAGGCCATTTTGGGGTAACATTGTATGGCTCACCAGTCAGAGGACATTCCGGACAGTCACAGACCTACTTTGGGGAAGGAGATGCCTTTGTGGGTGTGGGTGTGAGTTTGTAGTTTTTTCTCATGTTCTGAGAATAATTAGAAAAGGAGGTTTGTTTGTTTTGGAGTGGGCTGATCTAGTAAGTCATTTGAAAAGGTGAGTTTTTCCATGTCTGTCTATCCCATTGTGCACATTGATGTAGACAGTAGAAAAGAGAATGCATCAATGGATGTGCCCTGTTTAGTAGAATGCTTCCCAGCATTCATCCTGCCCAATTAATGAATGGACTGTGGCTTGCCTTAGGGATGAGCAACACCTAATATGTTCCTAAGTTCCTGTTTTCTTCCTGAATTCTGGCCAATCTCCAGAATAGGCTCATGATTTTGTACCACCTCCAAGCTCAGTGACATGGCCATGTTCTGGATAGCTGAAGGGAATGGCCAGCATGTCAGAAAACTCAGATATCAGTGTGACCAGAAATGACTCAGTTGAGAAACCCTGCTTTGGGCCTTTTGCTTACATATAGTTCCATTTCCCTGAATGTCAGGAAGGTCTTTTCTTCAGGCCAAACTTTTTTGAAGCCTAAAGAAAACAGTTTTCAAATGGAAATAAATGGGCATCACCTGTGGCTCTTTGCGTAATTGCTTTGGAAAGGGATGTGTCTGAATCAGCCTCTTGGTCCTGTGTGAGGCAGTGGGTTAGATTCTCAGCACCTGATGGATCTAAAGAAAGATCCCATGTGTGCATCCAAAACCAAAATGGCCAAAATTGCTGTCATTGTGGATGAAGTCTCTAGCCTTCTTCAGTAAGGTTCCTGACCTCCATCAAGAGAGAATAGGAATACATTGGGTCAAATGAGTTTTTCAAAGCCCTGCAGAGGCTAGCCCATAGGTGCTTGGCTTTTATCATCACTCCAATTCACATAAAGAATCTAAACACCACAATCCGAAAGGCCTCAAATTGAAGAAGCAGAGTATTATTAACGGTAGGCCTATTTGATCACTCCTGGTTCACAGGAAGGGTGCCCATTCCACCCTGACATCAGGCAAATGAGGGGCAAGGTAGCTTATTTTGTACACTGTCTAGGGCTGCGCCCCTCATCGAAAACTCCAGCCAGAGTTTATGATGAGTGTATATATGGACCTATTTGTATATAGGACCATGGTACATGGTCCTATGCCATTGTATATGGATTTATCTGAGACATCTGTGTAGAACATAATTCAAAGCTAAGTATCCCAATCAAGGGCCCAATGCCCTCTGGGCATCAAATAATACTTGGATTTATGTTTTCATACATATATTTCACCTCTATAGTCTTATACATATCGCAGTTCCCAATACCATTTTTCATCCAGTAGAATGATTCCTAACCCAAATTGAAAATGTTATTAATCCAAACCATACACTGTTCCCTCAACCTAACTTTACAGAAGAGCATGAACAGGGTTGGTCTTACAATACAGGAATGTATGGGATCTTTGACTTGCTGAGAACCTCAAAAGTCCATGCAGAAATGATCTCTGCACGAGATATAGTCAGCAATGAAGGACCTGAGTGAGCAAAAGTCTTCTTCCATGGCAAACAACTTGGTCAGGATGAAGAGTTGTGTCTGAATCTGCCTCTCTCTTCTTAATGTAAAGAAGATGGGCCAAATCAGGCCTGTGTGGAGAGCTCTATTTGGGTGCCTATGGTTAATATATCATTCTAACTTGTGAAAGTGTCACAGGAAATATGGGCAGCCTCCATGGGACTCTGGAAGCAACTGTTAGGACAAATTGGTTGCCAAGGCAGTGTGTCCTCATTCAGTTTCTGAAGGAAGTGACTTCACCTCACTCCCTTGGTGATAGAAATCTCTGAACGTGGAATCCAGGAAGCCAGGAACACAGAGACAGTCCCAGTCCCAGTACCAGTGTTCTCACTTGTTTGGATTTACCAAGAACAGAGTCAGTCTTTCTTGGCACCTACCATTGTGAGAATGGCCAAATGCCAGGATAGCTCAGAAGAGGGGATTTCCTGAGAAAGCAGTTAGTGGCTCAATACTGGCTCCTGACAACTTCACATAGTTGGCCAAGGAGACCAGAACTGAGACAGGACAGTCCATTTCAGGGGAACATAATATGGCCCACCAGTCTGAGGACACTGCGCCTAGTCACAGACCTACTTGGGGAAAGGAGGTGCCTTTGTGGGTGTGGATGTGGTTTTGTGGTTTTGTCTCATGTTCTGAGGATAGGAAAGGCGGTTTGTTTGGTTTAGAGTCAACTGTTTCTAGTAAGTCCTTTGGCAAGGCGAGTCTTTCTATGTCTGAATATCCCACTGTGTCTGTGGTTGTAGATATTAGAAAAGGAAATGCTTAAATGAATGTGTCCTGTCTTGTAGAACACTTCCCAGCATTCATCCTGCGTAATTTATCAATGGACTGCAGCTTGCCTTATCTTTGGGCAACACCTGCTATCTTTCTATGTTCTGGTTTTCTTCATAAATTCTAGCCACTCTCCAAAATAGGCTCATGGTATTGTGTCCAAGATGTGTACCACCTCCAAGCTCTGTGACATGGCCATGTACTGGATAGCTGAAGGGAATGGCCAGCATGTCAGAAAACTCAGATATCAGTGTGACCACACAAGTCTCAGGGAGAAACCCTGCTTTGGGCCTTTTGCTTACCTACTGATATGTTGACCTGAATGTCAGGAAAGTCTCTTGCCTCAGGCACACCCTTTGTGAACCATGAAGAAACACTTTTCAAATGGAAATGAGTGGGCATCACCTTTGTCTCTATGCTTAATTGCTTTGGAAAGGGATGTGTCTGAATCAGCCTCTTGGCCCTGTGTGAGGCTGTGGCTTAGATTCTCAGCACTTGATGGATCTGAAGAAAGATCCAAAGTGTGCATCCAAAACCAAAATGGCCAAAATTGCTGTCATTGTGGATGAAGTCTTAGCCTTCTTCAGAAAGGTTCCTGACCTCCATCAAGTGAGAATAGGGACCCTTTGGGTCAAATGGGTTCTTCAAATCCCGGAAGAGGCTAGCCCATTTATGCTTGGGTATACTCATGACTCCAATTCACATAAAGAATCTCCACCTCACAGTCTGACCTTCTCCAGAAGTCTTCACCATGGCTGCCTATGGGACTTTCAGGAAAAGAGTCGCTATAAGAGACTTCAGTGTACATAAACTTTCTCTTTTTTTGTTGACCTGGTCTACTTGGCAACTGGCTAAAAAATCAGCACTCCTGAGCTAGACACACCCTCACTAGTTTTTCACAAAATATGTGAACAAGGCTCCTGGCCTTGAGCTGGGGCTTCACAGACATTGCTACATTTCTAAGATAAAGAAGTTACAAACTGGGCTCCATGGAAAAAGCTGGCAGGGGGAAAAAAGAAAGGGAAGAAAAAGCTCTCCCCCTCCCAGGTGTTCTTGAAAATTTAACTTGCCCAGACCTAAGGAAAAAACAGAAACAAAAACTGCCTTTTGTGAACTTCTGAAGACTATGAACTTCTGAGCCCCTTCCCTTTCATGTTGGGTACAAAATTCTGAAACTACATAAACTTAGGTTTCATGGGATTAATTGATTACAACAGAAGCAATGCCCTCTGAATCTGGTTGCAACCAAATAAGACTGTTTCCCTGTCTTTGGTGCTATCTTTGGTGCCTTGCCTTGTCCGTCCCTACAACAGTTTAATTCTATATACTTAAACATTGTTTGTGTTTTATTGAAATTGTCAACAGATGTGATTAAATGTGTCATGGTGCGGATGTTTCCCAGAGTGCTCTATCATGACACAGATTCATTTGAAGTTCAAATAGGGGGGCATACAATCCGGTTCCTCTGAAAACTTATATCCCTCACCTTAGCCATTCCATTGCAAATAGGAGTTGCTTCAGGGTTGGGCAGAGGAACCACTGCCGTGGTCCATGGGACACAACGAATGACCCAATTAGGAGCAGGAATATATAAAAACTTAAAGATATTAGTAACCTCTATCACAGCTTTGCAGGAATCTTTAACCTTTCTCTCTGAAGTTGTTTTACAGAACAGTAGAGGGTTGGATCTCTTTTTCACTAGAGAAGGGGGCCTTTGTGCTGCATTGAGGGAAGAATGTTTTTTTAATGTCGACCATAATGGAGTTGTAAAATAATCTATGAGTAAATTAAAAAGATGCCTTGAAGAGAGTCAAGGAGAGAGAGAGGCCCAAAAATGGTGGTTTGAGTCTTGGTTTACACAGTCCCCCTTGTTAACTACGTTTTTATCAACTCTGGCCCATCCAATAATAATCCTCATATTATTGCTAACTATAAAACCCTGTTTCCTCAACCATGTAATTTATTTTCTCCAAGCTCAAATTGGACAAGTTAAACTTATGGTAATACCCCACTAGCAAACATA
Organism: Callospermophilus lateralis; assembly: GCF_048772815.1. NCBI lineage: Eukaryota > Metazoa > Chordata > Mammalia > Rodentia > Sciuridae > Callospermophilus > Callospermophilus lateralis. The sequence continues at coordinate 2,426,842 of NW_027517343.1, forward strand.
GAATGTGACATCCCCCAATGATCATTTTTATGATTAAAAGTTGCCAGAAGAAGTGGGGAATGAAAGGTCAATAAAATATATACTTGTCACTTCCTGTTTTTCTGTACACTTAACAAAACACTGTTGAAATGTTGAGAAATGTTTCCTAATCTTGTCCCAGAATGTGCTGTCCCCAACGGCCAAACTGCAGAATGTACTCCCTCACCCGGTTGAATGCAAACCACCCACTCACCCTGAACCATCAATAAACTTCCCTTTCTGCCCTCTCCAAGAAAAGTATATAAACTCTGCATAAGCTCTTCTCAGGGCTCTCTGCTCTAATTAAGTGAGCTCTGAGCCCCAGCATGTTGGACCCCAAATAAACCCTTTGCTGTTGCATGATGTATTCTCTTGGTAGTCTCTTCCTCCAATGCTCGCACGACCTTTACTTGGATGATTGAATATAGAAGAGAACATCCATTCAAAAACTGATAGTCGGAAGGATTAGGAAGAAGAGTGAATATAGAATTTGGAAAAAAAGTTCTTTAGCAATACGGTTTTGGTTAGACAGTGAATGTAAATGTCAACACAAGTTAAGAGTCAGTCACAATGATGAACAGGGGAAAATATGTAGGAAAGCAGATATCAATAGAGACATTATGAAATCAGGCTAAGTATAAAGTCAGTGAGAGGATTAGACATTTTCAACAGGGTTGAGTTTGAATACACAATCTTAGGAAGAAACAAATATGTACTCACCAATAGGACTGACATTTGAGAGCATTAGGCAACATCACATGGATGATTGTAGTAATCCTTTCTCACTTTCCATTTAGGCTTTGGTACAATCATAAGTGTGACCTTTGTATTTTGTGTCCAGAATATTACTCTGATAAAATGTATATGTAGATCAGGTGACATGAGTATTTCTTCCACCTTTTCTGAGGGCCATATTTTGAAGATGAATAAATTAGTATTGGGGGTACAGAGAGGTGTACACATTGTCTATGAATATAGAGATAATGTATGAATACACCATACAGTGAATAAATAATATAACTAGTTCCACTTTAAATAATGGATTGAATTGATATCTTAAAATATATAAGAAATCTTATATTGATATACAATCATTCATTCCAACGAGTTATACATCTAATGGTAATATTAGAGTTATGTTTTCTCATGAAGGGTGTGTGAGTTTTGCTTCAAAACTGATTATGGATTTGGAAAATATTGTGTTTGGAAAGAAGTCTCATAAAAATACCAGTCAACAAACATAGAGGAATTCATGTGTTCTGAATAGGAAGTGATTGAAAGTGAAACAAATGCAAATAATTTTGCTAACTTGTGAATGAAATACATATCCGATGATATGCATAACCTGAAGAAATAGTAATGTACCATTTTTGAATGAAAATGAACGTCAAAACATACATCATGTACCATAGTAATCTACTTGGATTGATGTTAAACAGGGTCAGTTACTGTAGAATAATTAGGATTTGTATGCACCATTCACTGAAGTTAGTTTTCAGTACTAGAAAATAAATATGTATTTCAGGTGGATGAATAATTCTGAGAATAATCTTGTGAAAAGTTGATTATAAATCCACATACATGAATATGAGTGAATTTAGGGAGTGTAAAATAAGACATATATATTTCATATTTTGAAAAATCTGGAAAATATATATATATACACACACACACACACACACACACATATATACAAAAGAACCCCACAGATATTAAAAGGTAGAAATATATGCAAATCGAAATTCATTATGAAATATATATCATCCACAGATGCAAAAATATTCATTTTACTGAACATGGATTTATGTATAATATTGTAATACTAGGAAGCTCACCCATAGGTTGTATTTTCAGTTCCAACTGCGTTTAGGAGGAGTGATCTCTTCTCATAAGTTGTATCTTCCATCAGCCACCTCACAAATTGTGCATGTGATACCATGTAGGAATCTAAATGTGCATATAAAAATACATGTGTTGAATTGGCTACAAAGCAAGGGAGACAGGAATTCACATATTTGTTTACTTTAAAAACACATGGAGAACTATTTCAATTAAAAATTGTCTACATATTTAACACCTACGGTTTATCATGCAAAAGGCAAGTCGAACTATACAGCATGCATCCTCTGAACTGCTTGTATTTCTATTCTGCTTGGGTTATTTTTCTACATCATTTTAGGATTATTAGTCAGAGTCTAGTAGGGTATATGTTCATGTCAGGGATTCTGTATTTCAATGGAAAATAGGAAAATGAATCTATGAGTATGCAAATATGTGCTACACAAACATCTTCTCACTTTCATCCAGAACAAAGCCTTAACATTACCTTGGGCCCAAGTAAGACACAATGAGAGGGGAAGTGTTAGAAAATCTGTGAATACATATCTCGAATGGAAAATGCTCAGGAATTCACAAACTTGGAGGTGGTAGATGAGTTTCAAAAAGTAAGGGACATGGTAAACTCTCCACAAACATGGAGCTCTGCTGGCCTAAAGACTTCTTGAGTAACTGCCTCTGAGGATGGGTCCTTGAAATATATGTTGTTGTCAGGAGCTTTAGCTTCCTTTGTAGTGAGACCATCAGAGCTGGATCTGCATCTATGTGACCTGGAGGACATGTTTTCTTATTTTCCAATGAACATTGTGCATCAGTGATGAGTTCTATTTTTGTAGTTAAACTATGGCCATTGGGGAAAAGTGTCTCCCCGTGTGGACTGTGAAGCCCTTTGGTCATCCTCCAATTTTCATTGTCTTTCTTGCTGCTGCATAGGGAGTTTGTTATTTGTTTAACAAAATACAAGGAGTTCAACTGGGACACGGTGCTGGAGGGAGTTCTGTCACATGTGGTGGGTCAGGGTCTGCAGGAGAATGCACCAACAGGCTTCTATCCCACAGACATTGCCCCCTTGACCATAGCCACCTGATTCTGGACATTGCCCTGAAACTTCTCCATATAACAAGATGTCTTTACATATAAGGGACTCCTGGCTGCACCCTGTCAGTCACAAGCCATTCAGAAGCCAATGGAAGATCCACATGGCCCCGCCACAGATGTTTTATTACACACCTGCACACCACTGCTCTAGGCCCACTACTCAGCAGGTTCCAAGTTACTGGAATCTCTGTTCTACACCATTTTCATGAAACCCAGTCAGTCAAGGCACTGTCTGGTATAATCTTGATTAGCAACAGGACATCCACAGGTTCTCCAGTGCCACCTGGTCATGGGAAATTCAAAAATTCCCTGGTATTTATCTAGCCATTTTTCAATAATACAGTTGGAGGCTCTGTGGGTTTCAATTAATTCAGGAACCATTAAATGGTGAGGAAGCTCGTTTCAATGAAAATTCTGCAGAACTATCACAGGCAAGGCTTCCCAAAGAGTGCCCAAATGGTCACATGAATCCAGGCCCATTGAGGTCTACAATGTGAGCTCCATGTGTGTATTGACTCTCACCTATGGCTGCCAAGTCCTTAAGAATAAAATCATATGATATACTGGCTGAGATTCCCAGTGCTCTGTGCAAATCCACCCTGGGCGTAGATCTCAGTTTCCAAGGCGACTCTCATGTGTGGCCTCTTAAAATCCCAACACAATTCATGGCAATACTTCTCTGAGGTCAGTTCCAGAACTCAGTCTCTAAGGGGAATCACACCAGAGAACAAGCCCAGGTGGACCCAGTCATCTCTTCCAACCACCACACAAATGACCAAAATTAAAACCAAAATACTGCAACATGGCCCAAATCTTCTTCCATATCATAACCTCTGACTGGAGGTTACCATGAAGGGTGCAGCCCAAGTTGGTGTCCAAAATAAGCTCCCTTCCCCCTCATTCGCCTAAAGTCAGTGTGGCCTGGACACCATTCCTGTGAACCAAGAGTGATCAAATAGGCCTGCCGTTAATACTGCTCGACTTTTCCATGGGCCTGGTACAGAGGAGGAAGACAGGGAAGCAGGGCTGAGAGCAGCTCCTTGGATCTGAGAATGAGGAAGGAGAGATGTAAAAGAATAATGGGCAAGGGTTTTGGGATTTTCCTAGCAACAAAAACATGAGCAGTAGAACATGTAGAACAGAGGGGGAAACGGGAGTGAGTATACCAAAAAGCCTGTGAGGGACTTTAAATTTTTAGTAACCGTTTTCAGTGATGACAAAGCAACATTAAAGGCCATTTTCATTACATCTTGGATACTGGTATGTGGGTTCTCCTCAGCTGGTTTGAGATTTTGTTTAGCTGGTAAGAGGACCTGTTGGGACCCAGTGCGGCCACTGACAAGAAAAGAGAGGAGTGAGTGAGTGGAGGGGTACCTCAGTAGCTGCTACCTCAGGAAGGGGGCAGTGGTCTGAGATCCAGCGGAGGTTTGGGTTTTTGATCTATTAATTGTAGGGGAGAAATCAAGTTGCTGATGTGGGAGTGACAGCAGAGAGTCTGGAGTAGAAGGCTGAGGGTGAGCATCTATTGGAGAAGCATAGTTCAGGATGTGAGCAAAGGAGGGAAAAAGCCTCCACATAGGGGAATCTCCTTTCACCCTTTTGAGCACTTGTAGAAGTTAAAAAGGTCACACATAATTTGAGGATCTAGAGACCCCTCTGTGGGCCATCAGGTTTGGTTATCTAATTGGTAATAATGCCAATATTGTGTACAAAATTTGATGAGGAGTTTGGGTTCCATCTGGAAGTCCCTGTATGCTGACATCCCCATGACTTACAGAAGAAGTCGGCTTTCCCCCACACAGCTGTGACTGTTTATGGCTTTCACAGTCCGCCAGGCAAACATAGTAATCTAGGCTAGCCAACCTGCATGTGGCTCACGTGTCCCTACAAACATAATGTTTGTTTCCATTATCTATGTATGGAAGGGATTTAATGGAATTTTACTGTAATCCTCTTCATCAGGGATATCCCAATAGATAAGACTTATAGCCAGCTGAGAAATGTCTGGGTGGAGAGATGGTCATCAGGTCCTTAAGGGGGATGTATGCAAGATAGACCATACTTCCGGTTTTCTTCCTAAATTCTGGCCACTCTCAAGAATAGGCTCATGGTTTGGTGTCCAAGATATGTACCACCTCCAAGCTCTGTGACATGGACATGTACTGGATAGCTGAAGGAAATGGCGAGCATCTTATAAAACTCAGATATCAGTGTGACCAGTAAAGTCTCAGTGGAGAAACCGTGCTTTAGGCCTTTTGCTTACCTTTTGTTCTGTTCCCCAGTAAGTCAGGAAGGTTGATGCCTCAGGCCACACCTCTGTGAAGCCTGAAGAAAATATTTTTCAAATGGAAATGAATAGGCCTCACCTGTGGCTCTCTGCTTAATTGCTTTGGAAAGGGGTGTGTCTGAATCAGCCTCTTGGCCCTATGTGAGGCTGTGGCTTACATTGTCAGCACCTGATGGATGTAAAGAAAGATCCCATGTGTGCATCCAAAACCAAAATGGCCAAAATAGCAGTTATTGTGGATGAACTCTCTCACCTTCCACTGTAAGGTTCCTTACCTCCATCAAGTGAGAATCCGTATCCTTTGGGTCAAATGAGTTCTTCAATGCCCTGCAGAGGCTAGCCTAGAGGTGCTTGTGTTTTCTCTGGGCTCCAATTCACATTAAGAATCTAAACCTCACAGTCAGAAGGCATCAAATTGGAGAAGCAGAGCAGTATTAACGGCACACCTATTTGATCACTCCTGGTTCACATGAAGGGTGTACAGGCCACCCTGACTTAGGCCAATGAAGGGCAAGGGAGCTTATTGTGGACACTGTTTTGGGCTGCATCCCTCATGGAAACCTACAGCTTGAAGTTAAGATGAGTGTCTATATGGAATAAGATGAGGGTGATGTGGGAGTGTTTTGGTTTTAATTGTTGTCATTTGTGTGAGGGTTGGAAGAGAGGTGTAGGTAAACCTGGGCTGGAACTCTGGTGTGTTTCCCCTTAGAGACTGAGTTCTGGAACTGACCTCAGAGAAGTATTGCCATGAACTGTGTTATGATTTTAAGGAGGCCACGCATGAGAGTCGCCCTTGGAAACTGAGATCTAGGCCCAGGGTGGCTTTCCACAGAGCACTAGGTATCTCAGCTAGGATATCACATGATTTTATTCTGAAAGACTTGGCAGCCATAGTTGAGAGTCAAAAGACACATAGACCTCACATTGTAGACCTCAATGGGCCTGGCTTCATGTGACCTTTTGGCTACTCTTTGGGAAGACATTCATGTGAGTGTCCTCCAGAGATTTCACTGAAATGAGGTTCCTCACCATTTAATGGTTCCTGAATAAATTGAAACATACAGTGCTTCCAACTTCAACCTTGAAAAATGGATAGATAAATACCATGAAATTTTTGAAATTCTAATGACCAGGTGGCACTGGAGAACCTTTGTATGACCTGTTGCTGATCATGAGTGTACCAGATAATGCCTTGATTTACTGGGTTTCATGAAAATGGTGTAGAACAGAGATGCCAGTAAGTTGTAGACTGCTCAATTGAGGGCACGAGCTGTGGTGTGCAGGTTTGTGATAAAACATTTGTGGTGGGGCCATGTGGATCTGCCATTGCTTCCAAATGGCTTGTGACTGACGTGCTGCAGCCCGTAATCCCTTATATGTTTGATCTCTTCATATAAAAGCATCTTGTTATATGGAGAGGTTTCAGGGCAATGTTCAGAATCAGGTTGCAATGGTCAAGGGGGCAAGCTATGTGAGATAGAAGCCTGGTTGATGTATTCTCCTGCAGACCCTGACCCACCACACCATTAAATTTTGAGGAAGCTCATTTCAATGAAAGCTGTGGATAACTCTCACAGGCAAGGCGTCCCAAAGAGTGCCCAAAAGGTCACATGAAGTTAGGTCCATTGAGGTCTACAATGTGAAGTCTATGTGTGTTTTGAATCTCAACTATGGCTGCCAAGTCTTTCAGAATAAAATCATGTGATATTCTGGCTGAGATACCCAGTGCTCTGTGGAAAGCCACACTGGGCCTAGATCTCAGTTTCCAAGGGCGACTCTCATGCATGGCCTCCTAAAATCCCAACAAAATTTATGGCAATACTTCTCTGAGTTCATTACCAGAACTCATTTTCTAAGGGAAATCACACCAGAGTTCAAGTGGGGAAGTTTTTGAACCCCTGTGGGAGTCTAATCCAGGTTTGTTGGCCAGATGTTCCTGTTTCTGGGTCTATCCACTCGAAAGCAAACAGCAACTGACTGTCCTTATGTAGTGGCAAGCAGAAGTAAGCATCTTTTAAGTCCAGCATAGTGTACCATTACCTCTCCGGATTCAGAGTGCTAAGCAAATTATGTGGATTGGGTACCGTGGGGTGAATGTCCTGCAGTCTGTTTTTGATCTCATTTAGGTCTTGAACAGGACGGTAGTCCCCAGTTACTGGCTTTCTTACTGGTAGCAGGGGGGTATTCTAGGCCGATTGACAGGGCCTTAGGACCCCAAGAGCCAGGTATTTCTGAATATTGGGCCTTATCCTATCCTTAGCTTCTTTGATTAGAGGATATTGTTTAACACTGATTGGAGAGGTAGAGGCTTTTAATTCTACTACTATTGGAGGTTTTTTTATGGCTAGACCTAACCCAGCAGTTTCTGCCCAGGCATTAGGATAATCTTTTATCAATTTCTGGGATAGTTTTCCTGTTTGATCAGTTCTAGGGCGCGTGAAGAGTTGATGTTCATCTTCTACGGACATAGTCAAAGCCGTGACTATGGGAGTTTTTACTGAAGCGTTTAGAAACACCACTTGGGGACCATCAGTGTTAAAGGTTATTCTAGCCCCGAGTTTTGTAAGCAGATCCCTGCCCATCAACGGGGCCTGGCATTCTGGGATTACTAGAAAAGAGTGGTGGATTTTTCCATTTCCTAGGTCCATTGTCCTCTTAGTTGTCCAAGCTCATTATCTACTGTCATTAGCCCCTTGAACAAGCGACCATTTATTTGATAGGGGGCCCAGTGGGGTCTTAAAGGTTGAGTATACTGGTCCTGTTTTCACTTCAAAGTTCAATGGGGTTTCCTCCACTTAAAATGTTACCCTGAGCTTGCGGAGGAGATCCGAGTCCCGACTTCCCTATTCCTGTTCTAGAGTCAGCACGGCGGTCTGGCATCTCTGCTTTTTTGGGGGGCACTCTTTGGCCCAGTGTCCTTTTTCTTTACAGTAGGCACATTGACCTGAGGCCAGGGACAGCCTTTGGCATGGGCCCATGTATCCCTTCCTATCTCCGTGCTTTTTAACTTCTGGCCTATTTACTGCTCTGACCAGAACCTTAGCCAGTGCTTTAGTCTGCCTTTTGCTCCTTTCATCCTCCTTTTCTTCCCTTTCCTTCTGTCTCCTCTGTTCCCATTCCTCCTCAGTTTCTTTCTTATAATATATTTTCTCAGCTTCTCTGACTAAATCTCTTAAGGTCATATCTTGTAATCCATCTAGACGTTGCAACTTTCTCTTAATATCTAGGGCAGCCTGCTGGATAAAGGCCATTGCAACAGATGTCTTTTCGTACTCTGTCTGAGAATCAAAAGGAGTATATTTTCTAAATGCTTCCATTATTCTCTCCAAAATCATAGAGGGAGACTCATTAGGCCTTTGGATAATCTCTCTTACCATGGCCAAATTAGTGGGCCTTCTGGCGGCCACTCAGAGACCCGCTATTAGAGGCCGGTGATAAGTGGACAGATGCTACCTAACTTCAATGGTGTTGGGGTCCCAGTTTGGTCGGTTCATCGGCCCATAGGGATGGAGAGGGAGCATCACAGGGGTTTCTGAGTTTTTTATTATCTGTCACTGGCGGGTTCCTTTAGATGGCCCAGCTTCCACCAGAGGAGGAGGGGCTGCTGCTGCTGCTGCTGCGAAGTCCCCTGGAGGGCTTGGGACTGGCCCAATTGCCTCTAGTGGCGGAGAGGCTGTGTCAGCGGCAGGAGGATCATCTGGAACGTGTTCGGTGTTGGGGAGCCAGGGTAGAGGATAAGGAGGGGGAGGAGTGTCCAATCTTGTGACTCAGGGAGAATGGAGGGAAGCGGGGGGAGCGGAAGGTTTGAATGATAGGATTCTGGGGAAGGGGTATATGGCTATTGATCTGGGTGGCCACGTGGTCCCGGCTGAAAGACAATATCTCTGATTTTCGGATTAGAGGGAAGCGGAAGGATCCTTCTGGGGGCCACCCGACTTTGAGAATGGGCCATTCTGAAGCACAGAGAGTCTGCCAGGTCGGGCATTTTACTGAAAAATAAAGATTCTGGGCCCTTGAGCGGACATCAGTCCAATGATCAACGGTCAGGGACAGAAGCATGGAAGTGATTTGTCCCATAATGGGAGTTACTCAAAGAGAGACAGTGAAGACACAATCGCAACACAGACAAAGACAAACAGTAAACGTTTAACGTGTGTCCAAGACAAAGATTAGAACTGAGTAACTGGCAAAACCTGATGTGTTAGACAATAAAGACAGACAATAAACTCAACATGAGTTCAGGACAATGAACAAAATTGAGTAGCCGGCAAAACCTGATGGGCTGGCAAACCGAATTCTGAAGCAAAATATAACCGAGTTGAGGAAACTACTATTCCTTGATGTCCCTCGTCCCCTGGAGTGTCCCACAGGGACGTGGCCTGCAGCTCTGTGACACGTCTGTCAGCCACTATCAGAGAGAGCTAATGCTCTTCACCGACAGCCACTTTGCCAAGCCTTAACCTGAAACCCGAAACCAGAAAGAGGCGCCTTACTTACCCTGAGAGAAGTCCCTTGGGGTCTTTCATCCGCCACGCCAAATATCTCACCTGGGGCCTCCAGATGAAAAGGTGGGGTGAACATCGGAGGAAAAGACCGTCAACAGGCTTTCTCATGCAACTCTAAAGGGTTTATTGGGGGTCCAGCATGCTGGAGCTCAGGACTCACTTCAGAGGAGCAAAGAACAAAGAGCCCCGAGAACAACTTGAGCACAGTTTATATACATTCTTTAGAGAGGGCAGGGACTTTACATACATCATAGCCTCCTTTAGCAAATCATCATATACCAAGAGAAAATCAAATAACAACTCTAAAACATGATTAGAACATTCATTGGCGGGAACAGGTCGGGCAGGGGGTGATTGATCAGCCCTAAGAAGGGGTATACATTTAAACTGATTGGTTGAAGCCCTGAGATGTATACGTGGTGAGCTGCACGGTTTCTGGGAAGGGGTTGTTAAGTACCTAGGTGGTCAGGGAAGATTTCAACACACACCTAATGTGCAGATCTGGAAATTGTCTTAACTGCCACCGGAATTTCAGGTGCTGAGTGCAGCTTGGAAACTTTAGGAAACCTGGTTCTTTACATTTCAATTTCAATTTCTTTTATTCTTTCAGAACCTTACAGAGAAAGGCGAGAGACTTCATCCACAATGACTGCTATTTTGGCCATTTTCGTTTTGGATGCACACATGGGATCTTTTTTTAGATCCATCTGGTGCTGATAATCTAAGCCACAGCCTCAAACAGGGCCAAGAGGCTGATTAAGTCATATTCATTTCCAAAGCAATTACTACTCTGAGGTCAGTTACAGAGCTCAGTCTCTGAGGAGAATCAAACCAGTGTTCTAGCGCAGATGAACCCAGTCATCTCTTCCAACAGCCACACAAGTGACCACAATTAGAACCAAACAATCCCACATGGTCCTCATCTTCTTCCATGTAGTCACTCATCATAACCTCTGCCTGGAGGTTTCCTTAAATGGCACAGCCCAAGAGAGTATCCAAAATAAGCTCCCTTGCCCTTCATTTGCCTAAACTCAGGGTGGCCTGGACACCCTTGAAGTGAACCAGGATTGATCACATAGTTCTGCCATTAATACTGCTCTTCTTCTACAATTTGAGGCCTACTGACTGTCAGGTATTGATTCCTTATTTGATTTGGAGTCATGATTAAACACAAGCACCTCTGCAGGGATTGGAAGAACTCATTTGACCCAAAAAATCCCTATACTCCCTTGATGGAGGTCAGGAATCTAATAGAGGAAGGCAAGAGACTTCATCCACAATGACTAATCTTTTTGCCATTTTGGTTTTGGATGCACACATTGGATCTTTCTTTAGATTCATCAGGTGCTGAGAATCTAAGCCACTGCCTCACACAGGGCCAGGAGGCTGATTCAGACACATCCCTTTCCAAAGCAATTAAGCAAAGTTATTGATCTGGGTGGCCACGTGGCCACTGGTGAGGCCCATTCATTTCCATTTGAAAACTGTTTTTTTCAGGCTTCACAAAGTGGTGGCCTGATGCAAAGACCTTCCTGACATTCAGGGCAACAGAACAATATGTAAGCAAAAGGCCCAAAGCAGGGTTTCTCCACTGAGACTTTTCTGGTCACACTGATATCTGAGTTTTCTGAGATGCTTGCCATTCCCTTCAGCTATCCATTACATGGCCATGTCGCAGAATTTAGAAGTGGTACATATTTTGGAAACAAAACCATGAGCCTATTCTGGCGAGTGGCCAGAATTCAGGAAGAAAACAGGAACTTAGGAAGATAGTAGGTGTTGCCCATCGATAAGACAAAAGGCAGTCCATTCCTATAATGGGTAGGATGAATGCTGGGAAGCTTTCTACTAGACAGGAAACATCCATTGATGCATTCTCTTTTATAATGTCTACAACCACGGACACAGTGGGATACACAGACACAGAAACACTCGCCTTGTCAAAGGACTTTCTAAAAACAGTCCACTCCAAACCAAGCAAACCGCCTTTTCTATCTATTCTCAGAACATGAGACAAAACCACAAACTCACACCCACACTCAAAAAGGCACCTCCTTCCCCCAAGTAAGTCTGTGACTATCCAGAGTCTCCTCTGACTGGTGGGCCATACTATGTTCCCCCAAGGTGGCCTGTTCTGTCTCAGATTTGGTCTTTTTGTCAAACTCTGTGAAGTTGTCAGGAGCCTGCGCTGACCACTACATGCTTTCTCAGGGAAGGCTCTCCTCGCATCTGACCATCCTCACATCAGTAGGTACCAAAAAAGACACACTCTGTCCTTGGTAAATCCAAACAAGTTAGCCCACTGGTACTGGGACTGGGACTGGCTGTGTGTTCCTGTCTTCCTGGAACCCAAGTTAAGAGAGTTCCATCACCAAAGAAGTGAGGTAGGTCAATTCCTTCAGGAACTGAATGAAGTCAGTTCCTTGGCAAACACTATTTTATTAAATTTTCAAAATAATTATGAAAACAGAAATCAAGGTAAGATTTGAAGTCCAGAAGGGCCCTTGATTGGGATACTTAGCATTGAATTAGGTTCTGCACAGATGTCCGAGATAAATCAATATACAATGGATGATTGAAGGTAGAAGAGAACTTCCTGTCTAAAAGGGATAGTCGGTAGGATTAGGAAGATAGTCGGTAGGTTCAGGAAAAAGAGTGAGTATAGGATTTAGACCAAAAGTTCTTTAGCAATCAACTTTGGGTAGAGAGTGAACAAAATATCAGCACATGTGAAGAGTCAGTCACAATGATGAATGGGGGGTTGATGTTGAATATATAATCTTTGGAAGAAACAAATATGTAGTCACCAATAGGATTGACATTTGAGAGCATTAGGCAACCTGGACATGGTTGTTTTTGTAATCCAAGCTCACGTTCTATTTCGCTTTGGTGAAAGGTTAATAAAATAGGCACTTGTCACTTCCTGTTTTTCTGTATGCTTAACAAAACACTGTTGAAATCTGGAGAACTGTTTGCTAATTTTGTTCCCAGAATGTGCTGTCCCCAACTGCCAAACTGAGGATTGTACTCCCTCACCCGCTTGTACCAAACCTCCCACTTGCTCTGACCCATCGATAAGTTTCCCTCCCTGCCCACTCCAAGAAAAGTATATAAGGTCTGATTAAGCTGTTCTCAGGGCTCTCTGCCGAGAAAAAAAACATTGTGCAGATACCACCCCCATCTAACAAGAGACAACTCAAGAGAGTTTCTTGGGACTGCTGGCTTTTGCAGGTATGGATACCTGGGTTTGTGTTCTTAGCTTCTCCTTTATACCCGCTGTTAAATGAGGATGCCCAATTCCAATGGACCCTTTGAGCACCAGCAAGCTTTTGATAACATCTAAGGACACTGACATTGAATTCCTCAACTGCACTGAGCCCAGCCTTCAATTACAGAAAGCCCTACACTACTTTAAAAATGTACATCAACTCACTCACCTTGGTTAAAAGAAACTGCAGGCATTCCTGAAGGATCAAGAACAGAGTTTTCGATTAACCAACTCACAGCGAAAGGAAATATCTGAACGGGTAACAAAAGCCTGTCGGATATGTCAATTGGTTAATGCTTACCATTCCAAGCTTCCTGCAGGAAAGTACCTATGAGGAACCAGACCAGGACAATTCTGAGAAGTGGACTTTACTGAAATTAAGCCAGCATGGTATGGACTTAAATATCTCTTAGTCTTTGTAGATACATTTTCAGGATGGATTTAAGCCTTTCCCACAAAATAAAAATTAACGGCGCAAATGATGGTCAAGAATATCCTGAAAGATATTTTCCAAAATACAGCCGGCCTAAAGTAATAGCTTCTGATAATGGACCGGCGTTCATGGCCCAGGTAAGTCAGGGGTTAGCCAGGACCCTAGAAATTAATTGGAAGTTACATTGTGCTTGTAGACCCCAGAGCGCAGTACAGGTAAAAAATAAATAGAACCATTAAAGAGACCTTAAAGAAATTAAGCTTAGAGACCAGCATAAAAGATTGGACTATGCTCCAGCCTTATGCACTGTTTCATTCAAGAAATTCTCCCTCTGTTTCTTTGTGTAACCTCACCCCCTATGAAATTCTCAATGGTGTCCCTCCTCCAGTAAGGGACCTAACCCCAACTCTAAGACCGAACGATCCCTTCCACACCCCCTTGCTTGACAGACTAAAAGTTCTCGAAAGAACTCAGCGATACCTGTTGAAACACCTGGCCACTGCCTACCAACCTGCAGACGAGGGGACTCCACATCAATATCAAGAGACTTAATCTACATAAGATGACATCAGGTGTCATCCCTGGAACCCCGCTGGAAAGAAGCATACCAGGTGCTACTTATAACACCTACAGCGGTAAAAGTAGACGGAATCACTTCCTGGATCCATGCCTCAAGTCTCAAGCCTGTGCCCTGTCCAGACTCTGGCTGGAAACTGGAAAAGACTGGTAACCCTTTCAAATTTTGTATTCGCCATACGGATATGGCTATAGACTCTCCCCTTGGCCACCAGTAGTCCTAACTCTCATCAGCCTGTTCAGCAGCGATTGCTGATCACAAATTCTACTAGACAAAAAGTATGGTCTATCTTGCATACAGCCCACTTAGGTACCTGGTGGCCTTCTCTCCATCCAGACATTTGTCAGCTGGCTATAGGTCTTTCCTATTGAGATATTCCTGATGAAGAGGATCCCACTAAAATTCCATTAAATACCTTCTGTACCATAGATAATGGAAACAAATATTATGGATATAGGGACACGCTAGCCAGATGCAGGTTGGCTAGCCTAGATTACTATGTTTGCCAGGCAGAGTATCAAAGCCACAAACAGCCATAGCTGTGTGGGGAAAAACTGACTTCTTCTGTAAGTCATGGGGATGTGAGCATACAGGGGGTGCCTGGTGGAAAACAACTGCTCATCAAATTAAGTACACAGCATTGACCATATTAACAAATAGAGAAAGAAAACTGATGGCCCACAGAGGGGCCTCTAGGTTCTCAAATTCTGTGTGACCTTTTTAACTTCTGCAAGTGCTCAAAAGAGTGAAAGGAGATTCCCCTATGTGGAAGCCTTTTCCCTCCTTTGCTCACATCCTGAACTATTCTTCTCCAATAGATTCTTACCCTCAGCCTTCTGCTACAGACTTTCTGCTGTCACTCCCACCTCAGCAACCTGATTTCTCCCCTCCAATTACTAGATCCAAAACCCAAACCTCTGCCGGTTCTCAGACCATTGCCCCCTTGCTGAGGTAGCAGGCACTGAGGCACCCCTCCACCCACTCCCTCCTCTCTTCTCCTGTCAGTGCCTGCACCCCGTCCCACCAGGTCCTCTTACCAGCTAACCCAAAGCTCAAACCAGCTGAGGAGAACCCTCAGACCCCTATCCAAGATGTAATGAAAATGGCCTTTAAAGTTGCTTTGTCATCACTGAAAACAGTTTACTAAGAATTGAAAAGCCCTCACAGGCTTTTTGGGATACTCACTTCGGTCTTCCCCTTGGCACTATCTGTTCTACTGCTCAAGTTGTTGTTGCTAGGAAAATCACAAACCCCTTTCCTATTATTCTTTTATATCTCTCCTTCCTCATACTCAGATCCACCAACCGGGTCTTACCCCCTGCCTTTCCCATCTTCCCCCTCTGTACCAGGCCCACAGAAATGTCTGAACTGAATTCTCCAGAAGTTTTCACCATGGCTAACTTTAGGACTTTCAGCAAAAGAGACCCTATAAAAGAGTTCAATGTAGATAAACTTCCTGTTTTCGTGTTGCCTGTTCTACTTGGGCACTAGCTTGAAAAATCAACACTCCTAAGCTAGACACCCCCATACTAGTTTTTAACAAAATATGTGAACAAGGCCCCTGTCCTTGAGCTGGGGCTTCAAATAGATGGCTACATTTCTAAGATAAAGAAGTTACCAACTGGGCTCCATGGTAACAGCTGGCAGGTAGAAAAAAAAAGAGAGAAGAAAAAAGCTTAGGTGTCCTTAAAAATGTTACTTGCCCAGAACAGAGGGAAAAAAAAAACAAATCTTCTTTTTGTGAAATTCTGCAGACTGTGAACTTCTGAGCCCCTTCCCTTACATGTTGGGTACAAAATTATGAAACTAACTAAACTTGAGGTTCAGGGGATTCATTGATTACAACAGAAGCAATGCCTTCTAAATCAGGTTGCAACTAAATATAACTGTTTCCCTGTCTTCCATTCTATCTTAGGTACCTTGCCTTTTCCATACCTAAAACAGTATAATTCTATATACTTAAACATTGTTTATGTTTTCATAAAATGGTCAACAGATATGATTAATAATGTAATGATGCAGATGTTTCCCAGAGTGCTCTATCATGACACAGTATCATTTAAAGTTCAAATAGTGGGGCATACAACCCGGTTCTGCCAGGAACCTGTTTTCCTCACTTTAGCCATCCTTTTGGGAATAGGAATTGCTGCAGGGATGGGCACAGGAACCACTGCTCTAGTTCATGGGACACAAGAAATGACCCAATTAGAAGCAGCAGTATACAAAATCTTAAAGATAGAAAAAACCTCCATCACAGCTTTACAGGAATCTTGAACCTCTCTCTCTAAAGTTGTTTAACAGAACAGGCGAGGGTTGGAACTCCTTTTCATGAGAAAAGGGGGCATTTATGCTACATTGAGGGAACAATGTTGTTTTTATGCCGACCATACTGGTTGTAAAAGAATATATGAGTAAATTAAGAAGACGCCTTGAAGAGCGTCAACGAAAGAGAGAGGCCCCAAAAGGGTGGTTTGA
Organism: Callospermophilus lateralis; assembly: GCF_048772815.1. Lineage (NCBI taxonomy): Eukaryota > Metazoa > Chordata > Mammalia > Rodentia > Sciuridae > Callospermophilus > Callospermophilus lateralis. The sequence goes on from NW_027517343.1 coordinate 2,443,339, forward strand.
GTCTTCGTTAACATAGTCCCCCGGGTTAACTACGCTTTTATCAGCCCTGGCTAGTCCATTAATAATCCTCATTAATTGCTAATTGTAGGAACTTGCTTGCTCCACCATGTAGTTTCATTTCTTCAAGCTCAAATTGGACAAGTTAAACTTTTGGTAATCAGACAAAAATATACGCCACTAGCAGGCATAAAATATGACACCGTCCAATGATCACATTTATGATTAAAAGTAACGAGAAGAAGTGGGGAATGAAAGGTTAATAAAAAAAGGTATTTGTCACTTCCTGTTTTTCTGTATGCTTAACAAAACACTGTTGAAATCTTGAGAGCTATTTGCTAATCTTATTCCCAGAATGTGCAGTCCCCAACTGCTAAACTGCAGATTGTTCTCCCTCACCAGGTTGCACGCAAACCGGCCACTCGCCCTGAACCATCAATAAACTTCCCTCCCTGACCTCTCCAAGGAAAGTAAATAAGCTCTGCTTAAGCTGTTCTCAGGGCTCTCTTCTCTATACAACTGAGCTCTGAGCCCCAGCATGCTGGACCCCCAATAAACCCTTTGCTGTTGCATGAGACAATCTTTTGGTGGTCTCTTCCTCCGACGCTCAAATGACCTTTACATTGGTACAATCATAAGTGTGATATTTGCTTTTTGTGTCCAGAATATTACTGTGATAAAATGTATATGTATATCATGTGGCATGAGTATTTCTTCCACCATTTCTGGGAGCAATATTTTGAACATATATAAATTAGTATTGGGGGCACAAATAGGTGTACCCTGTGTCTATGAATATAGAGATATTGTATGAATAGACCATTCAGTGAATAAATAATATAACTAGTTCCAACTTTAAATAGTGGATTGAATTGATATCTGAAAAAATATAGAATATCTAATATTGATATATACATTCATACATTCATTACAAAAAGTTATACATAATTTAGTTTAAAAAGAAAGCTCACACATATGTTGAATTTTCATTTCCAACAGCATTTAGGAGGAGTGATCTCTTCTCACAATTTGTGTCTGAAAATTCAGCCACCTCCCAAGAATGTACGTGTGGGACCACGTAGGATTCTATATGTGCATATAAAAATACATGTGCTGAATAGGCTACATAGAAAGGGAGACAGGAATTCACATATTTGTTAACTTTAAATTCACATGGAGAACTATTTCAACAAAAAATTGACTTGATTTATAACTCCTACCCTATATAATGCAAAAGGCCCGTCCAACTATACAACATGCCTCCTCTGAACTGCTAGTATTTCTATACTTTTTTGGGTAATTTTTCTCCATCTTATTAGGATTAGTAGTCAGAGTCTAATAGGGTAGGTTTTAGTTTCAGGGATTCAGTATTTTAAACTGTGGCCACTGGGGGCCTAGTGTCTCCCTGTGTAGACTGTGAAACCATTTGGTCATCCTCCACTTTTCCTGGTGTTCCTTGCTCCTGCACTGAGAATTTGATATTTGCTTCACAAAATACAACGAGTTCAACTGGGACACAGTGCTGGAGGGAGTTCTGTCACTTGTGGTGTGTCAGGGTATGCATGAGCATGCACCAAACTGGCCTATATACCGCATAGCTTGCCCCCTTGACCATAGCAACCTGATTCTGTATATTACCCTGAAACCTCTCCATATAACAAGATGCCTTTACTTATAATGGTCTCCTGCCTGCACTATGTCCATCTCAAGACATTTGAAATCCAATGGCAGATCCACATGGCCCCACCAAAGATGTTTTATCACACACCTGCCCACCACTGCTCTAGGCCCGCTACTCAGCGGGCTCCATCTTACTGGCATCTCTGTTCTACACCATTTTCATGAAACCCAATGAATCAAGGCACTGTCTGGTACACTCATGATCAGCAATAGGACATCCAAAAGATCTGCAAGCCACCTGGTCATGTGAATTTCAAAAATTTAATGGTATTTTTCTAGCCATTTTTCAATAATGAAGTTGGATGCACTGTGGGTTTCAATTCATTCAGGAACCACTAAATGGTGAGGAAGCTCATTTCAATAAAAACTCTGCAGAACTCTCATAGGCAAGGCTTCCCAAAGAGAGTCCAAAAGGTCAAATGAAACCCGGCCCATTGAGGTCTACAATTGAGGTCCATGAGTGTTTTGATATCAACTTAGCCACCCTGGGACTATATCTCAGTATCCAAAGGCGACACTCATGCGTGGCCTCCTAAAATTCCAACACAATTCATGGCAATACTTCTCTGAGGTCAGTTCCAGAACTCACTGTCTAAGGGGAATCACACCAGAGTTCAAGCCCAGGTGGACCCAGTCATCTCTTCCAACCACAACACAAATGACTACAATTAAAACCAAAACACTCCCACATGGCCCTCATCTTCTTCCATATAGACACTTATCAAAACCTCTGGCTGGAGGTTTCCATAAGGGACACAGCCAAAAAAAGTATACACAATAAGCTCCTTGGCCCCTCATTTGCCTAAAATCAGGGTGGCCTAAACACCCTTCCTGTGAACCAGGAGTTATTAAATGAGCCTGCTTTTTATACTGCTCTGTTTCTCCAATTTGAGGACTACTGACTGTCAGGTATAGACTTTTTATGTGATTTGAATTCATGAGAAAACCCAAGCACATCTGCAGGGCTTTGAAGAACTCATTTGACCCTAAAGAATCCCTATTCTCACTTGGAAGAGGTCAGGAACCTAACAGAGGAAGGAAAGAGTCTTTATCCACAATGACTGATCGTTTTTGCCATTTTGGTTTTGTATGCACACATGGGATTTTTCTTTAGATCCATCAGGCGCTGAGAATCTAAGTCACAGCCACACACAAGGCCAAGAGGCTAATTCAGACACACCCCTTTCCAAAGCATTAAGCAAAGAGCCACAGGTGATGCACATTAATGTCCATTTGAAAACTGTTTTCTTCAGGTTTCACAAAGGGGTGCCCTGAGGCAAAGACCTTTCTGACATTCAGTGCTACAGAACAATAGGGAAGCAAAAGGCCCAAAGCAGGGTTTCTCCACTGAGACTTTCCTGGTCACACTGATATCTGAGTTTTCTGAGATGCTCCCCATTCTCTTCAGCTCACCAGTACATGGACATGTCACAGAGCTTGGAGGTGGTACATATCTTGGACACAAAACCATGAGCCTATTCTGGAGAGTGGCCAGAATTCAGGAAGAAATCAGGAACTTAGGAAGATTGTAGGTGTTGCCCATCCACAAGTCAAGCCGCAGTCCATTCATAAATTGGGAAAGATTAATCCTGAGAAGCTTTCCACTAGACAGGACACATCCATTAATGCATTCTCTTTTCTAATGTCTACAACCACGGACACAGTGGTATACACAGACATAGAAACACTCGCCATGTCAAACGACTTACTAGAAATTCTCCACTGAATACCAAACAAACTGCCTTCCCTACCTATTCTCAGAACATGAGACAAAACCACAAACTTTCACCCACATCCACAAAGGCACATCCTTCCCCCAAGTAGGTCTGTGACAATCCGGAGTGTCCTCTGACTTGTTGGCCATTCTATGTACCCATGAAATGGCCTGTCCTGTCTCAGATCTGATCTCTTTGTTCAAATCTGTGAAGTTGTCAGGAGCCAGTGGTGAGTCACTAACTGCTTTCTCAGGAACGTCCCCTCTTGAGAGCTCTCCTGGCATTTGGCCATCCTCACATCAGTAGGTACCAAGAGAGACTGACTCTGTCATTGGTAAATCCAAACATGTGAGTCCACTGGAATTGAGACTGAGACTGGTTCTGTGTGCCTGGCTTCCTGGATCCCAAATTCAGAGAGTTCCATCACCAAGGAAGTGAGGTAGGTCACTTCCTTCAAGAATTGAATGAAGTCACTACCTTGGCAACCACTTTGTCCTAACAGTTGCTTCCAAGGGTCCCATGAGATAGAGGATGCCCCTACTTTCTGTGACACTTTCATAAGTTAGAATGGAATATCAACCATAGGAAACCAGGAACAGCTCTCCCCAGAGTCCAGGTTTGGTCCATATTCTCTACATTAAAAAGAGAGAGGCTTATTCAGACACATTCCTTCATCCTGACCAGGTTGTCTGCAATGGAAGATGACTTTTGCTCTCTCAGGTCCTAAAAAGCTGCCTACAAGTTCTCCAGGGATCATTACTGCTTGGACCATTGAGGTTCTCAGCAGGTTAAAGATGCTCTACATTCCTGTATTGTAAAACCAACTCTGTCCCTGGTCTTCTGTAAATGTAGATTGAGGGAACAGTGTATGGTTAGGGTTAATAACAGGTTCAATTTGGGTGAGGAGTCATTCTGCTGGATTAATAATGGCATTGGGAACCTACAATATTTACAAAAATATATAGGTAAAATATAAGTATGAAAACAGAAATCTATTTAGATTTGAAGCCCAGAAGGGCATTAGGCCCTTCATTTGGGATAATTAGCTTTGAATTATGTTCTGCACAGATATCTCAGATTAATCGATATACAATGTTATAGGACCTTGTACCTTGGATGATTGAATGTCGAAGAGAACATCCAGGCAAAAAGGAATTGTCGGTAGTATTAGAAAGACAGTTGGTAAGTTTAGAAAGAAGAGTGAGAATAAGATTTGGACCAAAATTTCTTTAGCAATAGGTTTTCGGGTAGACAGTGAAGGTAAATGTCAGCACGTGTGAAGAGTCAGTCACAATTATGAACAGGGGAAATTATGTTAGAAAGCTAATATCGATAGAGACATTAGGAAATCAGGCAAAGTGTAATGTGAGAGATAGGATAAGACATTTTCAATAAGATTGAGTTTGAATATATACTCTTAGAAAGAAACAAATATGTAGTCCCCAACAAGATTGACAAGTGGGAGCATTAGGCAACCTGCACATGGATGTTTTTAGTAAGCCATGTTCATTTTCCATTTAGGCTTTGGTACAATCATAAGTGTGATATTTGCATTTTCTGACCAGAATATTACTGTGATAAAATGTATATGTAGATCAGCTTACGTGAGTATTTCTTCCACCATTTCTTGGAGCAATATTTTGAATATGTATAAATTAGTATTGTGGGCAAAAATAGATGTACCCTGTGTCTATAAATATATAGATAATGCATGAATAGGCCATACTGTGAATAAATAATGCGACTTCTTCCAACTTTAAGTAATGTATTGAGTTGATATCTGAAAATATTCAGGAAATCTTATATTGATATACATACATTCATTCCAACCAGTCATACATCTAATGTTAATACTAGGGTTATGGTTTATCCAGAAGGGTGTGTTAGTTTTGCTTTAATCTTACAATGGAACTAAAAAATATTATTTTTGGAAAGAAGTCTCATGAAAAGACCAGTCAAGAAACATGGAAGAATACATGTGTTCTGAAGCAGGAAGTGATTGACAGTGAAACAAATGCCTACAAATTTGTGAACTTGTGGATGATATATATATATTCTATGATGTGCATAAACTGAAGAAATAGTAATGTACCAGTGTTGAAAAAAATGAACGTCAAAATACACATCATGTCCCATAGGAGTCTACTTGCATTGATGTTAAACTGGGTCAGTTACTCTAGAAATATTAGGATTCGTATGTACCTTTCACTGAAGTTAGTTTTCAGTACTTGGAAACAAATATATATTTCAGGTGTATAAATATTTCTGAGAATAATCTTGTGAAAAATTGATTATAAATCTAAATACATGAACATGGATGAATTTATGGAGTGGATATGAGACACATATATTTCATATTTCGAAAAATCTGGAGAGTGAATATATATATATATATATATATATATATATATATATATATATATACAAAACACACACACAGACATTAAAAAGTAGCAATACATATGCTAATCGATATTCATCATGAAATATATATCATTCAAATATGCAAAAATATTTATTTTACTGAACATGCATTTATGTATAATGTTTTCAACTAGGAAGCTCACCCATAAGTTGAATTTTCAGTTTCAACAGTGGTTAGTAGGAGTGATCTCTTCTCACAAGTTGTATCTGCCAAGTCAGACAACACACAAAAATTAACCTGTGATACCAGGTAGGATTCTATATGTGCATATAAATACACATGTGCTGAGTAGTCTATAGCGAAAGGGAGACAGTAATTCACATATTTGATAATTTTAAAAACACATGGAGAACTATTTTAAGCAAAAATTGACTAGATTTATAACACCAACCCTTTATCATGCAAAAGGCAAGTCCAAATATCCACCATGCCTCCACTGAACTGCTTGTATTTCCATTCTGTTTCGGTTATTTTTCTCCATCATATTAGGATTAGTAGTCAGAGTCTAGTAGGGTAGGAGGAGTGATCTCTTCTCAAAATTTGAATCTGCCAAGTCAGACAACACACAAAAATTAACCTGTGATACCAGGTAGGATTTTATATGTGCATGAAAAAATACATGTGCTAAATAGTATATACAGAAAGGGAGACAGGAATTCACATATTTGTTAATTTAAAATCACATGAAAAATTGTTTTAAACAAAAATTTACTAGATTTATAACACCTACCCTTTATCATGCAAAAGGCAAGTCCAAATATATACCATGCGTCCACTAAAATGCTTGTATTTGGGTTTTTTTTTTCTCCATCATATTAGGATTAGTAGTGAGAGTCTAGTAGGGTACAGGTTAGTGTCATGATTTCGGTATTTTGATTGGAAAATAGGAAAATGAATTCAATGTGTATGCAAATATGTGCCACAGAATAATATTCCAACTCTCATCCAGAACAATGCCATGACATTACCTTCGCCCCAATAAGACACAGTTATAGAAGGAGAGTTAGAAAATCTATGAATACATATCTGGAATGGAAGATGCTCAGGAGTTCACAACCTTGGAGTTGGTAGAGGAGTTTCCTAAGTAAGGATCAGGGTAAACACTCCACAAACATGGAGCTCTTCTTGTCTAAAGACTTCTTGAGAGACTGCCTCTGAGATTTGGCCCTTGAAATATATGTTCTTCTCTCTTTGTAGTGAGACCATCAAAGCTGGGTCTGCATCTATGTGACCTGGAGGACATGGTTTCTTATTTTATAATGAACATGAGGGAGCAGTTGCTGAATTCTCTCTTTGTAGGTAAACTGTGACCACTGGGGGCTAAGTGTCACCCAGTGTGGACTGTGAAGCCATTTGGTCATCCTCCACTTTCTGTGGTGTTTCTTGCTGCTTCACTGGGAGTATGGTATTTACTTCACAAAATACAATGAGTTCAACTGGGACAAAGTGCTAGAGGGAGTTCTGTCAGGTGTGGTGGGTCAGGGTCTGCAGGAAAATGCACCAAAATGTCTTCTATTTCACGTAGCTTGTGCCCTTGGCCATAGCAACCTTATTCCTAAAATTTCCCTTAAACCTCTCGATATAACAAGATGCCTTTACATATAAGGGTCTGTTGGCTACACTATGTCAGCCACAAGCCATTTGGAAGTCAATGGAAGATCCACATGACCCCACCACAGATGTTTTATGACACACCTGCACACCACTGCTCTAGGCCAACTACTCAGCAGACTCCAACTTACTGGCATCTCTGTTCTACACCATTTTCATGAAACCCAGTCAATCAAGGCACTGTCTGGTACACTCATGATCAGCAACAGGACATCCAAATATTCTCCAGTGCCACCTGGTCATTGGAATTTCAAATATACCGTGGTATTTATCTAGAATTAGGAAGTTAGACGATAGGATTAAAAAGAAGAGTGAATAAAGGATTTGGACAAAATGTTCTGCGTTCCCAATTTGAGGCCTACTGTCATGCGTGATCGAATCTCATGCTTCTCCTCCTAAAATCCCAACACAATTCATGGCAATACATCTCTAAGGTCATTTCCAAAACTCCATTTCTAAGGGGAATCACACCAGAGTAAAACATGCATTTCCATTTGAAAACAGTTTTCATCAGTCTTCCCAAATGGGTGGACTGAGGCAAAGACCTCCTGACATTCAGGTCAACAGAACAATAGGTAAGCAAAAGGCCCAAAGCAGGGTTTCCCCACTGAGACTTTCCTGGTCACCAGGATATCTGAGTTTTCTGAGATGCTCACCATTCCCTTCAGCTATCCAGTACATGGCCATGTGACAGAGCTTGGAGGTGGTACATATCTTGGACACAAAACCATGAGCCTATTCTGGAGAGTGTCCAGAATTCAGGAAGAAAACAGGAATTTAGGAAGATAGTAGGTTTTGCCCATTGATAAGGCTAGCCGCAGTCCATTCATAAATTGGCAGTATGAATGCAGGGAAGCTTTCTACTAGACAGAACACACCCATTGATGCATTCTTTTTCTAATACTACAACAACAGACAGAGTGGGATACACAGTAATAGAAACACTCACCTTGTCAGAGAACATACTAGAAACAGTCTTCTCCAAACCAAACAAATTGCCTTTGCTACCTATTCTCAGAACATGAGAGAAAACCACAAACTCACACCCACACTCAAAAAGGCACCTCCTTCCCCAATGTAGGTCTGTGACTATCCGGAGTGTCCTCTGACGGGTGGGCCATACTATATTTCCCCGAAGTGGACTGTGCTGCCTCTGTTCTGGTCTCCTTGGCAAAATCTGTGAAGTTGTCAGAAGCCAGTGGTGAGCCACTACCTTCTTTCTCAGGAAAGGCCCCTCTTCTTAGCTTTCCTGGCATTTGGCCATCCTCACATCACTAGGTACCAAGAAAGACTGACTCTGTCCTTGGTTAACCCAAACAAGTGAGACCACTGGGACTTTGACTGGGACTGGCTGTGGTTGCCTGACTTCCTGAATCCCAAATTTAGAGAGTTCCATCACCAAGGAAGTCATGTGAGGTAACTTCCTTCAGGAAGTTAATGAAGTCACTGCATTGGCAACCACTTTGTCCTAACAGTTACTTCCAAGGGTCCCAAGAGGTGCAGGGTACCCCTACTTCCTGTGACATTTTCACAAGTTAGAATGGTATTTCACCATAGGCACCCGGGAACAGCTCTCCACACAAGCCTGGTTTGGTCCATCTTCTCTACATTAAGATGAAAGAGGCTGATTCAGACACATCCTTTCATCCTGACCAGGTTGTTTACCATGGAAGTTTTCTTTTCCTCCCTCAGGTCCTTCATAGCTGCTTAAAACTTCTCCAGGGATCATTTCTGCATGGACCTTTGAGGTTCTCAGAAGGTGGAATATCCCCTACACTCCTGTATTGTAAGACCAACTCTGTCCCTGCTTTTCTGTAAAGTTAGATTGAGGGAACAGTGTACGGTTAGGGTAATAACAGGTTAAATTTGGGTTAGGAATCATTCTGTGTGATGAATAATGGTATTGGGAACCTGTGATATTTACAAGAATATATAGGTGAAATATAAGTATAAACACAGAAGTCTGGGTAAGATTTGAAGCCCAGAAGAGCATTGGGCCCTTGATTGGGATACTTAGCTTTGAAATACCTTCTGCACAAATGTCTCAGATAAATTGATAAACAATGGCATAGGACCTTGTAAATTGGATGATTAAATGTAGAAGAAACCATCCACTCAAAAAGGGTAGCCGGTAGGATTAGAAAGATAGTCAGTAGGTTTAGGAAGAAGAGTGAGAATAGGATTTGGACCAAAAGTTTTTTAACAATAGGGTTTCCGGTAGAGAATGAACGTAAATGTCAGCACATGTGAAGAGTCAGTCACAATGATGAACTGGGGAAAATATATAGGGAAGCAGATATGAATAGAGACATTAAGAAATCAGGCAATGTATAAATTGAGTGATAGGATTAGACATTTTCAACAGGGTAGAGGTTGAATACACAATCTTAGGGAGAAACAAATATTTAGCACCAATACGATTGACATTTGAGAGCATTAGGCAATCTGGACTTGGTTGTTTTTAGTAATCCATGCTCACTTTCCATTTAGGCTTTGGTACAATCATAAGTGTGAACTTTGCATTTTGTGTCCAGAATATTAGTGTGATAAAGTGTATATGTAGTTCAGGTGACATGAGTATTTCTTCCACTAATTCTGTGGGCAATATTTTGAAGTTGTATAAATTAGTATTGGGTGTACAAATAGGTATACCCTGTGTCTACGAAAATAGATAAAATGAATGAATAGACCATACTGTGAATAAATAATATAACTGGTTCCAACATTAAATAATGGATTGAATTGATATCTGAAAATATACAGGAAATCTTATATTTATATACATACATTTATTACAACCATTTATACATCTAATGGTAATATTAGGGTTATGGTTTGTCATGAAGAGTGTGTGAGTTTTGCTTCAAAAGTGATTATTGAAACCTAAAATAAAAAGAAGTCTCATGAAAAAAACAGTCAAAAACATGTAGGAATACATGTGTACTGAAGCAGGAAGTGATAGAAAGTGAAACAAATGCCTATAAATTTGCAAACTTGTGAATGAAATATATATCCTATGATGTGCATAAACTGAAGAAATAGTCATGTAACAGTGTTCAATAAAAATGAACGTCAAAATACACATCATGTACCATAGTAATCTACTTGCATTGATGTTAAAGTGGGTCAGTTACTGTAGAAAAATTATGACTTCTATGCACCTTTCACTGAATTTAGATTTCAGCACTAGGAAACAATATATATTTGAGGTGGATGAATATTTCTGAGAATAATTTTGTGAACATTTGATTATAAATCCACATGCATGAATATGAATGCATTTAGGGATTGTATAATAAGACACATATATTTTATATGCTGAAAAATCTGGAGAGTATATATATATATATATATATATATATATATATATATATATATACACACACACACACACACACACACACACGCAAATGCACAGACATTAAATGGTAGCAATATATATGCCAATCGAAATTCATCATGAAATATATATCATCCACAGATCCAAAAATATTCATTTTACTGAACATGGATTTATGTATTATCTTGTTCAACTAGGAAGCTCACGCATAGTTCTAATTTTCAATTCCAAAAACGTTTAGGAGTAGTGATCTCTTTTCACAATTCGTATCTGCCAAGTCAGCCACCTCACAAAACTGTACATGTGATACCAGGTAGGATTCTATATGTGCATACAAAAATACATGTGCTGAATAGGCTACAGATACAGGGAGACAGGTATTCACATATTTGTTAACTTTAAAACACACGGAGAATTATTTCAATTTAATATTGACTAGATTAATAACACCTACCCTTTATCATACAAAAGGTAAATCCAGCTATACACCATGCCTCCTCCGAACTGCTTGTATTTCTATTCTGTTTTGGTTGTTTTTCTCCATCAATTTATGATTGCCACAGTCTGGCTGGGCACAATTCAGGAGCCACTTGTCAAATAAACTAACTTTATTTTTAGAACTACACACGCCAAAAAAATAGCTCCTCGGGAAATACCCTCAGAGCACAACTGCCACCACCAGCTTCCCACAAGCTCTCAACCTCTCCACTCCTCCTGCTCTTGAGTTCGATTGGCTGGGTCATTATGGCAGAGCCAAAAAAGTCCCCCAATGAGCAGCTTGGTAGTTTGAAAGGGTGGGGAAATAGCCCAATGGGCATCACCGCAGAGTAGCCAATCAGCTAGATGTTGCTGGGGCCGCTGTGAGCAAACCATCAGCTGGCAGTCTGAAAGTTTTATTTGGCCCCTCGGGCTGTGGCTCTCAACATCTCCCCCTCTCTGTTTAAACAACAAGCATGTGGCTTAGGGACCATGCCTGCCTTAGGTTGTCCAATAGTACATATGGTCCTTACCCATTATCGAATGAGCTGACCTCAAGGTGTCAGCCTCCAGTCTTAGGTTGGTACCATTGCAACTGGATCTTACCCGTCACTAACTACAGGTCCAGTATACAGCCACACCTATGGAGAGGACTTTGTACCAGTGGGGGGGTAAGGTTCTTTGTCTCATCTCTGTTGGACCCCAAATTTTAGCTGAACAACCATGACAAGCAGAAGGGAGGAAGATACACCAAGCCAATTGAGGGCTCCTTTTGGAAAAATTGTACCACCGATGACATCATCAGCAAAAATACCCCAACACTACCACAAGTCCATGCACCAACATATTGATCACAATGCATGCAGGTGAGTTCACAATGCATACAAGTGATACATAGTCCAGGCAAGTTCTGCAAGCAGTTCAGTGATGGCTTTTGCAGAAGCTGTAGATTGGTTTTTTCTTTGTCTTCACAGGCACTGGGATGAAGATAGGAATTCTGGCAACAATGCCTAAAGAAAAAATTATGTAACATTCCAGAAGGCACTAAAAGAAAACAATTTTCTTAAAATTTACATTGTCTTGAAGAGATTTATTAAATATAATGAAAAGGAAAGGTGAAAGAAAGCAAACAGATCTGTTAACCTCCCTTTTTGTTCACATTTTAAAACAATCCTCAACGGGTGTTTACCCAATTTAAATTAAAATATTTACATCACGTGAATAAAAAAAATATATTTGGATCCATTTTTTCATGAGCGCTCATCACATATGATATATGGTTATGTACATTCAAACATATAACACAAAACACAAGTGTGCACACATAATATAATACATACAACACATAACATAATAGTAAAGGCTTTATAACTTTTTACATGTGAAATCTCCATTGCAAAGTCTAAAAACTCTATAGTCCAAAAATAAAACTGATCAGCAAAACATTAACCTAGTTCTGTATGAGCTCAAAAAACAAAAAAGAACTTCATGATATGGGAAAGGGCAATAATAAAATAGATATTGAAAAAAACATCCTGGTTCTGTCACAGATGTAAGAATAGCCAAACTGGAGTTCTGGATATCAGCTGTAATTGATTTGAGCCAAATCATCTTCTTTTGGGTCTGTAGAAATCTCTTTAGTTAATCTCACTGGAATCCAAATCGGCTCCTGTTCTCCCTGTGAAAACACACAAACAGGCCCCCGACTCCAGACAATTACTGGGTCAGGACCTTTCCATTGTCCTGTTAGAATATCCTTCCAAAGTACCTTGGGCTTATGTACATTTTTTGGACATATATGCCTTTCTGCAGCACTAAGCCCTGTTGAATCCAAATTTAAAAAGTTTAGAGTAAAAAGGGTTATTTTAAGTTTATCTTTGGGGAATATATACCCCTTCCCAATTCCTTCTTTTTGCTTTAGTAAGTACGTTTTAATAGTTTGATGTGCTCTTTCAACTATACCTTGTCCCTGCTGATTGTATGGGACTCCTGTTATATGAGTGATGCCAAATGATGAGCAAAATTGTTTAAAAGAGGTAGAAGTATTACCAGGGGCATTATCTGTTTTTAACTGTTTTGGAACACCCACAGTGGCAAAATTTTGTAAGCAATGAGCTATAACATCTTTAGTTTTTTTCTCCGACAAGAAGGGAGCCCATCAAAAATCCAGAAGAAGTATCAACTGTAACATGCAAATATTTTAATTTTCCAAATTCTGGCAAGTTTGTGACGTTCATCTGCCAAATATGGTTAGGTATCAATCCTCTAGGATTGACTCAAAGATTAACGTGTGGTAAAAAGGTCACACAATTTTGACATTGTTTTATTATTTGTCTAGATTTTTCCTTAGTTATTTTAAAGCACTTTTGTAAACTATTAGGATTGACATGGAACTTTTTATGAAAATTTGTAGCTTCTTCTACTATAGAGAAAATATGTATGTCATGTGTATTTTTATCTGCTAAATCATTGTCCAAACTAAGGGCTCCAGGCAATCCTGTATGTGTTCTGATATTTCCTATAAAGAACAGATCTTTTCTGTCCAAGATTAGACTTTGTATAGTGGAAAGCAAAGAGAAAACAGTAGAGGAAGGGGAAATCCTACCAGCATCTTCAAGGGATACTATAGCATTAACTATATTCTGACTATCGGAAAATAAATTAATTACAGAATCTTTAAACATCACAAAAGCTTGTAATACTGCATTAAGCTCTACCTTTTGAGATGATTGTTTGGGTACTAGAAATGTAAAAGTTTGATCAGGTGTAACTATTGCTGCTGTACCATTATTTGACCCATCAGTGAATATATTTGGAGCATTCATGATAGGTGTTTTTCTTGTCATTTTTGGAAAAATTACAGGATGAAATTATCAAAAAGACAATAAAGGATTAGATGGTAAGTGATTATCAAATGAAATATTAGATTTGCACATGATTATTGCCCAAGTATTTAACTCATTAGCTAACTCATCAATTTGATTCAGAGTATATGGAGTAATTATTTTTTTGGGAGAAATTCCAAACACTTCCTTTGCTGCTTTTGTTCTTTTCAGTATTAATTGTCCTACAGCCTCAGTATACCGAGTAAGAATATTGTTAGGGGAATAAGATAAATGCATCCATAATAATGGACCTTCTTGCCAAAATACTCCTGTAGTAATATTTTTTGTTGGTAGTACAATAAATAATAAAGACAAACTTAAATCAATTCTATCCAAATGCATATTTTCCATATATGTTTCAATAATTTTTAATGCCTTTCTTGTTTCAGCGTTAACATGCGGGGTGAATTTGGATCTGATGGACCTTTTAGGATATCAAAAAAGGTTCCAACTCTATTGTGCGTATACCTAGATAAGGCCTTATCCAATTTATGTCTCCTAATAACATTTGAAAGTCATTAAGTGATTTGAGTTGATCTATTCGTACTTGAATTTTTGGTGGACAGATCATGGTTGAGGATAATAGAACTCCTAAATAATTAATTGGAAAATTTAATTCTACTTTATCTATTGTTATCTCTAGTTTATATTTTTTAATATGTTTTTAAGTGTGGCATAACATTCTAGCAATGTGTTTTTAGCTTTGTGTGCTAATAATATATCATCCATATAGTGAAATATTTGTAGTTCAGGATTTTGATATCTAAGTGGCTGGATTACTTTGTTAACATAAATTTTACACATAGTTGGGCTATTAGCCATCCTTTGAGGGAGTACTTTCCATTTGTATCTCTGATCAGGACCTTCATGATTCAGTGCAGGGTTAGTAAATGCAAAACATGGACTATCCTAAGGTTGAATTGGAAATGAAAAAAAAAATCTTTAATATCTATACATAAATCATACCAAGTTTTGGCAAAGCAGATAATTGTGGAATCCCTGATTGAGCATGTCCCATAATAACCATCTCATTATTAATGCCTCTTAAATCTTGCAATAATCTCCATTTACCAGATTACTTTTTGATGACAAAACTGGGAGTATTATGGGGAGATACAGATGGTTTTATATGTCTTCTGCTAATTGTTGTTTGACCAGATCATGGGCTGCTGGTACCTTTTCTTTAGTCAGGGTCCACTGAGGAACCCATACTGGTCTTTCTTATTTCCAAGTAATTTTTATTGTCTTAGTGTCCCTTTCTTAAAATCCAACCCATTTATGTCTGTTCCTTGATCTATTAGTATTGGAGCTGCTATACCTTGATATTGTTTTTCTAATCTTTTTCCTATCCTAAAACCTTGTCTAACCATAATTGTGGGTATATTTTAATTGATGTTTTTTGTTAATTTCAAACCTAATTCATCTAGGACATCTCATCCCCATAAATTTACGGGAAGATGATCCATACATATGGCTATATAGTTCCTTCACATCCTTCAGGATCCTTTCAATCTAATACCATTGCTCTTCGATGGGGATTAGTCACCAATTCTAGGCCTTGAAGTGTTTGAGTGGATGGTTGTAATGGCCAATATTTTAGCCATTCTGGACGAGAGATGATGCTAAGTTCTGCATCTGTATCCAGTAGCCCATTTAATTCATGTCCTTGAATATTTAGTTTTAGTATGGGGCAAGAATCTAACTTTAGAGAAAACATAGCCAAATCTACATCTGTGCAGCCTAATCCCTTGGAACCTCTTTCTACAACATGACTGGAAAATTTATCATGTAAGCGTGGTATTATTAGTAACTGTGCTATTCTGTCTCTTGGTGAAATTACTGATATACCCTTTGGAGAACTGGCTATAATTTTTATTTCACCTTCATAATTAGGGTCAATTACCCCAGGACTTATCATAAGTCCTTTTAGAGTAGAAGAGCTGCGTCCCAATAATAAGCCTACTGCTCCTTGGGGAAGAGGTTTTTTACCCCTGAGAGAATGATTTGAACTCCCATCTCTGGAGTTAGTACTGCTCTGACAGAGGTGCAGATGTCCAACCCTGCACTCCCTCTGGTTTGTCTGTTGAGGGCTCTGATGGACAATGTGTCTTTGGCACTACCCTGATGGGGTTGCTGGGTTCCTCCAGTGCTCCGTATATTTGTGGTTTGGGGCCCCAGAGCATTGGGTCCCCCTGTCCATTTTCTGGCAACGTAACCTGATGCCTTTCTCCATGATATCATGGATAAACACCTGGTCCCTGTTTGTTTTTTGATAATATACTACCCTCTATGGTGGTTTGAGAATGGCATTCATTAGTCCAATGTCTCCCTCTATGGCATCCTGGGCAAATACCCCGTATTCTACTCCTTTGATACCTAGTTTTGTTAAACCCTCCTCTTATGGGGCAATTCCTTTTAAAATGTCCTGTTTGTTCACAATTGTAGCATGTTCTTGTCCTGGCATCTAAAGCCTATTTTACTGCAGCTGCCACGACTTGCCCTTGTTCTAAAGCCTGTTTTACTGCAGCTGCCATGACTTGCTCTTGTTCATTAATGTCTCTACATAATTTAATATATGGGAATTGGAGCATTTTAGAAAAATCAGACATCAGTGTGTCTTGTAAAGTCTCAGTAGAGAAACTCTACTTTGGCCCATTTGCTTCCCTATTGTTAATTTGCCCAGAATGTCAGGAAGCTCTTTGTCTCAGGGCACACCTTTGTGAAGCCTGAAGCACACAGTTTTCAAATGGAAATGAATGGGCATCACCAGTGGGTATTTGCTAAATTGCTTTGGAAAGGGATGTGTCTGAATCAGCCTCTTTGATCTGTGTGAGGCTGTGGCTTACATTCTCATCACCTGATGGATCATTCCGTGTGTGAATCCATAACCAAAATGGCCAAAAGAGCAGTCCCTGTGCATGAAGTCTCTCACCTTCCTCTGTAAGGCTCCTGACCTCCATCAAGTGAGAATAGGGATTTTTTGTGTCAAATGAGTTCTTCAAAGCCCTGGAGAGTCTAGCACATAGGTTCTTGGGTTTTCTCATGACTCCAGTTCACATAAAAATATCTATACCTGACAGTCAGTAGGCCTCAAATTGGAGAAGCCTAGGCATATTAAGGGCAGGCCTATTTGATCACACCTGGTTCACAGGAAGGGTGTCCAGGCCACCATGACTTTAGGCAATGAGGGGCAAGGGAGCTTATTTTGGACACTCTCTTGGACTTCGCCGCTCATGGAAACCTCCAGACAGAGCTTAGAATGAGAGTGAATATATGGAAGAAGATGAGGGCCATGTGGCAGTGTTTTGATTTTAATTGTCATCATTTGTGTGGTAGTTGGAAGATATGACTGGGTACACCTGGGCTGAAATCTGGTGTGATTCCCCTTAGAGACTGGGTTCTGGAACTGACCTTAGAGAAGTATTATCATGAAATGTGTTGGGATTTTAGTTGGCCACGCATGAGAGTCACCCTTGGAAACCGAGATCTAGGCCCAGGTTTGCTTTCCACAGAGCACTGGGAATCTCAGCCAGGATATCACATGGTTTTATTCTGAAAGACATGGCAGCCATAGATGAGAGTCAAAACACACATGGACCTCACATTGTAGACAGCAATAGGCCTGGGTTCATGTGACCTTTTGGCCACTCTTTGGGAAGCCTTGCCTCAGAGATTTCACCAGAGCTTTCATTCAAATGAGCTTCCTCACCATTGAATGATTCCTGAATGAATTTAAACCACAATGCCTCCAACATCAATCTTGAAAAATGGCTAGATAAATACCATGAAATTTTTGAAATTCCCATGACCATGAAAATGGTGTAAGAACAGAGATGCCAGTAAGTTGGGGCCTGATGAGAAGTGGGCCTAGAGAAGTTGTGTGCAGGTGTGTGAGAAAATATCTGTGGTGGGGCCATGTGGATCTGCCATTGGCTTCCAAATGGCTTGTAACTGACATGGTGCAGCCAGCATACCCTTCTATGTAAAGGCATCTTTTAATATGCAGAGTTTTCAGGGCAATGTTCAGAATCAAATTGCTATGGTCAAGGATGCAAGCTATGTGGGATTGAAGCCTGGGTGGTACATTATCCTGCAGACCCTGAAACACCGCACGTGACAGAACTCCCTTTAGCACTGTGTCCCAGTTGAATTCCTTGTATTGTGTGAAGCAAATACCAAGCTCGCATTGCAGCAGCAAGAAACACCACGACAAGTGGAGGATGACCGAATGGCTTTAGAGTCCACACAGAAAGAGTTAGCCCCCAGTCCCCACAGTTTACCTACAAAGAGAGAATTCAGCACTGCTGCCTCATGTTCATTAGAAAATAAGAAACCATGTCCTCCAGGTCACTTAGATACATACCCAGCTTTGATGGTCTCTCTACAAAGGAAGCTAAAGCTCCTGACAACAACAAATATTTCAAGTGCCCAAACTCAGAGGCAGTTTCTCAAGAAGTCTTTAGTCCAGCAGAGCTCCAATTTTGTCGAATATTTACCTGTTCCTAACTTTTGGAAACTCCTCTAGCACCTTCAAGGTTGTGAACTCTTGAGCATATTTCATTCCAGATATGTATTCACAGTTTTTCTAACTCTTCTCCTCTAATTGTGTTTTACTTGGGGCGAAGGTAATGTCAAGGCATTATTCTGGATGATAGTGGGAAGATTTTTGTGTAGCACATATTTACATACACATTGGATTTATTTTCCTATTTTCCATTCAAAATACTGAATCCCTGAAACTAACCCATACCGTACTAGACTCTGACTAATAATTCTAATATGATCGAGAAAAATAACCCAAAAAGAATAGAAATACAAGCAGTTCAGACAAGGCATAGTGTATAGTTGGACTTGCCTTTTGCATTATACAGGGTAGGAGTTATAAATCTAGTCAATTTTTTGTTGAAATAGTTCTCCATGTGTTTTTTTTTATTGGTTATTCAAAATATTAAAAAACTCTTGACATCTTGTATTACATATATTAGATTCAAGTGGATTATGAACTCACATTTTTACTCCAAATACAGATTGCAGAATCACATCGGTTACACATCCACATTTTTACATAATGCCCTATTAGTATCTGTTGTATTCTGCTACCTTTCCTAGCCTCTACTATCCCCCCTCCCCTCCCCTCCCCTCCCATATTCTCTCTCTACTCCATCTTCTGTAATTCATTTTCCTACTTGTTTATTTTCCCCTTCCACTCACAACTTCTTATATATAATTTTGTAAAACATTGAGGGTCTCCCTCCATTTCCATGCAATTTCCCTTTTCTCTCCCTTTCCCTCCCACCTCATGTCTCTTATTAATGTTGACCTTTTCTTCCTGCTATTCCTTGCTGCTCTGTTCTTAGTTGCTCTCATTATATCAAAGAAGACATTTGGAATTTGTTTTTTTAGGGATTGTCTAGCTTCACTAAGCATAATCTACTCTAATACCATCCATTTCCCTGCAAATCCCATGATTTTGTCATTTTTTAGTGCTGCGTAATACTCCATGGTGTATAAATGCCACATTTTTAAAATTATTTTGAAAACCTATATTCCAATAAAATAGAAGAGAGTGAAGACATCGATAAATTTTTTAAATCCTATGATTTGCCCAGACTGAGTCTGGAGGATACACACAATTTGAACAGACCAGTATCAATGGATCAGATTGAAGAAGAAATCAAAAGACTACCAACCAAGAAAAGCCCAGGACCAGATGGGTATACAGCGGAGTTTTACAAAACCTTTAAAGAAGAATTAATACCAATACTTTTCAATTTATTTCAGGAAGTGGAAAAAGAGGGAGCTTTGCCAAATTCATTCTATGAGGCCAACATCACCCTGATTCCGAAACCAGACAATGACACCTCAAAGAAAGAAAACTACAGACCAATATCTCTGATAAAACTACATGCAAAAATCCTCAATAAAATTCTGGCGAATCGGACAAAAAGCCACATCAAAAAAATTGTGCACCATGATCAAGTAGGATTAATCCCTGGGATGCAAGGATGGTTCAATATACGGAAATCAATAAATGTTATTCACCACATAAATAGACTTAAAATAGGAACCATATGATCATCTCAATAGATGCAGAAAAAGCATTCGACAAAGTACAGCATTCCTTTATATTCAAAACATTAGAAAAACTAGGGATAACAGGAACTTTCCTCGAAATTGTGAAAGCTATCTATGCTAAGCCTCAGGCTAGCATCATTCTGAGTGGAGAAAAATTGAAGGCATTCCCTCTAAAATCAGGAACAAGACAGGGATGCCCTCTATCACCACTTCTATTCAATATAGTTCTCAAAACACTGGCCAGAGCAATTAGAAAGATGAAAGAAATTAAAGGCATAAAAATAGGAAAAGAAGAACTTAAATTATCACTGTTTGCAGATGACATGATTCTATACCTAGAAGACCCAAAAGGGTCTACAAAAAAACTACTAGAACTAATAAATGAATTCAGCAAAGTGGAAGGATAAAAGATCAACACGCACAAATCAAAGGCATTTTTGTATATCAGTAACAAAACTTCTGAATCGGAAATGAGGAAAAACACTCCATTCACAATATTTTCAAAAAAAAAATAAAATACTTGGGAATCAACCTAACAAAAGAGGTGAAAGACTTATACAATGAAAACTACAGAACCATAAGAGAGAAATAGGAGAAGATCCATGTGTTTTTAAAGGTAACAAATAGGTGAATTCCTCTCTGCCTTTCTCTGTAGCCAATTCAGCACATGTAATTTCATATGCACATATAGAATCCTACCTGTTATCACATGTACATTCTTGTGAGGTGGCTGACTTGGCAGATACAAATTGTGAGAAGAGATCACTCCTCCTAAACACAGTTAGAACTGAAAATTCAACCTATGGGTGAGCTTCTTAGATGAACAACATGATAAATAAAATCATATTCAGTGTAATGAATATTTTTGGACCAGTGGATGATATACATTTCATGAAGAATTTCGATTGGCATATATGTTGCTACTTTTTAATGTGTGTGTATGTGTGTGTGTGTGTGTGTGTGTATATATATATATATATATATATATATATATATATATACTCTCCAAATTTTTCAAAATATGAAATATATGTGTCTTATTGTACACTCCCTAAATTCATTCGTATTCATGTATGTGGATTTATAATCAAATTTTCAAAAGATTATTCTCAGAAATATTCATCCACCTGAAATACATATTTGTTTCCTAGAACTGAAAACTAACTTCAGTGAATGGTGCAAACGAATCCTAATATTTCTACAGTAACTGACCCAATGTCACATCAATGCAAGTAGATTATTATGGAACATGATATGTATTTTGATGTTCATTTTTAGTCAACACTGGTACATTACTATTTCTTCAGTTTATGCCCATTATAAGATATATATTTCATACACAAGTTAGCAAATTTATAGGCATTTGTTTCACTTTCAATAACTTCCTTCTTCAGAACACATGTATTCCTCCATGTTACTTGATAAGACTTTTCATGAGACTTCTTTCTAAACACATTATTTTTGATTTCCATAATCACTTTTGAAGCAAAACTCACACACTCGTCACGATAAAATATAACCCTAATATTACCATTAGAAGTATAACTGGTTGGAATGAATGATTGTATATCAATATAAGATTTCCTGTATATTTTCAGATATCAATTCAATCCGTTATTTAACGTTTACCAATTATATTATTTACTCTCAGTATGGTCTATTCTTGCATTATCTCTATATTCATAGAGAGATGGTACACCTCTTTGTACTCCCAATACTCATTTATACGTTTCCAAAATATTGCTCCCAGAAATGGTGGAAGAAATACTCATGTCACCTGACCTACATATACATTTTATCACAGTAATATTCTGGAAAATAAAGCAAAGGTCACACTTATAATTGTACCAAAGCCTAAATTTAAAGTGAGCATGGATTTCTGAAAACATCCATGACCAAGTTGCCTAATGCTCTCAAATGTCAATGTAATTGTTGACTACATATTTGTTTCTTTCTAAGATTATATATTCAAACTCAACCCTGTTGAAAATGTCTAATCCTATCACTCACTTTAAACTTTGCCTGATATCCTAATGTCTCTATTGATATCTCTTTTCCTTCATAATTTCCCAGTTCATCATTTTGACTGTGCATTTGTGCTGACATTTACATTCACTCTCTACCTGAAACCCAATTGCTAAACAACTTTTGGTCCAAATACTATACTCTCTCTTCTTTCTGAATCTACCGACTATCTCCCAAATCCTACTGACTATCCTTTTTAGAATGGATGTTCTCTTCAACATTCAATCATCCAAGGTACAAGGTCCGATGCCATTGTGTATTGATTCATCTGAGACATCTGTGCAGGACATAATTCAAAGCTAAGTCTCCCAATCAAGGGCCCAATCCCTTTCTGGGCTTCAAATCTTACTTAGATTTCTGTTTTCATACATATATTTGACCTCTATATTCTTATAAATATCGCAGGTTTTCAATACCATTATTCATCCAGCAAAATGATTCCTAACCCAAATCGAACATGTTATTAACCAAAACCATATACTGTTCCCACATTCTAACTTTATAGAAGAGCAGGGACAGTGTTTGTCTTACAATAAGGAATGTAGGGGATATAACACCTGCTGAAAACCTCAAAGTTCCATGCAGAAATAATCCCTGGAGAAGATGTAGGCAGCTATGAAGGACCAGAGAGTGCAAAAGTCTTCTTCCATGGAAAACAGCCTTGTCTGAATGAGGGGTTGTGTCTGAATCAGCCTCTCTGTTCCTAATGTACAGAAGATGGACAAATCCAGCCCTGTGTGGAGAGCTGTTCACGGGTGCCTATGGGTGATATACCATTCTAACTTGTGAAAGTGTCACGGGAAATAGGGGCAGCATCCATCTCATGGGACCATTGGAAGCAACTGTTAGGACAAAGTGGTTGCAAAGGCAGTGAACTTATTCAGTTCCTGAAGGAAGTGACCTCATCTCTATTCCTTGGTGATGGAACTCTCTGAACTTGCAATATAGGAAGCCAGGCACTCAGAGCCAGTCCCAGTCCCAGTCCCAGTGGGCTCACTTGTTTGGATATTCCAATGACAGAGACAGTCTTTTTTGGTATATACTGATGTGAGGATGGCCAAATGCCAGGAAAGCTTTGAAGACTGGCCTTTCCAGAGAAAGCAAGTAGTGGCTCACCGTGGGCTCCTGACATTTTCAGAGTTGGCCAAGGAGACCATATCTGAGACAGGACAGGCCATTTCAGAGGAACATAGAAAGGCTCACCAGTGAGAGTACACTCTGAATAGTCACAGACCTACTTGGGGAAAGGAGATGCATTTGTGGTTTTAGTTGTGTGTTTGTGGTTTTGTCTCATGTTCTGAGAAAATGTAGGAAAGGCGGTTTGTTTGGTTTGGAGTGAACTGTTTCTAGTAAGTCGTTTGACAAGGCAAGTGTTTCTATGTCTGTGTTTCCCAGTGTGTCTGTGGTTGTAGACATTAGAAAAGAGAATGCATCAATGGATGTGTCCTGTCTAGTAGAAAGCTTCCCAGCATCAATCTTGCCCAATATATAAATGGACTGTGGCTTGCCTTATCGAAGGGCAACACCTTCAAACTTCCTAAGTTCTTGTTACCTTCCTGAATTCTGGCTACACTCCAGAATAGGCTCATGGTTTTCTGTCCAAGATATTTACCACCTCCAAGCTCTGTGATATGGGCATGTACTGGATAGCTGAAGGGAATGGTGAGCATCTCAGAAAACTCAGATATCAGTGTGACCAGTAAAGTCTCAGTGGAGAAACTCTGCTTTGGGGCTTTTGCTTGCCTATTGTTCTTTTGCCCTGAATGTCAGGAAGGACTTTGCCTCAGGCCACCCCTTTGTGAAACCTGAAGTAACCAGGTTTCAAATGGATATAAATGGGCATTACCTGTGGCTCTTTACTTAACTGCTTTGGAAAGGGATGTGTCTGAATCAGTCTCTTGGCCCTGTGTGAGTCTATGGCTTAGATTCCCTACACCTGATGGATGTAAAGAAAAATCCCATGTGTGCATACAAAATCAAAATGGCAAAAATTACAGTCATTGTAGATGAAGTCTCTCGCCTTTCTCTGTAAGGTTTCTGACCTCCATCAAGTGAGAATAAGGATCCTTTGGGTCAAATGAATTCTTCAAAGCCATGGAGAGGCTAGCCCATAGGTGCTTCGGTTTTCTCTTGACTACAGTTCACATAAATAATCTAAATGCCACAGTTAAAAGGCCTAAAATTGAAGAAGTGGAAAAGTATTAATGGCAGACCTATTTGATCACTCCTGGTTTACGGTAAGGGTGTCCAGGCCACCCTGACTTTAGGCAAATGAGGGTTAAGGGAGCTTATTTTGGACACTGTCTTGGGCTGCACCCCTTATGGAAAACTCCAGCCAAAGGATATGATGAGTGTCTATATGGAAGAAGATTAGGGCCGTGTGGAGTGTTTTGGTTTTAATTGTGGTCATTTGTGTGGTGGTTGGAAGAAATGACTGGGTCTACCTGTGCTTGAACTCTGGTGTGATTCCCCTTAGAGACTGAGTTCTAGAACTTACCTCAGAGAAGTATTGCCATGAATTGTTTTGGGATTTTAGGAAGCCACGCAATGAAAGTCGCCCTTGGAAACTGAGATCTAGGCCCAGGGTGGCTTTCCACAAAGCACTGGGAATCTCAGCCAGGTTATCACTTGATTGTATTCTGAAAGACATGGCAGCCATAGTTCAGTGTCAAAAAACACATGGACCTCATATTGTAGACCTCAATAGGACTAGATTCAAGTGACCTTTTGGCCACTATTTTGGAAGCCTTGCCTTTGAGAGTTCTCCAGAGCTTTCATTGAAATGTGCTTCTTCACCATTTAACGGTTCCTGAATATATTGAAACCCATAGTGCTTGCAACATCATCCTAGAAAAATGGCTAGAAAAATACCGTGAAATTTTTGAAATTCCCATGACCTGGTGGCACTGGAGAACCTTTGGATGTGCTGTTGCTGATCTTGAGTGTGCCAGACAGTGCCTTGATTGACTGGGTTTCATGAAAGTGGTGTAGAACAGAGATGCCAGTAATTTGGAGCCTGCTGATTAGTGGGCCTAGAACAGTGGTGGGAAGGTTTGTGATAAAACATGTAGTGGGGCAATGTGGATCTGCCCTTGGCTTCCAAATGGTTGTTACTGACATGGTGCAGCCAGCAGACCCTTCTTTGTAAAGGCATCTTGTTATATTGAGAGGTTTCAGGGCAATGTTCAGAATCAGGTTGCTATGTCAAGGGGGAAAGCAATGTGGGATAGAAGCCTGGTTGGTGCATTATCCTGCAGACCCTGACCCACCACTCCCGACAGAAATCCCTCCAGCACTGTGTCCCAGTTGAACTCCATGTATTTTGTGAAGCAAATACCAAACTCCCAGTGCAGCAGCGAGAAACACCACAAAAATTGGAGGATGTCCAAATGGCTTCACAGTCCACACCGGGATACACTTAGCCCCCAGTGGCCACAGGTTACCTACAAAGAGAGAATTCAGCACTGCTGCCTCATTTTCATTGGAAAATAAGAAACAATTTCCTCCATGTCACATAGATGCAGACCCAGCATTGATGGTCTCAGTACAAAGGAAGCTAAAGCTCCTGACAACCACATATAGTTCAAGGGCCCAACCTCAGAGGCAGTTTCTCAAGAAGTCTTTAGGCCAGCAGAACTCCATGTTTGTGGAGTGTTTACCCTGTCCCTTTCTTTTCGAAAATCATCTACCACCTCCAATTTTTCAAAACTGTGAGCATATTCCATTCCAGATATGTATTCACTGATTTTCTAATTCTTCTCCTCTAATGGTGTTTTAGTTGGAGCGAAGGTACTGTCAAGGCATTTTTCTGTATGAGAGTGGGAGGATATTTGTGGAGCACACATTTACATACACATTGGATTCATTTTCCAATTTTTCTTTCGAAATACTGAATCCCCGACACTAACCCCTACCCTACTACACTCTGACTACTAATACTAATAAGATGGAGAAAAATAACTCAAACAGAATAAAAATACAAGCATTTCAGAGGAGGCATGGTTTTTAGTTGGACTTGCCTTTTGCATTATATATTGTGGGAGTTATAAATCTAGTCAACTTTTTGTTGAAGTCGTTCTCCATGTTTTTTTTAAAGTTAACCAATATGTGAATTCCTGTCTCCCCTCTCTGTAGCCTATTCACCACCTGTATTTTTATATGCAAACATAGAATCCTACCTGGGACCACACGTCCATTCATGTGAGGTGGCTGACTTGACAGATACAAATTGTAAGGAATCACTCCTCCTAAATGATGTTGGAACTGAAAATTCAAATTATGGGTGAGCTTCCTACTTGATCAATATTATTCATAAATCCATGTTCAGTTAAATAAATATTTTTGGATCTGTCAATGATACATATTTCATTTTGAATTTTGATTGGCATATATATTGCTATTTTTAATGTCAGTGTGTGTGTGTTTACACACACACACACACACACACACACACACACATATATAGATAGATAGATAGATAGATAGATAGATAGACTCTCCAGATTTTTCAAAATATGAAATATGTGTTTTATTTTACACTCACCAAATTCATTCATATTCATATATGTGAATTTATAATCAACTTTTCACAAGATTATTCTTAGAAATATTCATTTACCTGAAAAACATATTTCTTTCCTAGTACCGAAAAGGAACTTCAGTGAATGGTGCACACAAATCCTAATATTTCTACAGTACCTGACCCAGTTTAACATCAATGCAAGTAGATTCCAATTGGACATGATGTGTATTTTGACGTTCATTTTTTTTCAACACTGGTAGATTACTATTTCTTTAATTTATGCACATCATAGGATATGTATTTCATCCACAAGTTAGGAAATTTATAGGCATTTGATTCACTATCAATCACTTTCTGCTTCAGAGCACATGCATTCCTCCATGTTTCTTGACTGGTCTTTTCATGAGAAAAGGGATGGACAATGCAAGGTAAGGCAACTAACATAGCACCGAACACACCGAAACAGTCCTATTTGGTTGCAACCGGATTTAGAGGGCATTGCTTCTATTGTAATCATTTAATCCCCTGAACTCCAAGTTTAGATTGTTTCAGAATTTTGTACCCAACATGTAAGGGAGGCACTCAGAAGTTCACAGTCTGCAGAAGTTCATTAAAAGCAGTTTTTGTTTCTGTTTTTTTTTTTTCTGTTCTGTGCAAGTTAACATTTCAAGGACACCTGGGAGGGGCAGAGCTTTTTTCTTCTCTTTTTTTTCTCCCTGCCAGCTTTTACCATGGAGCCCAGTTGGTAACTTCTTTAACTTAGAACTGTAGCCATCTCTGTCAAGCCCCAGCTCAAGGCCAGAGGCCTTGTTCACATATTGCCAGCATTGTGACTGACTCTTTCCAAACACATTATTTTCGATTTCCATAATCACTTTTGTAGCAAAAATAACATATCTTCATGATAAACCATAACCCTAATATTGATATTAGATGTATAAATGGTTGGAATGAATGATTGTATATCAATATAAGATTTCTTATATATTTTCAGATATCAATTCAATCCGTTATTTAATGTGGAACCAGTTATATTATTTATTCACTTATGGTCTATTCATGCATTATCTCTATATTCATTGACACAGTGTATACCTCTTTGTACCCCCTATACCCATTTATATGTCTTCAAAAAATTGCTCCCAGAAATGGTGGAATAAACACTCATGTCACCAGATCTACATATACATATTATCACAGTAATATTCTGGACACAAATGCAAACGTCACACTTATGATTGTACCAAAACCTAAATGGAAAGTGAGCATGGATTACAAAAAACATCCATGTCAAGGTTGCCTAATGCTCTCAAATGTCAATCCTATTGGTGACTACATATTTGTTTCTTCCTAAGATTATATATTCTAACTCAACCCTGTTGAAAATGTCTAATCGTATCACACACTTTATACTTTGCCTGATTTCGTAATGTCTTTATTGATATCTGCTTTCCTACGTTCTTTTCCCATTTCATTATTGTGACTGTTCACATGTGCTGACATTTACATTCACTCTCTAACCGAACCCCTATTGCTAAAGAGATTTTGTTCCAAATCCTATACTCACTCTTCTTCCTAAACCTACCGACTATCTTCTTAATCCTCCCGACTATCCCTTTTTGACTGGATTTTCTCTTCTACATTCAATCATCCAAGTAATGTTCGTGCAAGCATCGGAGGAAGAGACCACCAGGAGAGTGTCTCATGCCACAGCAAGATGTTTATTGGGGGTCCAGCATGCTGTGGCTCAGAGCTCACAAGAATAGAGCAGAGAGCCCTGAGAACAGCTTAAGCAGAGCTTATATACTTTCCTTGAAAAGGGTAGGGACGGAAATTTATTGATGGGTCAGAGCGAGTGGGCGGTTTGCGTGTAACCGGATGAGGGAATACATTCTGCAATTTCGAAGTTGGGGACAGCACAATCTGGGAACAAGGTTAGCAAACAGTTCTCAATATTTCAACAGTGTTTTGTTAAGCATACAAAAAAACAGGAAGTTCCAAGTTCCTTTTTTATTAACCTTTCATTCCCCACTTCTTCTTCTGGCTAATTTTAATCATAATAGTTATTATTGGGGGGTGTCACATTCTATGTCTGCTAGTGGGGTATTACCATAAGTTTAACTTGTCCAATTTGAGCTTGGAAAAAAGAAATTACACGGTTGAGCAAACAGGGTTTTATAGTTAGCTATAATATGGAGATTATTATTGGACAGGCCAGGGGTGATAAAAGCGTAGATAAAGAGGGGGACTGTGATAACCAAGACTCAAACCACCCTTTTGGGGCGTCTGTCTCTCATTGACACTCTTCAAGGCATCCTTTTATTTTACTCATAGGTTTTTTTACAACTTCATTATGGTCGGCATAAAAACAGCATTCTTACATCAATGCAGCACAAAGGCCCCCTTCTCTCATGAAGAGGAGGTCAAACCCTCGACTGTTGTGTAAAACAACTTCAGAGAGAGAGGTTAAAGATTCCTGAAAACTGTGATGGAGGTTTCTAATATCTTTAAGTTTTGGTCTATTGCTGCTTCTATTTGGGTCATTTGTTGTGTACCATGGACCAGGGCAGTGGTTCCTGTGACTACCCCTGCAGCAACTCCACTTCCTAATATGATAGGTAAAGTAAGAGATATATGTTCCCAGTGGAACTGGGTTGTATGCCCCCCTGTTTGAACTTCAAATGAACCTGGGTCATTATAGAGCAATCTGGGAAACATCTTCACCATTTCACAATTAATCACATCTGTTGACCATTTCATTAAAACATAAACAATGTTTAAGTATATAGAATTATACTGTTGTAGTTGCAGTCAAGGCAAGGCACCTAAGATAGCACAGAAGACAGGGAAACAGTCCTATTTGGTTGCAACCGGATTCAGCGGGCATTGCTTCTGTTGTAATCAATTAATTCCCTGAACCCCAAGTTTAGGTAGTTTCAGAATTTTGTACCCAACATGAAAGGGAAGGGACTAAGAAGTTCACAGTCTGCAGAACTTCACAAAAAGAAGTTTTTTTTCTGTTTTTTCCTCTTTGGTGGGCAAGTTAAACTTTCAAGGACACCTGGGAGGGGGAGAGCTTTTTCTTCCTTTTCTTTTATCCCCCTGCAGCTGTTACCATGGAGCCCAGTTGGTAATTTTATATCTTAAAAATATAGCCATCTCTATGAAGCCCCAGCTCAAGGCCAGAGGCCTTGTTCACATATTGTGTGAAAAACTATTAAAGGGGTGTCAAGCTTAGGAGTGCTGATTTTTGCAGCCAGTAGCCAAGTAGAGCAGGGCAACAGAAAAACAGGAAGTTTATCTACACTGAACTCTTTTATAGGGACTCTTTTGCTGAAAATCCTAAAGTCATGGTGAAGACTTCTGGAGAAGTTCAGTAAAGATTTTTCTGTGGGCCTGGTACAGAGGGGGAAGACGGGGAAGGCGGAGGGTGAGAGCTGCTCCGTGGATCTGAGAATTAGGAAGGAGAGATATAAAAGAATAATGGGAAAGGGGTTTGGGATTTTCCTAGAAACAAAAACTTGAGCAGTGTAACCGGTAGAGCAGAGGGGAAGACGGAAGTGACTATCCCGAAAAGCCTGTGAGGCACTTTAAATTCTTAGTAACCTGTTTTCAGTGATCACAAAGCAACTTTAAAGGTCATTTTCATTACATCTTCAATAGGGGTCTGAGGGATCTCCTAAGCTGGTTTGAGCTTTAGGTTAGCTGGTAAGAGGACCTGGTGCGACCCGGTGCGGGTACTGACAGAGGAAGAGAGGAGTGAGTGGGTGGATGGGTACCTCAGTACCTGCTAACTCAGCAAGGGGCCAATGCTCTGAGAACCAGCGGAGGTTTTTGTTTTGGATCTAGTAATTGGAGGGGAGAAATAAGGTTGCTGAGGTAAGACTGACAGCAGAGAGTCTGGAGCAGAAAGCTGAGGGTGAGGAACTATTGGAGAAGCATAGTTCAGGATGTGAGGGAAACAGGGAAAAGGCCTCCACATAGGGGAATTTCCTTTCACCCTTTTGAGCACTTGCAGAAGGTAAAAAGGTCACACAGAATTTGAGGATCTAGAGACTCCTCTTGGCGCCATCTGTTTTAGATGTCTAAGTAGTAATATGGCCAATGCTGTGTACTGAATTTGATGAGGATTTTACATTCCACCAGGCAGCCCCTGTATGCTCAAATCCCCATGACTTACAGAAGAAGTCATCTTTTCCCACACTCAGCCATGGCGGTTTGTGGCTTTGATAGTCTGCGGGGCAAACATACTAATATAGGCTAGCCAACCTGCATCTGGCTTGCCTGTCTATACAACCATAATGTTTGTTTCCATTATCTATGGTACGGAAATGATTTAATGGAATTTTAGTGGGATCCTCTTCATCAAGGATATCCTAATAGGAAAGACCTATATCCAGCTGACAAATGTCTGGGTGGAGAGATGGCCACCAGGTTCCAAAGGGGGCTGTATGCAAGATAGACCATACTTCTTGTCTTGTAGGATTTGTGATCAGCCATTGCTGCTGAACGGGCTAATGAGTGTTAGGTCTACTGGTGGCCAAGGGGAAAGTCTATAGCCTTATCTACGTGGCAAATACACAATTTGAACGGGTTACCAGTCTTTTCCAGTTTCCAGCCAGAGTCTGGACAGGTTGCAGGCTTGAGATGAGAGGCATGGATCCAGGAAGTGATTCCGTCTACTTTTACCGCTGTAGGTGTTATAAGTAGCACCTGGTATGGTCCTTTCCAGCGGGGTTCCAGGGATGACACCTGATGTCCTCTTATGTAGAGGAATTCTCTTACTTGATATCGATGTGGAGTCCCCTCGTCCCCAGGTTGGAAGGCAGTGGCCAGCTGTTTCCACAGGTATAGCTGAGTTCTTTCAAGAGATTTAAGTCTGTCAAGCAAGGGTGTGTGGAAGGGATACTTAGTTCTTAGAGTTGGGGTTAGGTCCCTTACCAGAGGAGGGGCCCCATAGAGAATTTCATAGGGGGTGATGTTACACAAAGAAACAAAGGGAGTATTTCTTTCATGAAACAGTGCATAAGGCAGGAGCATAGTCTACCCTTTTATGACGGTCTCTAAGCTTAATTTATTTAAGGTCTCTTTAATGTTTCTATTTATTTTTTCATGTGTCCTGAGCTTTGGGGTCTATAAGCACAATGTAACTTCCAATTAATCCCCAGGGTCCTGGCTAACCCCTGTTTTACCTGGCCCATGAACGCCATTCAATTATCAGACCACATTACATTAGGCAGGCCCTGTCTTTGAAAAATATCTTTCAGGATCTTCTTGACCACGATTTGTGCCGGGTTTTTTTTTTTTTTTTTTTTTTTTTTTTGTGGGAAAGGCTTCAATCCATCCTGAAAATGTATCTACAAAGACTAGGAGATATTTAAGTCCATATCTCGCTGGCTTAATTTAGGTAAAGTCCACTTCCCAGAATTGTCCTGGTCTGGTTCCTGGTACGTGCTTTCCTGCAGGAAGCTTGGAATGGTAAGCATTAACCAATTAACAGAAGCGACAGGCTTTTGTTACCCATTCAGTTATTTCCATTCACTGTGAGTGAGTTAGTCTAAAACTCTGTTCTTGATCCTACAGGAATGGCTGCAGTTTCTTTGAACTAAGTTGATTGAGTTGATGTACATTTTTAACATAGTGTAGGGCTTTCTGAAATTGCAGGCTGGGCTCAGTGAAGTTGAGGTGTTCAGTGTTAGTGTTCTTAGATGTTATCAAAAGCTTGCTGGTGCTCAAAGGGTCCATTGGAATTGGGCATTCTCATTTAACAGCGGGTATAAAGGAGCAGCTATGAACACAAACCCAGGTCCATAACCTGCAAAAGCCAGCAGTTCCAAGAAACTCTCTATGTTGTCTCCTGTTAAATGAGGGTGGTATCTGCACAACGTTTTGTTTCCTGGGGTCAGTGAGCCATCATTTACAGTGCCTAAGGAAATACCCCAGGAAGATTACTTCTTGCTGGCAAATTTGGGCCTTTTTGGCCAAAGCTCTATACCTGAGTTGAGCAAGATCAGATAATAGTGCTTGGGTCAAAGATTTCCTTGGTGTTGGCTGCCAGGAGCAGGACATCCACATATTGAATCAGGGTGACTTCGGGGTGTGTAGTTCTGAAGTTGTTGAGATCTCTGTGAAGGGCTTCATCAAAGAGAGTGGGGGAGATTTTGAACCCCTGTGGGTGTCTAGTCCAAGTTAGTTGACAAGACATTCCTGTTTCTGGGTCTACCCACTCGAAAGCAAACAGCAACTGACTATCTTTATGCAGAGCCAAGCAAAAGAAAGCATCTTTTAAGTACAGAACAGTATACCATTTTCACTCAGCCACAGCAAAGTGTTTATTGGGGGTCCAGCATGCTGGGGCTCAGAGCTCACTTGAATAGAGCAAAGAGCCCTGAGAACAGCTTTAACAGAGCTTATATACTTTCCTTGGACAGGGCAGGGAGGGAAATTTATTTATGGGTCAGGGCGAGTGTGGAGTTTGCATGCAACTGGGTGAGGGAGTACATTCTGCAGTTTGGCAGTTGGGGATAGCACATTCTGGGAACCAAAATAGCAAACAGTTCTCAAGATTTCAACAGTGTTTTGTTAAGCATACAGAAAAACAGGAAATGACAAGTGACTATTTTATTAACCTTTCACCAAAGCAAAATGGAAAGTGAGCAAGGATTATTAAAAACAACCATGCCCAGGTTGCCTAATGCTCTAAAATATCAATCCTATTGATGACTACATATGTCTTTCTACCTAAGATTATATATTCATCCTCAACCATGTTGAAAATGTTTAACCCTATCACTCACATTATACTTTGCCTGTTTTCCTAATGTCTCTATTGATATCTGCTTTCCAACATATTTTTCCCAGTTCATCATTGTGACTGACTCTTCGTATGTGCTCATATTTACGTTCACTCTCTACCCGAAACCCTATTGCTAATGAACGTTTTGTCCAAATCCTATACTCACTCTTTTTTCAAAACCTACTGACTACCTTCCTAATCCTGCCGACTATTCCTTTTTGACTGCATGTTCTCTAAGACATTTATTCATCCAAGGTACAAGGTCCTCTGCCATTGCATATCGATTTATCTGAGACATCTGTGTAGAACATAATTCAAAGCTAAGTATCGCACTAAAGGGCCCAATTCCCTTCTGGGCTTCAAATCGTACCTAGATTTCAGGTTTTATACTTATATTTCACCTATATATTCTTGTGAATATCGCAGGTTCCTAATACCATTATTTATCCCACAGAATGTTTCCTAAGCCAAATAAAATATATTATTAACCCTAACCATACACTGTTCCCTCAATCTAACTTTACAAAAGAGCAGGGACAGAGTAGGTCTTACAATACAGGAATGTAGGGAATCTTCCACCTGCTGAGAACCTCAAAGGTTGTTGCAGAAATGATCCCTGGAGAAGATGTAGGCAGCTATGAAGGACCTGAGAGAGCAAAAGTCATCTTCCATGGCAAACAAGCTGGTCAGGATGAAGGTATGTGTCTGAATCAGCCTCTCTCCGATTGATATAAAAAAGATGGACCAAAACAACCCTGTGTGGAGAGCTTCTCCTGGGTGTCTATGGTTGATATACCATTCTAACTTCTGAAAGTTTCACAGGAAGTAGGGGCAGCCTCCATCTCAAGGGACCTTTGGAAGCAACTGTAAGGACAAAGTGGTTGCCAAGGCAGTGACCTCATTCCCTTCCTTTAGGAATTGACCTACCTCACTTCTTTGGTGATGAAACTCTCTGAACTTGAGATCCAGGAAGCCAGGCATCCAGAGGCAGGCCCAGTCCCATTCCCAGTGGGCTCACTTGTTTGGATTTACCAAGGAGAGAGTCTGTCTCTCTTGGTACCTAATGGTTTAAGGATGACCAAATGCAAGTAGAGCTCTGAAGACGGGCCTTTCCTGAGAAAGCAGGTAGTGGTCAGCACAGGCTCCATACAACTTCACAGAGATGGACAAAGAGACCAGATCTGAGACAGGACAGGCCATTTCGGGGGAACATACTATGGCCCACAAGTCAGAGGACACTCTGGATACTCACAGACTTACTTGGGGAAAGAGGTGCCTTTTTGAGAGTGGGTGTGAGTTTGTGGTTTTGTCTCATGTTCTGAGAATAGGTGGGAAAGGTGGTTTGTTTGGTTTAGAGTGGACTGTTTCTAGAAAGTCCTTTGACAAGGTGAGTGTTTCTGTGTCTGTGTATCCCACTGTGTTCTTGGTTGTACACATTAGAAAAAGAAATGCATCAATGGATGTATCCTGACTAGTAGAAAGCTTTCCAGCATTCATCCTGCCCATTTTAAAAAAGGACTGCTGGTTGCCTTTTCGATGGGCAACACCTACTAACTTTCTAAGTTCCTGTTTTCTTTCTGAATTCTGGCCACTCTCCAGAATAGGCTCATGGTTTTTTGTCCAAGATATATATACCACTTCCAAGCTCTGTGACATGGCCATATACTGGATTGTTGAAGGGAATGACAAGCATCTCAGAAAACTCAGATGTCATTGTGACTAGTATAGTCTCAGTGGAGAAACCCTGCATTGGGATTTGCTTACTTATTGTTATGTTGCTCTGAAGTCAGGAAGGTCTCTGCCTCAGGCCACCCCTTTGTGAATCTTGAAGAAAACAGTTTTCAAATGGAAATGCATGGGCATCACCTGTGGCTCTTTGCTTAATTGCTTTGGAAAAGGATGTTCTGAATCAGCCTCGTGGCCCTGTGTGTGGCTGTGGCTTAGATTAGCAGCGCCTGATGGATATAAAGAAAGATCCAATGTGTGCATCCAAAACCAAAATGGCAAAAAGATCAGTGATAGTGGATGAAGTCTCTCGCCTTCCTCTGTAAGGTTCCTGACCTCCACCAAGTGACAATAGGTATCCTTTGGGTCAAATGAGTTTTTCCAAGCCTTGCAAATTCACTTTGGTTTCCTAATGACTCCAAATCACATAAAGAATCTATACCTGACAGTCAGTAGGCCTCAAATTGGAGAAGCAGAGCAGTATTACAGGAAGAACTATGTGATCAATCCTGGTTCACAGGAAGGGTGTTCAGGCCACCCTGAGGTTAGGCAAATGAGTTGCAAGGGAGCTTATTTTGGACACTCTCGTGGGCTGCGCCATTCATGGAAGCCTCTAGCCAAAGGTTATCATGAGTGTATGTATGTAAGAAGATGAGTGCCATGTGGGAGTGTTTTGGATTTAATTGTGGTCATATGTGTGGTGGTTGGAAGAATGACTGGGTCCACCTGGGCTTGAACACTGGTGTGATTCCTCTCAGAGACTGAGTTCTGTAACTGACCTCAGAGATGTAATTGCTTTGGAAAGGGATGTGTCTTAATCAGGCTCTTGGCCCTGTTTGAGGCTGTGGCTTAGATTATCAGCAACAGACGGATCTAAGAAAAGATCCCATGTGTGCATCCAAAACCAAAATGGCCAAAAGAGCAGTCATTGTGGATGAAGTCTCTCGCCTTCCACTGTAAGGTTCTGAAAGAATAAAACAAATTGAAATTGAAACGTAAACAACCAGGTTTTGTAAAGTTTCCAAGCTGCACTCAGAACCTAAAATTCCTGTGGCAGTTAAGACAATTCCTGAAACTGCCCATTAGATGTGTGTTGAAATCTTCCCTGAACACCTAGATACTTAACAACCCCTTCCCAGAAACCGTGCAGCTCACCACGTATACATCTCAGGGCTTCAACCAATAAATT
Organism: Callospermophilus lateralis; assembly: GCF_048772815.1. Lineage (NCBI taxonomy): Eukaryota > Metazoa > Chordata > Mammalia > Rodentia > Sciuridae > Callospermophilus > Callospermophilus lateralis. The sequence continues at coordinate 2,479,801 of NW_027517343.1, forward strand.
TAAACGTATACCCCTTCTCAGGGCTGACCAATCACTCCCTGCCTGACCTTTTCCCGCCAATGAATGTGCTAATCATGTTTAAGAGTTGTTATTTGATTTTCCCGTGGTACATGATGATTTCCTAAAGGAGGCAATGATGTATGTAAATCCCTGCTCTCTCTAAAGAATGTATATATACTCTGCTCAAGTTGTTCTCGGGGCTCTTTGATTTTTGGTCCTCTGAAGTGAGCTCTGAGCCCCAGCATGCTGGACCCCCAATAAACCCTTTGCTGATGCATGAGAAAACCTCTTTGTTGTCTTTTCCTCTGACGTTCGCCACACCTATTTATCTGGAGGCCCCAGGTGAGATATCCGGCAGCGGTGGACGAAAGACCTCAAGGGACTCCTCTCGGGGTTAGTAAGGAGCCTATTTCTGGTTTCGGATTTCAAGTCAGGGCATGGCAAAGTGGCTGTTGGTGAAGAGCATTAGCTCTCTCCTATGGTGTGACAGACCTGTCACAGAGCCCAAGGTCACGTTTCTGGGGGACACTCCGGAAGACTAGGGAAATCAAAGAATAGTAGTTTCCTCATCTCAGTTACATTTTGCTTCAGGATTCGGTTTGCCAGCCCATCAGGTTTTGCCGGCTACTCAGTTTGGTTCATTGTCCCGAACTCATGTTGAGTTTACTGTCTGTCTTTATTGCCTAACCCATTAAGATTTACCAGTTACTCAGTTCTAATCTTTTTCTTGGAGTCATGTTAAACATTTACTATTTGTCTTTTTCTGTGTTGTGTTTGTGTCTTCACTGTCCCTGTTTGAGTAATTCCCATTATGGGACAAAGCACATCCTCTTCTCTGTCTCCGACCCTTGATCATTGGACTGATGTCCGCTCAAGGGCCCAGAATCTTTATTTTCCAGTAAAACGCTGTACCTGGCAGACTCTCTGTGCTTCAGAATGGCCCATCCTCGAAGTTGGATGGCCCCCAGAAGGATCCTTCCACTTTCCTCTAATCCGAAAAGTCAGAGATATTGTCTTTCAGCTTTGGCCACGTGGCCACCCAGATAAAGAGCCATATACCCCTTCCCCCATGATCCTATCATTCAAACCATCCACTCCTCCCCCTCTTCCTTCCATTCTCCCTGAGTCACAAGACTGGACACTCCTCCCCCTCCTTATCGTCTACTCTCCCTCCCCAACCCCCAACACAGTTCCTGATGATCCTCCAACCACTGACTCAGCCTCTCCACTGCTATAGGCAATTGGGCCAGACCCAAGCCCTCCAGGGGACTTCTCTGCAGCAGCAGCAGCCCATCCTCCCCTGGAGGAAGCTGGGCAACCTAATGGAACCCACCGGCGGCGGATAATAGAAAACTCAGAAGCCCCTGTGATACTCTCTTTCCGTCCCTATGGGCCCATGAACCGACCCAACTGGGACCCCAACACCTTTGAAGGTAAGAAGCATCTGTCCACTTATCGCCGGGCTCTAATAGCGGGTCTCCGAGTGGCTGCCAGAGGGCTGACCAATTTGGCCAAAGTAAGAGAGATTATCCAAGGGCCTAATGAGTCTCCCTCTATGTTTCTGGAGAGAATTATGGAAGAATATACTCCTTTTGATCCTCAGGCAGAGGACCAAAATGCATCTGTTACAATGGCCTGTATTGAGCAGGCTGCCCAAGATATTAAGAGAAAGTTACAATGTCTAGATGGATTACAAGATACGACCTTAAGAGATTTAGTCAGAGAAGCTGAGAAAGTATATTATAAGAGAGAAACTGAGGAGGAGAGGGAACAGAGGATAGAGAAGGAAAGGGAACAAAAGGGGCATGAAAGGAGCAAAAGGCAGACTAAAACATTGGCTAAGGTTTTGTTCACAGCAGCAAATATGCCAGAAGTTAAAAAGCTTGGAGTCAGGAAGGGATACTTGGGCCCATGCCAAAGGCTGCCCCTGGCCTCAGATCAATGTGCCTACTGTAAAGAAAAAGGACACTGAGCCAAAGAGTGCACCCAAAAGAAGCAACCACGCCAGCATGCCATGCTGACTCTAGAAGAGGACTAGGAATGTTGGGGCTCGGATCTCCTCCCCAAGATCAGGGTAACATTTGAAGTGGAGGGGACTCCAGTGAACTTTGGAGCGGATACAGGAGCAGTATTCTCAGCCCTTAAGACCCCACTGGGCTCCTATCAAATAAATGGTCCCTAGTTCAAGGGGATAATGGCAGTACATATCGGGCTTGGACAACTAAGAGGATTATGGATGTAGGAAAAGGAAAAGTCCAACACTCTTTCCTAGTAATCCCAGAGTGCCCAGCCCCATTGATGCACAGGGATCTGCTTACCAAACTCGGGGCTAGAATAACTTTTAACCCTGATGTTCCCGAAGTGGATGTTCTAAAGCCTTCAGTGAAACCTCCCATAGTCACAGCATTGACTATGTCCCTTGAAGATGAACATCAACTCTTCGCGCTCCCTAGGACTGATCAAAAAGGCAAACTACCACAGAAATGGATAAAAGATTATCCGAATGCCTGGGCAGAAACTGCTGGGTTAGGTCTAGCAATAAAACTACCTCCAATAGAACTAGAATTAAAAGCCTCTGCCTCTCCAATCAGTGTTAAACAATATCCTCTAAGCAAAGAAGCTAAAGATGGGATAAGTCCCCATATTCAGAAATAATTGGCCCTTGGGGTCCTAAGGCCCTGTCAATCAGCCTGGAATACCCCCCTGCTACCAGTAAGAAAGGCAGGAACTAGGGACTACTGTCCTGTTCAAGACCTAAGAGAGATAAACAACAGAGTGCAGGACATTCACCCAACAATACCCAATCCATATAATTTGCTTAGCACTCTGAATCTGGAGCGGGAATGGTACACTGTGCTGGACTTAAAAGATGCTTACTTCTTCTTGCCCCTACATAAGGACAATCAGTTTCTGTTTGCTTTCGAGTGGATAGACCCAGAAACTTTAACATATGGCCAACTAACCTGTACTAGACTCTCACAGGGGTTCAAAAACTCCCCCACTCTCTTTGATGAAGCCCTCCACAGGCCTCAGAACTGCACACCCCGAAGTCACCCTACTCCAATATGTGGATGATCTGCTACTGGCAGCCAACACCAAGAAGAACTATGAGTCTGGGACCCAAGCACTATTATCCGAGCTTGTTCGGCTTGGATATAGGGCTTCTGCAAAAAAGACCAAATTTGTCAGCAAGAAGTAATCTTCCAGGGTTATTCTCTTAGGGGTGGCAAAAGATGGCTCAGTGAGCCCAGAAAACAAACCGTTGTGCAGATACCGCCCACATCTAATAAGAGACTATTCAGAGAGTTTCTTGGGACTGCCGGCTTTTGCAGGTTATGGATTCCTGGGTTCGCATCTCTGGCTGCACCTTTATACCCGCTTATAAATGGGGATGCCCATTTCAAATGGACCCCTGAGCACCAAAAAGCTTTTGATAATGTCAAAAAAAGGCACTGCTATCTGCTCCAGCTTTAGCACTCTCAGAAGTAGAAAAACCCTTCACTCTCTACATCGAGAAAACGAAAGGAATAGAACTGGGAGTGTTCACTCAGACTTTGGGACCTTGAAAAAGGCCGGTAGCATTCTTATCAAAAAAATTGGACCCAGTGGCTAGCGGGTGGCCAAATTGCTTAAGAGCGATAGCAGCGGCAGCCCTTCTAAAAAAAGATGTTCATAAATGAACGTTGGGACAGAAGCTAACCATTATAGCCTCCCATGCCCTGGAGAGCATCATCTGTCAGCCTCCAGAGAGGTGGCTATCAAACTCCAGAATAAACCACTACCAGAGCCTCTGGATTAGCAAAGACAGAATAACTCTGGGACCCCCTGCTCCACTCAACCTGGGTACACTGCTGCCAGAAGAATCATCAGAACCCATCACTCATGAGTGTCAACACATACTGGCAGAGGAAACCAGTATAGGATGAGACTTGAAAGATCCAGCCACTGCCTCACCCAGAAGTCGTATGGTTTATAGACGAGAGCAGCTTCCTCCAAGATGGTAAGCGGCGGGCTGGAGCAGCAATAGTTAGCAAAACTAATGTCATCTGATCCTCTGGTCTCCCAGAAAAGACATCAATCCAAAAGGCAGAACTGATTGGCCTTCCGAAAGCATTGGAACTAGCAACAGGCAAAAGGGCCACCATATACACTGATAGCCGCTATCCATTTGCCAATGCTAATGTGCACAGGGCTATTTACCAGCAAAGGGGGCTATTAACCTCTGCTGGGAAAGAAATAAAGAACAAAGATGAGATCCTCCACCTTCTCTCAGCAGTGCAGAGCACTAAGGAACTAGGTATAGTGCACTGTCCAGGGCACCAGAAGGGAAACGACCCCATGGCGGTTGGAAACAGAAGGGCAGATGAGGAAGCTTAATTGGCAGCCCTAAACGTAGTGACTCTGGTAACTTTTTCCACACTGGGGGGAACAACAATCAGGAGATTTGGCCGCACTGGAACATTCAGGCAACTTATCATCTGAGGAGACAGATACAGGACTCTGGGACCCTTCAGAGCCAAGTTTACTATTTCAAAAAGCCCACCTTTATGTCAAAGACGTACACCAACTCACCCACTTAGGCTGAAAAAAGTTATAGGCACTTCTAAAGGACCAGAGAAAGGACTTATTATTGACTGACTCACAGAGGAAAGAAATAGCTGAGCAGGTGACTAGAGCTTGTCAAGTCTGCCAGTTAGTTAATGCTTACCCATCCAAGCTTCCTGCAGGAAAGCGCTTACGAGTAACCAGAACAGGACAATTCTGGGAAGTGGACTTTACTGAAATTAAGCCAGCAAGGTACGGACTTAAATATCTTCTAGTCTTTGTAGATACTTTTTCAATATGGTTTGAAGCCTTCCCCATGAAGAAACAAAAGGCTCAGAGGGTGGTCAAAAAGATTCTATAAGACATTTTTCCAAGGTTCAGCCTGCCTAAGGTAATAGGGTCTGATAATGGACTGGCATTCGTGGCCCAGGTAAGTCAGGGATTCGCCAGGACCCTGGGGATTAATTGAAAGTTAAATTGTGCTTATAGACCCCAGAGCTCAGGACAGGTAGAAAGGATGAATAGAACCATCAAAGAGACCTTAACGAAAAAAGCTTGGAGACCGGCATATAAAATTGAACTCTGCTCCTACCTTAAGCACTGTTTCGTGCAAGAAAAACGCCCTCTGCCTCTTTGTGTAAACTCACCCCTTATGAAATTCTCTATGGTCCCCCTCCTCCAGTAAGGGACCTAACCCCAACTCTGAGACTTAATGATTCCTTTCACACACTCTTTCTTGACAGACTTAAAGCCCTTGAACAAACCCAGCACCCAGCGATACCTGTGGAAACAGTTGGCCACTGCTTATCAGCCTGGAGATGAGGGAACCCCACATCGATATCAAGTGGGAGACTTCATCTACATGAGATGGCATTAGGTGTCACCCCTGGAACCCCGCTGGAAAGGACCATAGCAGGTGCTGCTTATAACAACCACAGTGGTGAAAGTGGATGGGATCACTTCCTGGATCCATGCCTCCCATCTCAAGCCTGCGCCCTGTCCGGACTCTGGCTGGAAACTGGAACAGACTGGTAACCGTCTCAAGTTGTGTGTCTGTCATGTGGGTAGGGCTATGGATTCTTCCCCTGACCACCAGCAGTCCTAATCCCCATCAGCTTGTTCAGCAACAATGGCAAGTTATAAATCCTACTGGGCAAGTAGTGTGGTCTATTTCACATACAGCCACCATATGGACTTGGTGGCCATCTCTCCACCCGGATATTTGTCAGATTGCCATAGGCCTGTCTGACTGGGATCTCCCTGACATAGAGGACCCCCACAGAGATCCCACTCAACCCCAAACCAGGGCAACATAGACCACCTTCACCCATGAATAATGGATATCATCTTCCGCAGCTCAGGTGTAAACTAGCCAATCTTGATTTTTATGTGTGCCCAGCTGATTTCCGAAGTCGCAAACAGGCCCAAACCTGTACAGGACCCAGTGACTTTTATTGTAGATCTTGGGGTTGTGAACAAACGGGAGCTGCATGGTGGAACCCAAACTCCCCCGACAGTACGATTCAGGAAGAAAGAAATGACACCTTGATTGATCCCAAGAAATGTGCTGCTAGCCAAGTGTTGTCAAAAACTCACTGTGGATAGAATAGTCTATGTTACCCCCTCATTTTAACTTTCAATTCCAAAGGAAGGGGCTACCTCGGAACAGCATGGCCTATGGGAAATACGTGGGGAATGCGATTCTATATATATGGCCCTCGTTATGACTTTGGTCACTGGTTCACCATCCGGCTGAAAAAGGAAGAAAATATCACAGCAATAGAGCCCAATCCCCTCAACCCAGGAATTAAGCCTCCTAAACCTCCCATGGCTAGATCTACCAGAACTCATCTACCATCTCATACTTCCTGGTTTCCGTCTTTGCCTACTTCCCCAGTCCAGAGTACAGCTGACTCCTCCCCCTGGGAACTAATTAAAGGAACCTTTATTTTACTGAACTCCAAACAGTCAGAACTCCTTGCATTTCAGCCCAGGTATTTGACATCTCTGTAAATTATTGTGTAATGGTGCAGATACTCCCCAGGGTGCTCTATTATGATGTAGAATAATTTGAAGGTCTACTAGGGGGAGAAACAACCCGATTTTGCGGGGAGCCAGTGTCCCTTACTCCCGCCATCCTATTGGGGATAGGAGCTGCTGCAGGAGTGGGTATGGGAACAGCTGCTACTATATGTGGGTCACAACAAATGGCCCGATTAGAAACAGCAATAGATAAAGACTTGAAGACGTTAGAGACCACCATCACAGCTTTGCAGGAATCCTTAACTTCTCTCTCTGAAGTTGTTTTAAAGAACAGGCGAGGATTAGACCTCCTCTTCATGAGTGAGGGGGGCCTCTGTGCTGCACTGAGAGAAAAATGTTGTTTTTATGCTGACCATACTGGAGTTGTAAAAGAATCCATGAGTAAATTGAGAAAATGCCTTGAAGAGCACCAGAAAGATAGGGAGATTCAACTAGGGTGGTTTGAGTTATGGTTTACCCAGTCCCCCTGGTTAACTACACTCCTATCAGACTTAGCTGGACCCTTGATCATCCTTATGGTGTTGCTAACTGTAGGACCTTGTTTACTTAACCACATAGTTTCCTTTCTCCAGGCTCAAATTGGGCAGAAAAAACTCATTGTAATCAGACAGAAATACGGTCCACTGGCAGAAATAGAATGTGAGACCCCGCAATAATTATGATTTATTACGTTTAAGATTAAAAGTAGTAAGAAAAAGGAGTGGGAAATGAACGAATAAAAGAAATTGAAATTGAAACATAGAACCAGGTTTTTTAAAGTTTCCAAGCTGCACTCGGAACCTGAAATTCCTGTGGCAGTTAAGACAATTCCCGGAACTGCCAATTAGATGTGTGTTGAAATCTTCCCTGACCACCTAGTTACTTAACAACCCCTTTCCAGAAACCGTGCAGCTCACCACATATACATCTCAGGGATTCAACCAATCAGTTTAAACGTATACCCCTTTTCAGGGCTAACCAATCACCCCCTACCCGACCTCTTCCCGTCAATGAATGTACTAATCATGTTTTAGAGTTGTTATTTGATTTTCCCGTGCTATGTGTTGATTTCCTAAAAGAGGATATGATGTATGTAAAGTCCCTGCCCTCTCTAAAGAATGTATATAAACTCTGCTCAAGTTGTTCTTGGGGCTCTTTGTTCTTTGCTCCTCTGAAGTTAGCTCTGAGCCCCAGCATGCTGGACTCCCAATAAACCCTTTGCTGTGACATGAGACAGTCTCTTGATGGTCTTTTCCTCCGACTTTTGACCGACCTTTTCACCTAAGAAGGACCTGAGAGAGAAAAAGTCAACTCCATGTCAACTTCCATGTCAAACAACCTGGTCAGAATGAAGGAATGTGTCTGAATCAGCCTCTCTCTTCTTAATGTAGATGAAATGGACCAAACCAGGCCTGTATACAGAGCTTTTCCTGGGTGCCTATGGTTGATATACCATTCTAATTTGTGAAAGTGTCACAGGAAGTAGGAGCAGCCTCCATCTCATGGGACCATTGGAAGCAACTGCTAGGACAAAGTGGTTTTCCAAGGCAGTGACCTCATTCAGTTGCTAAAGGAAGTGACCTACCACACTTCCTTGGTGATGGAACTCTCTGAACTTGGGACCAGGAAGCCAGCCACCAAGAGCAAGTCCCAGTCCTAGTCCCAGTGGTCTCAATTGTTTGGATTTACCAAGGACAGAATCAGTCTTTCTTGGTACCTACTTATGTGATGATGGCCAAATTCCAGGAGAGCTCTGAAGAGGGACTTTTCTGAGAAAGCAGGTAGTGGCTCAACCATGGCTCCTGACAACTTCAAAGAGTTGGCAAAGAAGACCAGATCTGAGGCAAGACAGGCCATTTCAGGGGAACATAGTATGGCCCACCAGTCAGAGGACACTCAGGATAGTCACAGACATACTTGGGGAAAGGAGGTGCCGTTGTGGGTGTCGGTGTGAGTTTGTGGTTTTATCTCATGTTCTGAGAATAGGTAGGAAAGGCAGTTTGTAGGTTTGGACTGGAAAGATTCTAGAAAGTCGTTTGACAACACGAGTGTTTCTATGTCTGTGTATCCCACTGTATCCGTGTTGTAGACATTTGAAAAGCAAATGCATCAATGGTTGTGTCCTGTCTAGTAGAAAGCTTCCCAGCATTCATCCTGCCCAATTTAAGAATGTAGAGCGGCTTGCCTTATGGATGGGGAACACCTACTATCTTCCTAAGTTCCTCTTTTCCTCCTGAATACTTGCCACTCTCCAGAGTAGCCTTATGGTTTGGTGTCCAAGATATGTACCACCTCCAAGCTCTGTGACATGGCCATGTACTGGATAGTTGAAGGGAATGGGAGCATCTCAGAAAACTCAGTTATCAGTGTGACCAGTAAAGTCTCAGTGGAGAAACCCTGCTTTGGGCCATTTGCTTACTTATGTTTTTATTACCCTGAATGTCAGGAAGGTCTTTGCCTCAGGCCACCCCTTTGTGAAGCCTGAAGAAAACAGGTTTCAAATGGAAATGAATGGGCATCACCTGTGGCTCTTTGCTTAATTGCTTTGGAAAGGGATGAGTCTGAATCAGCCACTTGGCCCGGTGTGACAGCAGTGGCTTAGATTCTCAGCATCTGATGGACCTAAAGAAAGTTTCCAAGTGTGCATCCAAAACCAAAATGGCCAAAAGAGCAGTCATTGTGGATGAAGTCTCTCGCTTTCCTCTGTAAGCTTCCTGAGCTAAATCAAGTGACAATAGGGATCTTTGGGTCAAGTCAGTTCTTCAAAGCCCTGCAGAGGCTAGCCGATAGGTGCTTGGGTTTTCTCATGAAACCAATTCACATAAAGAATCTATACCAGACAGTCATTAGCCCTCAAATTTGAGAAGCGGAGCAGATATAGAGCAGGCCTATTTGATCACTCTTGGTTCACTGGAAGGGTGTCCAGGCCACCCTGACTTTAGGCAAATGAGGGGCAAGGCTGCTTATTTTGAACAGTGTATTTGTCTGTGCCCTTCATGGAAACCTCCAGCCAGAGTTCATGATGAGTGTCTATGTGGAAGAAGATGAGGGCCATGTGGGAGTGATTTAGTTTTAATTGTGGTCATTTGTGTGGTGGTTGTAAGAGATGGCTGAATCCACCGGGGCTTGAACTCTGGTGTGATTCCTCTTAGAGACTGCGTTATGGAACTGACGTCAGAGAAGTATTGCCATGAATTGTGTTGGAATTTAACGAGGCCACGCATGAGAGTCGCCCTTGGAAACTGAGATCTAAGCCCAGAGTGGCTTTCCACAGCACACTGGGAATCTCAGCAGGATATCACATGATTTTATTCTGAAAAACTTGGCAGCCATAGTTGAGAGTCAAAACACACATGGACCTCACATTGTAGACCTCAATTGGCCTGGCTTCATGTGACCTTTTTTCCACTCTTTGGGAAGCCTTGCCTGTGAGAGTTCTCCAGAGTATTCCTTGAAATGTGCTTCCTCAAAATTTAATGGTTCCTTAATGAATTGAAACCCACAGTTTCTCCAACTTCATCATAGGAAATGGCTAGATAAATACTCTGAAATTTTTGAAATTCCCATGACCACCTGCAACTGGAGAATATTTGGATGTCCTGTTGCTGATCATGAGTATACCAGAGAGTGCCTTGATTGACTGGGTTTCATGAAAATGGTTTAGAACAGAGATGCCAGTATGTTGGGGCCTGCTGAGTAGTGGGTCCAGAGCTGTTGTGTGCAGGTTTGTGATGAAACATCTGTGGTCTGGCCATGTGTATCTGCCATTGACTTCCAAATGAATTGTGGCTGACATGATGCAGACAGGAATCACTAATATGTCTGAAACCACTCCATTAAAGGCATCTTGTTATATGGAGATATTTCAGGGCAATGTTCAGAATCCGGTTGCTATGGTCAAGGGGGTTAGCTATGTGGGATAGAAGCCTGGTTGGTGCATTCTTCTGCAGACCCTGACCCACCACAAGTGACAGGACTAACTCCAGCACTGTGTCCCAGTTGAACTCCTTGTATTTCTTTTTTTTTAATTAATTTTTATTGTAGGTTGTACAAAACATTACATAGTTCTTGATATATCATATTTCACACTTTGATTCAAGTGGGATATGAGCTCCCATTTTTACCCCATATAGAGATTGCAGAATCACAACAGTTGCAGAACCATTGTTTTACATATTGCCATTCTGGTGTCTGTTGTATTCTGCTGCCTTTCCTACCCTCTACTATCCCCCCTCCCCCCTCCCCTCCCCTCTTCTCTCTCTACCCCCTCTACTGTAATTCATTTCTCCCCCTTATATTTTTCCTCCTTTTTCCTCACTTCCTCTTCTATGTAATTTTTTATACCCCTGAGGGTCTCCTTCCATTTACATGCAATTTCCCTTCTCTCTCCCTTTCCCTTTCACCTCTCATCCCTGTTTAATGTTAATCTTCTTCTCATGCTCTTTGTCCCTACTCTGTTCTTAGTTACTCTCCTTATATCAAAGAAGATATTTGGCATTTGTTTTTAAGGGATTGGCTAGCTTCACTTAGCATAATCTGCACTAATGCCATCCATTTTTCTCCAAATTCTAAGATTTTGTCTTTTCTTAATGCAGAGTAATACTCCATTGTGTATAAATGCCACAATTTTTTATCCATTCGTCTATTGAAGGGCATCTAGGTTGGTTCCACAGTCTTGCTATTGTGAATTATGCTGCTATGAACATGGATGTAGCAGTGTCCCTATAGTGTGCTCTTTTTAGGTCTTTAGGGAATAGACCAGTAGGGGAATAGCTGGATCAAATGGTGGTTCCATTCCGAGCTTTCCAAGAAATCTCCATACGGCTTTCCAAACTGGCCACAGCAATTTGCAGTCCCACCAGCAATGTACAAGAGTACCCTTTTCCCCACATCCTCGCCAGCACTTGTTGCTGTTTGACTTCCTAATGGCTGCCAATCTTACTGGAGTGAGATGGTATCTTAGGGTGGTTTTGATTTGCATTTCTCTGACTGCTAGAGATGGTGAGCATTTTTTCATATACTTGTTGATTGATTGTATGTCCTCCTCTGAGAAGTGTCTGTTCAGGTCCTTGGCCCATTTGTTGATTGGGTTATTTGTTATCTCATTGTTTAATTTTTTTAGTTCTTTGTATATTCTGGATATTAGGGCTCTATCTGAAGTGTGAGGACTAAAGATTTGTTCCCAGGATGTAGGCTCCCTATTTACCTCTCTTATTGTTTCTTTTGCTGAGAAAAAACTTTTTAGTTTGAGTACGTCCCATTTGTTGATTCTAGTTATTAACTGTTGTGCTATGGGTGTCCTATTGAGGAATTTGGAGCCCGACCCCACAGTATGTAGATCATAGCCAACTTTTTCTTCTATCAGACGCCATGTCTCTGATTTGATCTCAAGTTCCTTGATCCACTTTGAGTTAACTTTTGTGCATGGTGAGAGAAAGGGATTCAGCTTCATTTTGTTGCATATGGATTTCCAGTTTTCCCAACACTATTTGTTGAAGATGCTATCCTTCTTCCATTTCATGTTTTTAGCCCCTTTATTGAATATAAGATAGTTGTAGTTTTGTGGATTGGTTTCTGTGTCCTCTATTCTGTACCATTGGTCCACCCGCCTGTTTTGGTACCAGTACCATGCTGTTTAGAAGTCAGTTCGGTTTGAAGTCTGGTTGTGGAAGAACAGGTTGTAAAGTCATCTGGGAATGGGTTCTTCTATGAGAGAAACAAAAAACATGAGTACTGAATAAATGTTGCAGCAGCTGGAACATGTCACTGTATAGAAGTTCCCTCACAAGCCTTAATATCCCCAGTTATCAGGACTGTTAACTTAATATTTAACTTTTAGTGTTACAGTTGTCCCTCCCCATAAGATACAGTTTAATAATTTAATGTCATCTGATCTTGCAAAATCCTTTTAGTATGACCTCTGTGTCTAATAGAGACACCTTTAATTCTCTTACTCAGGGCTGGATAATCATACTTACAAATACCAAGCCTATGTGTTTAGCTTAAGAATATCTGTAGGCCTTAAACTAAAAACTTCTGCCTCTGGCAGATCCTTTTGATAGTCTCATTTTATAGTTATCAGGCATTCCTGTCTGAGAATCCTTCTTTGTAGCCTCCAGTCTTACTTATTTTGGGAGGCTAACATGAAGTGAATACCATAATATATTATTATTACTATTATTATATAAAATGCCCAGGAATGGCTGTATTTTGTTTTTAACTGTCTATTCTAAGTGTTTAATATGAAGCAGTCAAACTGACTTTTGTTTCTCTATATTGTGAACAGTCAGCTGAGCTTTTATGGGAGTCATTCTTGGGGAAAATTGAGAGCAGCTTCTCAGTTCTGCTAGTGCCATTTGCGCTAGGTGGGTCCAGGTCTTCCTTGACCATGTGGCTTCCCTTGGAAGCATCAGGGATATCTCCCTTCTCTGATGACTATCCTCTTTGTAGCAATGCACTGATTGGCTTTCTGTTCTCCAGTGGTCTTATTAATCTCCCTGATCAGGAGGTTATGTGGTTCAGAGTTGCAAAGCTCTTTAGAGAAGTCCGCTGTTCTCTGGATACAGACTGACTCAGAGGGCAAGAGCCAAATATTAGTTTTCTTGTCCCTTTTCATTTAACTTTAATTTTAAATCCTAATCTTAAACATCCATCAAATAAATTTTAACAGCCTTATATTAAGAGTACTGGTCTTTCATGTCTATAATTTAAAATTATTTAACTTTTTATTAATTGGGATCTGTATTATTCTTTCTGTCTTGTAGGTGATGGGTTATTATCTTAAATTAACCCATGCTGTGTTCTTAAAGCAACACTTCTGTAAAACACTAACAGGAAATCTTTATGTCACCTATAAGGAAATTACAAAATAAAATTAACAAGAGTAAACATACTCAGTTCTTGTAATAGCTACCCTGAATTTTTTGGCTGAGTTATAGATTACATCCCCTTTTTGAGATGCTAGTGATCTTGACTGAAAAATAAAAAATAAAAAATAAAAACTTTTGAACATAACTTTAAATGAAATAACATCTGACCTACTGCTTTCGTAGTCATTCTCACATATAGTAAGATGGGACACAGAGCCTTATCTCAGGTAAGGCAGTGCTCATTATAAATCTTAAGTGTTTTAGTTCTAAAGCTAATCTTTGTTTTGAAAATATCATTTTACAAAGTTTACATAAATTTTTTGAGGTCACATGAACATTAGTTAACACCATATGATATAACATTTAAAACATTAATTAAAGAAAGGCTGAAACTTTTTAACCTTTACATAGATTAGGCTCACATTAACTTAAAAATACATATAAATTGTTCCCCAACGTAAAAAGTAACATAAAAGTTTACATATCTTATTGATTTCAGGTAAATAAATCCCCAATATATTTTTTTACCATACAACTTCAGAACACCAGCTTGATGTAATGCTGTTTTAAAGTTTCTACCTTACAGACTTGTATACCTGGAAGATATAAGCACATTAATAGCATCACAACTGCATTGATGTTTCTACATTAACCAAGTTTAGCTTTTAAAGAACTGGCAGTACAGTGCTTTAAAATAACAGTTCTTATTTAATCAGTTGTTTAATTTTTATGGTTGCTAGCTCTAGAAAAAATAAAACTTAATAAACACAATGTTATGGGTAAACTTATGTTTAAGAAATTTTTGTCTCTTTAACACATGACTGATTTTTACAATTTTATACAGACTTTAGGACAAACTTATACAGACCTTAGTAAATCAACCAGATATCTAACAAAAGTACTCTTGAATGAGTAATCCCATATCAAATTTACATTACTTATTTTTCAAAATATTAGACAAATGTATTGAACAGTGTAAGCGATTTTTTTGTTGAAGGAAAAGTCCTAGAATCAAGGCATATTAGACCTTTTGTCGGCATTAATATTTTATTAGATTTTTGAACACCTAGAAAAACTTGTAAGCTTAAATTTAAAGACATTTATTTTTATCTGTTTATCCAATTTAAATTGAACCAATTAAATCAGGTGAATTTAATTTCTTTGAATCCACTTTTTAAAATTTGTTTTTATGAGTGCTTTTTTTATGAGTGCTCCATATATATGTTAATTTGTATATCATCAATATGATATACGGATATATGTATATATAGACATACAACACTTAACAAATGTGTGCACACATAATAATAGTAAAGGCCTTGTAGCTTTTTGCAGGTGAAATCTCCACTGAAATGTTTCAAAAACTCCACTGTTGGTCAAAGATAGAAATGATCAGAAAAACATTAACCTAGGTCTGTATGATCAAAATCATGAGCTCAAAAAAAATACAGAATCTAAGGAAAAAAATTAGAGTCCTGGAAAAAATGACTGGACAGTAATTAGTAAATACCATACAATTCAACTTTTTCCCCCCTTAGGCCTCAGATCAGTCTCCTACTGAGCTTGCAGGCTTCTTTCATTTGAATTTCAACATAAGTCCTGGCTGAGGTCTGGAAGGAGGAGGAAAAAACTGCTATTCTGAGCAGACACCTCAGGCCTAAGGCATTTTAAACATAATTTTCAGATTCGGATGTTGAAATTTGATACAATTTTAAGATAAAATTCACAAAATTTTATATCTTTACATCTTGTTTTGTCAACAGATACCTTACTATGATTTACTATCCTTGTCCAAATGAATGCACTGGTACACACTGTGACATTTTCCCAGTCTACCCAATTCAAAATTAGTGAAAAACAAAACTGAATGTTTGGGAAGTTACTTGCCAACTTGGAAGTAGAGTTCTTTAGTTTTCCATCATAAGAATTTAAGTTAACTGGCATGAATTATCTGAAATCATAAACTAAACAATTCCCTAAACCCGACTTTTAACTGCAAGATTGAGCAATGCTTCAAAAACCCATTCAGATACCAGATTTTTACAATAAAACATCATCATTAAAACACAAATTGAGCTAAGATCATTCCCAAGAAACAACTTATAATATCAGCACATTATTCCACATGTCTTAAAGGGCCAGAAACAAAGACACAAGACAGACAGAAAGGAGCTCCAGACTATGGTTGACAGACAGAAGCCTTAAAAACAGAGCAGATAAGAGAAAAATCTCCTACACCAGTGGCACGATAGATGTCCCCACAAAAGGATCAGATGTTTTCACAGAGTGGCAACCTGAAATGTAATATCAAGTGTTTCCATGGTGACTTTACTGCATTTAGTGTCCCTTTTACTTTTTCTGTTTTTTAAGAAGACAGGGGTGGCCTAATTTTTACAGTGCAGGGAAGTAAAGAGGGAATTCCCTGAAGCAACAGGGCTTTGGCAGCTGCTGGGAGTCCCTCAGTCCCTCCTTTTACTTACAGGATTAGCTCCTCTGGTTTGGTTCCACCCCAAGCACGCTCCATCTCCTAACATTTCAGTAGTCAGCTTTCAAAAAGTTCCTGGGCGTTGGGGGGGTGTTTATCAAAATTTGTAACTTAAAGTTTGGTTCCTGACCTTGAAGCGAATTAATACCTATTTAATAATGAGGACAGGGTTTGAGAAAAATAAAAATGGAGGTTTACTGCTTTGCTAACAAAGAATAAACACAGGGAACTCTGCAAAAAGTTGTGACTCTCTTGATCTGGAGCGACAAGGGGTTTTAAAAAAGTTTCCATTGTTAACCTGGGAGATACTCTGTTTTTAGGTCACCAGCAGGCATTGCCCTGTGCAGAGGGTGGGCTCCAGGCAGCCAGCTAGGGGCTTCTCTTATCCTGCTTAACAAAGGGGTGTAAACTTCATCACAGTTCCTTTGAGCACAGTCCAAAGGGGTGTCAGGCTTACTTGCTTTATTATCCATTTTTACATCCAATATCCTTAAGTTTTTAACCACAGAAATCACACAACAAGATGCACAAAAACAAACAAACAAAAACTTATAAAACACAGAACAAAACACAAAGAAACACAAACCTGGCGAAGATACAGAAAAACAGAGGAGCAATGCAACGTCTTGCTGAAGCTCCGAGGTAGGAGCTCCTGCGTGCCTGGCTGCACCTTTCTACTCTTTCAGAGAAATTCCCTACAGAACAGAACAGAGGACAGGACAATTCTTGTTACTGTCCAGGACAGGAGTATATGTGAGCTTCCCCAGGCCACCTCTCTGTCATCAGAAGACATCTCACTTAACCGGATATCAGATGTTATAATGGCACCACTTACCTATGGAGGCTTCCTCCACCAGGTGCTTGCTAATAGTTTTAGTGTGATGGTTCAGTGCAGTGCTCCCCGGACCAAAGGCTCACTCCAAGGCCTTGGAACTTGGCTTTCCAGATCTGAGTCCTGCAGGAAAGGCCAGCTTCATAATTTCCAGCAGTCTGTTCTTGTGATCTGGTTGGGTCATCTCGCTGAGGAACTCCAAAATGTTAGACCAGGACGCAAGAAAAAACCACTGACCCCAATTAAAATCAAATTAAGGCAAGCTTATTAGTTCAACCAGCCAGGCTGACTCTCCTTCTCAAAACGGTGGAAAAAAGACAGCGTCCCCACCTTTCCTACACCCCAGCTTTATAGCCCAAAAAGTTACACAAAAAGGAAGTTTCAGAAAACAGAACTTTGACAAGCATCACACTAATTGTAGTTCACATTTTTTTTCGCTGCCCCAGCATCAGAAATTATGAAGACCATTAGAGCCTCAGAGAGGGTCGTTGTCTGGCCAGGGAAGGCCAATATTTATGAGGTGTCACTAAAGTTTCAGAGAGGGCTGCGATATGGTCAGAACTCTAGGCATGGGTGAGTTCAAGGAATGGGCAGGCATTCCAATCAGGTTCAGAATTTGCAGTAATTTATAGTAAAGCAAAAATTATCTTTCCATGGCTTTGTGGCAAGATGACTCCCAATATTAATGAAAGATCAGGTTGGGTGATCACCCCTGTTCCTTACTTTTGGAAACTCCTCTACCACCTCCAAGGTTGTGAACTCCTGAGCATTTTCCATTCCATAAATGTATTCACAGAATTTCTAACTCTTGTCCTCTAATTGTGTCTTCCTTGGGGCAAAGGTAATGTCAAGGCATTGTTCTGGATGAGAGTGGGAAGATTATTGAATACCCCATATTTGCATACACATTGGATTCATTTTCCAATTTTCCATTCAAAATACTTTATCCCTGACAATAACACATACCCTACTAGACTCTAACTACTAATACTAATATGATGGAGAAAAATAACCCAAACAGAATTGAAATACAAGCAGTTCAGAGGAGGCATGGTGTATATTGGACTTGCCTTTTGCAAGATAATGGGTAGGTGTTATAAATCTAGTCAACTTTTAATTGAAATAGTTCTCCATGTGTTTTTAAAGTTAATAAATATGTGAATTCCTCTCTCGCTTTCTCTGTAGCCTATTCAGCACATGTATTTTTATATGCACATATAGAATCCTACCTGATAACACGCGTATATCTTTGTGAGGTGCCTGACTTGGCAGATACAAATGGTGAGAAGAAATCACTCCTCCTAAACGCTTTTGGAACTGAAAATTCAAGCTATGGGTGAGCTTCCTAGTTGAACAACATTATACATAAATCCATGTTCAGTAAAATGAATGTTTTTGGATCTGTGAATGATATAAATTTCATGGTGACTTTCGATTGACATATATATTGCTATTTTTTAATGTCTGTCTTTGTTTGTGTATATATATATATATATATATATACACACACACACACACACTCTCCAGATTTTTCAAAATATGAAATTTATGAGTCTTATATACACTCCCCAAATTCATTCATGTTCATGTATGTGGATTAATAATCAACTTTTTACAAGATTATTCTCAGAAATATTCATCAACCTGAAATACATATTTGTTTCCTAGTACTGAAAACTAACTTCAGTGAAAGGTGCATACAAATTCTAATATTTCTGCAGTAACTGACCTAGTTTAACATCAATGCAACTAGATTTCTATGGGACATGATGTGTATTTTGACGTTCATTTTTATTCAACACTGGTACATTACTATTTCTTCAGTTTATGCACATCATAGGATATATATTTCATCCACTATTTAGCAAATTTATAGGCCTTTGTTTCACTTTCAATCACTTCCTTCTCCAGAACTCATGTATTTCTCTATGTTTCTTGACTGATCTTTTCATGAGACTTCTTTCCAAACACATTACTTTTGATTTCCATAATCACTTTTGAAACAAAACTCAAACACCCTTCATGATAAACCATAACCCTAAGATGAACATTAGATATATAACTGGTTGGAATGAATGATATTATATCAATATAACATTTCTTATGTATTTTCAGATATCACTTCAATCAATTATTTAAAGTGGATCCAGTTATACTATTTATTCACAGTATGGTCTATTCATGCATTAACTCTGTATTCATAAATACAAGGTACACCTATTTCTACCCCCATACTAATTTATACGTCTTCAAAATATTGCTCCTAGAAATGGTGGAAGAAATACTCATGACACCTGATCCACATATACATTATATCACAGAATATTCTGGACACAAAAAGCAAAGGTCACACTTACGATTGTACCAAAGCCTAAATGGAAAGTGAACATGGATTACTAAATACATCCATGTCCAGGTTGCCTAATGCTCTCAAATGTCAATCCAATTGATGACTACATATTTGTTTCTTCTTAAGATTATATATTCAACCTCAAGCCTGTTGAAAATGTCTAATCCTATCACTCTCTTTATACTTTGCTTGATTTCCTAATGTCTCTATTGATATCTGCTTTCCTACATGTTATTCCCAGTTTGTCATTTTGACTGACTCTTCACATGTGCTCACATTTACATTCACTCTCTACCCAAAACCCTATTGCTAAAGAACTTTTGTTCCAAATCCTATACTCACTCTTCTTTCTAAGCCTATCGACTACGTTCTTAATTCTACTGACTATCTCTTTTTGACTGGATGTTCTCTTCAACATTCAATCATCCAAGGTACAAGGTCCTATGCCTTTGTATATTGATTTATCTGAGACAAATGTGCAGCACATAATTCAAAGCTAAGTATCCCACTAAAGGGCCCAATGCCTTTCTGGGTTTCAAATCTTACCTAAATTTTTGATTTCATACTTAGATGTCACCTATATACAATTGTAAATACCGCAGGTTGCCAATAACATTATTCATTCCGCAGAATGATTCCTAACCCAAATCAAAGCTGTTATTACACATAACAATAAACTCTACCCTTAATATAACATACCAAAAAGCTGGGAGAGAGTTGGTCTTACAATATAGGAATATAGGTGACCTTCCACCTGATGAGAACCTCAAAGATCCATGGAGAAATGATCCTTGGAGATATAGGCAGCTGTGTAGGACCTGAGGGAGCAATAGTCATCTTCCATGGCAAACAACCTTTTCAGGATGAATTGATGTGTCTGAATCAGCCTCTCTCTTTTTATTGTAGAGAAGATAGACCAAACCAGGCCTGTGTGCATAGCAGTTCCCAAGTTCCTATGGTTGATATACAATTCTAACTTCTGAATATGTTACAGTATGTAGGGGCAGCCGCCATCTCATGGGAACCTTGGATGCAACTGTTAGGACAAAGTGGTTACCAAAGCAGTGACCTCATTCAGTTCCTGAAGGAAGTGACCTTACCTCACTTCCTTGGTGATAGAATTCTCTGAACTTGGGATCCAGGAAGCCAAGCACCCAGAGCCAGTCCCAGTCCAAGTGCCAGTGGGCTAACTTGTTTGCTTTTCTCAAGGACAGAGTCAGTCTTTCTTGGTACCTACTGATGTGAGGATGGACAAATGCCAGCAGAGCTCTGAAGAGAGGCCTATCCTGAGAAAGCAGGTAGTGGCTCACCGCTGGCACCTGACAACTTCACAGAGTTG
The DNA here is from genome assembly GCF_048772815.1 of Callospermophilus lateralis. Taxonomy (NCBI): domain Eukaryota; kingdom Metazoa; phylum Chordata; class Mammalia; order Rodentia; family Sciuridae; genus Callospermophilus; species Callospermophilus lateralis. Next base: position 2,500,243 of record NW_027517343.1, read on the forward strand.
GCCAAGGAGACCAAATCTGAGACAGGACAGGCCATTTCGGGGGAACATTATATGGTCCACCAGTCAGAAGACACTCCGGATCGTCACAGACCTACTTGGGGGAAGGAGGTGCCATTGCTGTTGTGGGTGTGAGTTTGTGGTGTTTTCTCATGTTCTGAGAATAGGTAGGAAAGGCGGTTTGTTTGGTTTGGAGTGGACTGTTTCTAGAAAGTCTTTTGACATGGTGAGTGTTTCTATATCTGTGTATCCCACTGTATCCGTGGTTGCAGACATTAGAAAAGAGAATGCATTAATGGATGTGTTGTCTCTAGTAGAAAGCTTCCCAGCATTCATCTTGCCCATTTGATGAATGGACTGCAGCTTGCCTTATGGATGGGCAAAACCTACTATCTCCCTAAGTTCCTGTTTTCTTCATGAATTCTGGCCACTCTCCAGAATAGGCTCATGTATCACCAGAAGGCTTTGTGACATGGCCATGTACCGGATAGCTGAAGGAATGGGAGCATCTCAGAAAACTCAGATATCAGTGTGACCAGTAAATTCTCAGTGGAGAAACCCTGCTTTGGGCCATTTGCTTACTTAGGTTTCAATTAACCTAAATTTCAGGAAGGTCATTGCCTCAGGCCACACATTTGTGAAGCCTGATGAAAACTGTTTTCATATGGAAAAGAATGAGCATCACCTGTGGCTCTTTGCTTAATTGCTTTGGAATAGGATGTGTCTGAATCAGCCTCTTGTCCTTGTGTGAGGTTGTGGCTTAGATTCTCAGCACCTGATGAATCTAAAGAAAGATCCCATGTTTTTCCAAAACAAAAATGGCCAAAAGAGAAGTCATTGTGGATGAATTTTTTTGCCTTTTTGTGTTAGGTTCCTGACCTTCATCAAGTGAGAATAGGAATCATTTGGGTCAAATGAGTTCTTCAAATCCCTGAAGAGGCTAGCCCATAGGTGCTTCGGTTTTCTCATGACTCCAAATCAGAAAAAAGAATATATACCTGACAGCACGTAGGACTCAAATTGGAGAAGTGGAACACTTTAACAGCAGGAATATTTCATCACTCCTGATTCACAGGAAAAGTGCCCAGGCCACCGTGATTTTAAGCAAATGAGGGGCAATTGAGCTTATTTTGGACACTTTCTTGGGCTGTGACCCTCATAGTAACCTTCAGCAAGACATAATGATGAGTGTCTATATGGAAGAAGATGACGGCCATGTGGGAGTGTTTTGGATTTAATTGTGGTTATTTTTGTGGCGGTTGGAATGGATGACTGGGTTCACCTGGGAACAAACTCTGGTGTGATTCTCCTTAGAGACTGAGTTCCGGAACTAAACTCAGAGAAGTATTTTCATGAAATGTGTTGGGATTTTAAAAGGTCATTCATGAGAGTCGCCCTTGGAAACTGAGATCTAGGCCCAGGGTGGCTTTCCACAGACCACTGGGAATCTCAGCTAGCATATCAAATGATTTTATTTTGAAAGACTTGGCAGCCATAGTTGAGAGTTAAAACACACATGGACCTCACATTGTAGTTCTCAATTGGTCTGGCTTCATGTGGCATTTTGGTCACTCTTTGGGAAGCCTTGCCTGTGGGAGTTCTCCAGAGCTTTCATTGAAATGAGCTTTCTCAAAACTTAATGGTTCCTGAATGAATTGAAACCCACAGTGCCTCCAACTTCATCCTTGAAAAATGGCTAGATAAATACCATGAAATTTTGGAAATTCCCATGACCAGGTGGCACTGGAGAAACTTTGGATTTCCTGTTGCTGATCATGAGTATACCTGACATTGCCTTGTTTGACTGGGTTTCATGAAAATGGTGTAGAACAGAGATGCCAGTAATTTGGGGCATGCCGAGTAGTGGGCCTAGAGCAGGGGTGGGCAGGTGTGTGATAAAACATCATGGTGGGGCCATGTGGATCTGCCATTGGCTTCCAAATGGCTTGTGACTGACATGGTGCAGCCCGAAGATCCTTATATGTAAAGGCATCTTGTTATATGGAAAGCTTTCTGGGAAATGTTCAGAATCAGGTTGCTATGGTTATTGGTGCAATTTATGTGGGAAAGAAGCCTTGTTGGTGTATTCTCCTGCAGACCCTCATCCACCACACGTGACAGAACTCCCTCCAGCACTGTGTCCCAGTTAGCTCCTTGCATTTTTTGAAGCAAATACCAAACTCCCAGTGCAGCAGCAAAAATACCACAAAAAGTGGAGGATGACCAAATGGCTTAACAGTCCACACAGGGAGACACTTAGCCCACAGTGACCACAGTTTAACTACAAAGAGAGGATTTAGCACTGCTGCCTCATGTTCATTGGAAAATAAGAAACCATGTCCTTCAGGTCACATAGATGCAGACCCAGCTTTGATGGTCTCACTACAAAGGAAGCCAAATCTCCTGACAACAACATATATTTCAAGTGCCCAAACTCAGAGGCAGTTTTTCAAATAGTTTTTAGGCTCTCAGAGCTCCATGTTTGTGGAGTGTTTACACTGTCCCTTACTTTTGGAAACTCCTCTACCACCTCCAAGTATGTGAACTCCCGAGCATTTTCCATTCCAGATATGTATTCACAGATTTTCACACTTTTCTACTCTAATTGTGTCTAACTTGTGGCGAAGGTAATGTCAAGGCATTGTTCTGGATGTGAGTGGGAAGATTTTTGTGTAGCACATATTTACATACACATTGAATTCATTTTCCAATTTTCCATTTGAAATACTGAATTCCTGACACTAACCCATACCATACCAGACTCTTACTAATAATCCTAATATGATGGTAAAAAATAACCCAAACAGAATAGAAATACAAGCCGTTGAGAGGAGGCATGGTGTGTAGTTGGAATTGCCTTTTGCATTATATAGTATAGGAGTTATAAATCTAGTCAATTTTTTGTTGAAATAATTAAACATGTGTTTTTAAAGTTAACATATATGGGAATCCTGTCTCCCTTTCTCTGTAGCCTATTCAGCACATGTATTTTTATATGCACATATAGAGTCCTACTGGGTATCACACGTACATACTTGTGAGGTAGCTGAATTGGCAGATAAAAATTGTGAGAAGAGATCACTCCTCCTAAATGCTGTTGGAACTGAAAATTCAACCTATGGGTGAGCTTCCTAGTTGAATAACATTATACATGAATCCATGTTCAGTAAAATGAATATTTTTGCATCTGTGGATTTTATATATTTCATGATGAATTTCGATTGGAATATATATTGCTACTTTCTTTTTCGTTTTTTTGGTTGCTCAAAACATTACATAGCTCTTGACATAGCATTTTTAATACATTGGATTCAAGTGGGTTATGAACTCACATTTTTACCCCAATTATAGATTGCAGAATCACATTGGTTACACATTCACATTTTTACATAATGCCCTATTAGTTACTGTTGAATTCTGCTACCTTTCCTATACTCTACTATCCCCCCTCCCTTCCCCTCCCATCTTCTCTCTCTACCCCATATACTGTAATTCTTTTCTCTCCTTGTTTATTTTCCCATTCCCCTCACAACCTCTTATATGTAATTTTGTGTAACAATGAGGGTCTCCATCCATTATCATGCAATTTCCCTTTTCTCTTCGTTTCCTTCCCACCTCATGTCTCTGTTTAATGTTAATCTTTTCTTCCTGCTCTTCCTCCCTGTTCTGTTCTTAGTTGCTCTCATTATATCCAAGAAGACATTTGGTATTTGTTTTTTAGGGATTGGCTAGCTTCACTAAGCATTATGTGCTCTAGTACCATCCATTTCCCTGAAAATTCCATGATTTTGTCATATTTTAGTGCTGCATAATACTCCATGGTGTATAAATGCCACATTTTTGTTATCATTCATCTATTAGAGGGCATCGGGGTTGGGTCCACAGTGTAGCAATTGTGAATTGTACTGCTATGAACAACAGCAGTATCCCTGAGGTTTACTCTTTTAAGGTCTTCAGGGAATAGTCCGAAAAGGGCAATAGCTGGGTCAAATTGTGGTTCCATTCCCAGCTTTCCCAAGAATCTCCATACTGCTTTCCAAATTGGCTGCACCAGTTTGCGGGAACAGCTCTCCACATAGGCCTGGTTTGGTCCATCTTCTCGACATTAAGAAGAGAGAGGCTTACTCAGACACACCCCTTCATCCTGACCAGGTTGTTTGCCATAGAAGATGACTTTTGGTCTCTCAGGTCCTTCATAGCTGCCTACATCTTCTCCAAGGATCAAATCTGCAAGGACCTTTGAGGTTCTCAGAAGGTGGAAGATCCCATACATTGATGAAATGCAAGACGAACTCTGTCCATGCTCTTCTGTAAAGTTAGATTGAGGGAACAGTGTATGGTTAGGGTTAAAAACATGTTCGATTTGGGTTAGGAATCATTCTGCTTGATGAATAATGGTATTGGGAACCTGCGATATTTATAAGACTTTAGAAGTGAAATATAAGTATGAAAACAGAAATCTAGGTAAGATTTGTAGCCCAGAAGGGCATTAGGCCCTTGATTGGGATTCTTAGCTTTTAATTGTGTTCTGCACGTTTGTCTCAGATAAATTGATAATCAAAGGCATAGGACCTTGTACCTTGGATGATTGATTGTAGAAGAGAACATCCACTCAAATTGAGATAGTCGGTAGGATTAGGAAGACAGTCGTAAGTTTAGGAAAAAGAGTGAGTATAAAATTTGGATCAAATGTTCTTTAGCAATAGGGTTTCATTTATAGAGTGAATGTAAATGTCAGCATATGCGAAGAGTCAGTCACAATGATGAACTGGGGAAAGTATAGAAAAGAAAATATCAGTAGAGACATTACAAAATCAGGCAATTATAAAGTGAGTGATAGGTTTAGACATTTTCAACAGAATTGTTATTGAATACATAATCTTAGGAAGAAACAAATATGTAGTCACCAATAGAAATGACATTTGAAAGCATTAGGCTACCTGGACATGGATGTTTTTAGTAATCCATGTTAAATTTTCATTTAGGATTTGGTACAATCATAAGTGTGACCTTTGCATTTTGTGCCCAGAAAATTATTGTGATAAAATATATATGTAGATCATGTGACATGAGAATTTCTTTCACCATTTCTGTGAACAATATTTGAAGACATATAAATTAGTATTGGGGGTACAAAGTGGTGTACCCTGTGTCTATGAATATAGAGATAATGCATGAATAGAACATACTCTGAATAAATAATATAACTGGTTCCACTTTAAATAATGGATTGAATTGATATCTGAATATATATAAGAAATCATATATTGACATACAATCATTCATTCCAACCAGTTATATATCTAATTGTCATCTTAGGGTTATTGTTTATCATGAAGTGTGTGTGAGTTTTGCTTCAAAATGATTATGGAAATTGAAAATAATGTGTTTGGAAAGAAGTCTCATAAAATTACCAGTCAAGAAATATGGAGGAAGACATGAGTTCTGAAGCAGGAAGTGATTGAAAATGAAACAAATGCCTATAAATTTGCTAAATTGTGGATGAAATATATATCCTTTAATGTGCATAAACTGATGAAATTGTAATGTACCAGTGTTGAATAAAAATAAACGTCAAAATACACATCATGTACCAAAGGAATCTACTTGCATTGATATTAAACTGGATCAGTTACTGTAGAAAAATTAGGATTCACGTGCATCATTCACCAAAGTTAGTTTCCTTTTTCTAAATTTTTATTTATGCTTTTTCAAAACATTACATAGTTCTTGATATATCATATTTCTCACTTTGATTCAAGTGCGTTATGAACTCCCATTTTTACCCCATATACAGATTGCAGAATCACATCACTTACACATCCATTGATTCACATATTGCCATACTAGTGTCTGTTGTATTCTGCTGCCTTTCCTATCCTCTACTATCCCCCTCCCCTCCCCTCTCCTCTACTCTTCTCTCTCTACCCTCTCTACTGTAATTAATTTCTCTCCCTTGTATTATTTTTCCCTTTATTCTCACTTCCTCTTGTATGTGATTTTGTATAACCCTGAGGGTCTCCTTCCATTTCCATGCAATTTCTCTTCTCTCTCCCTTTCCTTCCCACCTCTCATCCTTGTTTTAATGTTAATCGTCTTCTCATCCTCTTCATCCCTTCTCTGTTCTTAGTTACTCTCTTTATATCAAAGAAGACATTTGCCATTTGTTTTTTTGGGATTGGCTAGTTTAACTTAGCATAATCTGCTCTAGTGCCATCCATTTCCTTGCAAATTCCATGATTTTGTCATTTTTTAATGCAGAGTAATACTCCATTGTGTATAAATGCCACATTTTTTTTATCCATTCATCTATTGAAGTGCATCTAGGTTGGTTCCACCGTCTTGCTATTGTGAATTGTGCTGCTATGAACATTGATGTAGCAGTGTCCCTGTAGCACGCTATTTTTAGGTCTTTAGGGAATTGACCGAGAAAGGGAATAGCTGGGTTAAATGGTGGTTCCATTCCCCGCTTTCCAAGGAATCACCATACTGCTTTCCAAATTGGCTGCATCAATTTGCAGTCCCTCCAGCAATGTATAAGTGTATCTGTTTCCCCACATCCTCGCCAGCACTTGTTGTTTGACTTCATAATTACTGCCAATCTTCCTGGAGTGAGATGGTATCTTAGGGTGGTTTTGATTCACCTTTCTCTGACTGCTGGAGATGTTGAGCATTTTTTCATGTATTTGTTGATTGATTATATGTCCTCCTCTGAGAAGTGTCTGTTGAGGTCCTTGGCCCATTTGTTGATTGGGTTATTTGTTATCTTATTGTTTAATTTTTTGAGTTCTTTGTATACTCTGGATATTAGGGCTCTATTTGAAGTGTGAGGAGTAAGATTTGTTCCCAGGATGTAGGCTCCCTATTTACCTCTCTTATTGTTTCTATGCTGAGAAAAAAATTTTTACTTTGAGTAAGTTCCATGTGTTGATACAAGTTATTAACTCTTGTGCTATGGGTGTCCTATTGAGGAATTTGGAGCCCGACCCCACAGTATGTAGATCGTAGCCAACTTTTTCTTCTATCAGATGCCATGTCTCTGATTTGATATCAAGGTCCTTGATCCATTTTGAGTTAACTTTTGTGCATGCGAGAGAAAGGGATTCAGTTTCATTTTGTTACATATGGATTTCCAGTTTTCCCAGCACAATTTGTCGAAGATGCTATCCTTCCTCCATTGCATGCTTTTAACTCCTTTATCAAATATAAGATTGTTGTAGCATTGTGGATTAATCTCTGTTTCCTACATTCTGTACCATTGGTCCACCCGCCTGTTTTGGTACCCGTACCATGCTGTCTTTGTTACTATTTCTCTGAAATTTAGTTTGAAATCTGGTATCGCTATACCGCCTTATTCACACTTCCTGGTTAGAATTGCTTTTGCTTTTCTGGGTCTTTTATTTTTCCATATGAATTTCATGATTGCTTTCTCTATTTCTACAAGAAATGCCGTTGGGATTTTGATTGGCATTGCGTTAAACCTATAGAGAGCTTTTGGTAATATCACCATTTTGATGATGTTAGTTCTCCCTATCCATGAACAGTGTATATTTTTCCATCTTCTAAGATCTTATTCTACTTCTCTTTATAGGGTTCTGTAGTAAGCATTGTATAAATCTTTCACCTCTTTTGTTAGGTTGATTCCCAAAGATTTTATTTTTATTTTTTGAGGATATTGTGAATGGAGTGTTTTTTTTTTTTTTTCTCATTTCTGTTTCAGAAGTTTTGTCACTGATATACAGAAATGCCTTTGATTTATGCATGTTGATTTTATATCCTGCCACATTGCTGAAATCATTTATTAGTTCTAGTAGTTTTCTTGTAGACCCCTTTGGGTCTTCTATATATAGAATCATGTCAGCTGCAAATAGTGATAATTTAAGTTATTCTTTTCCTATTTTTATGCCTTTAATTTCTTTCATCTGTCTAATTGCTCTGGCCAGTGTTTTGAGAACTATATTGAATTGAAGTGGTGGTAGAGGACATCCCTGTCTTGTTCCAGATATTAGAGGGAATGCTTCAATTTTTCTCCATTCAGAATGATGCTAGCCTGAGGCTTAACATAGATAGCTTTTACAATGTCGAGGTAAGTTCCTGTTATCCCTAGTTTTTCTAATGTTTTGAACATAAAGGGATGCTAAGGGTCTATCGATCTTATTTATTTTTCGAAGAACCAAGCTTTACTTTTGTTAATTTTTTCAATAATTTCTTTTGTTTCAATTTTGTTGTTTTCCGCTCTGATTTTAATTATTTCTTGCCTTCTGCTACATTTGCTGTTGTTTTGCTCTTCCTTTTCTAGGGCTTTGAAATGAAGTGTTAGCTCATCTATTTGTTGTTCTTTCCTTTTTTTGAGGAATGACGTCCATGTGATGAATTTCCCTGTTAAAACTGCTTTCATTGTGTCCCATAGATTTCGATATGTTGTGTCTGTATTTTCATTTATCTCTAAGAATTTTTTGATTTCCTCATTTATGTCTTCTGTAACCCATTGATCATTCAGTAACATATTGTTCATTTTCCATGTGATGTAGGATTTTTCCTTCCTTCTTTTTCATTGATTTACAGTTTCATTCCATTATGATCAGATAAAATTCATGGTATTAAGTCCACCTCTTTATATTTACTGAGGGTTACCCTATGGCATAATATATAGTCTATTTTTGAGAAGGATCCATGTGCTGCTGAGAAAAAAGTATATCCACTTGATGATGGTTGATATATTCTATATATGTCAGTTAAGTCTAGGTTATTGAATGTGATATTGAGTTCTATAGTTTCTTTATTCAACTTTTGTTTGGAGGATCTGTCCAATTATGAGAGAGGTGTGTTGAAGTCACCCATAATTATTGTGTTGTGGTCTATTTGATTCTTGAACTTGAGGAGAATTTTTTTTATGAACGTCGCAGCACCATTAAAGGGTGCGTAAATATTGATAATTTTTATGTCTTGTTTGTGAATGGTTCCTTTTAACAGTATATAATGTCCTTCCTTATCCCTTTTGATTAAATTAGTCTTGAAGTCGATTTAATTCGATATGAGGATGGCCACCCCTGCTTGCTTATGAGAACCGTGTGCATGGTATATTTTTTCCCAACCTTTCACCTTCAGCCTTTGAATGTCTTTTCCATTCAGATGTGTCTGCTGGAGGCAACATACTGTTGGATTTGTTTTTTGAATCCAAGCTACAAGCCTATGTTGCTTTATTGGAGAGTTTAAGCCATTAGTGTTTAGAGTTACTATTGATATATGGTTTGTACTGCCAGCCATGTTTGAATATTTATCTTTTTTTTTTTATTATTTAGTTTGTTTCTCCATGATTAGCTTTTCACGCGCCCTCTGTCATTACTGAGGCACTTCCCACTGATGGTTTTGGTTGTTGTTTTTTATTTTTTCCTCATGCAGTGTTTTGCTCAATACACTTTGCAATGCTGGTTTTCTGACTGAAAATTTTTTTAGCTTTTGTTTATCATGAAAGATTTTTATTTTGTTGTCGTACCTGAAGCTTAATTATGCTGGATACAGAATTCTTGGTTGGCATCCATTGTCTTTCAGTGTTTGAAATACATTGTTCCAGGATCTTCTCACTTTCAGTGTCTGTGATGAAAAATCCGTTGTTAACATTTTTGGTTTACCCCTGAATGTAATCTGCAACTTTTCTCTTTAAGCTTTTAATATTTTCTCTTTGTTCTGTATATTGGATATCTTCATAACAATGTGTCTTGGCTTTGGTCTACTGTAATTTTGTGTGCTCTGTGTCCTGTAAGCATCTACAATTTTTATATCCGTTTCCTTTTTTATTTCTGGAAAATTTTCTGTAATTATTTCATTCAACAGGTTACTCATTCCCATGGTTTGAATCTCTGTACCTTCCTCTATCCAGATGACTCATCAGTTGTTTTTTTTTATGTTATCCCATATCTCTTGGATGTTTTTCTCGTGATTTTTTACCAGCCTTTCTGTGTTGGCTACACTCTTTTCAAGATGATATATTTTGTCTTCATTATGTGACATTCTGTATTCTACTTGCTACATTCTGTTAGTGATACTCTCAATTGAGTTTTTAATTTGGTTTATCGTTTCCTTCATTTCTTGAATTATTGTTTGATTTTTTTATAATCTCTATCCCTGATAAAGATGCTTAACTTCTTCTTTTATCTGTTTATGTAATTCATTTTCAATGTGTTCTTTCACTGTATGGATTTGCTGTCTCGTATCCTCTTTAAGGTTCCATTCCATCTCTCTAAGGTATTCCTTGAGTTCTTTATATGACCATTTTTCTGATGATTCTAGGTCCTCCTGAAAATTTAGGTTGTCCTTCATTGTTTGTACTCCTTTTCTTTCTTGCCTTTTTATGCTGCTCATGTTACTTCTTGTTCTGTTTGAGTGCTGAGATACTGCTTACTCTTATAAATTTATTTGAAGCTTGGGAGGAAAGATATCAGAAGGGATGGGAAGAAGTCACTAAAGAGAATGAGAATAGGTAGGTAGAATTCAAGGAAGAGGGAATAAGAAAATTGAAAAGAAATAAAAAGACAAAAGGAAAAAATAGAAAATAAAGAAAAAATAATTTTTTAAAATAATAATGATAATTTAAAAAATGAAAATTAAAATTTAAAATAATAATAATAAAATTAAAAAAATAAAAACATTAAAATAAGTTGAAGAACAACAACAGAAAAATGAAAATGAAAGAAAAAGAAAAAAAAACTAAAAATAAAAAAATAATAAAAATACATGAAGTCATAGACTTCAATTAACTTTTCTTTCAGTAGTTGGAGCTGTACTCACTGGGCCAAGCGTCTCCTCTCAATAGGTGGGAACCAATCACTGTGCAGCAGCTCTTCCTTCCAGATTGGGTGGGTCTCTAATCCTGAGTACCTAGGGCCTTCTCTTGTGTTTCCTCAAGCCAGGATCCACTCAACTGTGACACTCACCAAAATACTGGCTACATGTCAGGTCTCTGCTCCTGGTAGCCCTGTTTTCATGAACGCCTGGCACACTCTCCCTTTTTGCCCTCCTCAGACCCTAAGTTTGTAGAGCTTTGGGCTGACAGCCCCCAGCAAATTTGCTTACCCTCTGGTAGCCATGCCCCCATTAGCTGGTGCTGGTTGTCAGCACTGGTGGGAGCGGTAGCTAGGAATTCCACGCCGCGAGTCCCGCGCCACACCTGATTCCCTTGGTCTGGCTATCTTGCTCATGGGAGAGCTGGGAGGGTCCCTTAAGGGAGAGCTGTGAGGGGCCCTTAAGGTTTCCCAGCTGTGTGGAGAGAGATGGATAGGGGATTACACACCTGTCGTGCTGATTTCAATAAAGTTATCTCCTCTGCCCATGACGTCAGTTCTCTGCCATGGTGTTATCCCATGCAAATGGTGACCGTTCATTCCTTTTGCCAGGTGACCAATGCAACGGTTGGTCCTAACTGTCTCTCCCAAGCCCCATTTCAATCCAGTGGCCACTGCCTATGAAGGCTCAGTTTGCTTTTAACTCTGTAAATTCAGAAGGGCCGACCAGTTATTTCAGCGAAAACGTTAGTTCTGAGTCACGAGAAGCAGGCAAATCTGAGCTTGTATGCAGCTGATCCGGGCTCTGTGTGTGTTCTGAAGGTCCCAGACTGTTCGCCCCAGATCGACGTCAGGTCAGCATTGCCTAGTGATTCTGAGCAAATAGCATTTAGACAGTTTACGACTCCCTATGCCCGCGCATAAGAGGTCAGAGACTTGATTTCTCCATGCCCGCCGCCATGTTGGATCTCCTATATTGTTACTTTTTAATGTCTGTGCGTGTGAGTGTGTATATATGAAATATATGTGTCTTATTATGCACTCGCTAAATTCATTCATATTCATATATGTGGATTTATAACAAACTTTCCACAAGATCATTCTCAGAAATAATCATCCACCTGAAATACATATTTGTTTCCTAGTACTGAAACTAACTTCAGTGAATGGCGCATACAAACTCTAATATTTCTACAGTTACTGTCCCAGTTAACATCAATGCAAGTAGATTCTTAGGGGACATGATGTGTATTTTGCGGTTCATTTTTATTCAACACTGGTACATTACTATTTCTTCAGTTTATGCACATCATAGGATATATATTTCATCCAAAAGTTAGAAAACATATAGGCATTTTTTTCATGATCAATCACTTCCTGCTTCAGAACACATGTATTCCTCCATGTTTCTTGAATGGTCTTTTCATAAGACTTTTTTCCAATCACAATATTTTCATTTTCTATAATCACTTATGAAGCAAAACTCAAACACCCTTCATGATAAACCATAATCCTAATATTTCCATTAGATGTATAACTGGTTGGAATAAATGATTGTATATCAACATAAGATTTCCTGTATAGTTTCAGATGTCAATTCCATTATTTAAAGTGGAACCAGTTATATTATTTATTCACAGGATGGTCTACTCATGCATTATCTCTATATTCATAGACACAGGGTACACCTCTTTGTACCCCTAACACTACTGTATATGTCTTCAAAATATTGCTCCCAGAAATGGTGGAAGAAATACTCATGTCACCTGATCCACATATACATTTTATCACAGTAAAATTCTGAACAAAAAATGTAATGGTCACACTTATGATTGTACGAAAGCGTAAAAGAAAAGTGAACATGGATAACTAAAAAAATCCATGTCCAGGTTGCCTAATGCTCTCAAATGTCAATCCTATTGGTGACATCATATTTGTTTCTTCCAATGCTTATATATTCAAACTCAACCCTCTTGAAAATGTCTAATCCTATCACTCACTTTATACTTTGCCTGATTTCATATTGTCTCTATTGATGCCTGATTTCCTACATATTTTCCCCAGTTCATCATTGTGACTGACTCTTCACATATGCTGACATTTTCATTCACTCTCTAACCGAAACCCTATTGCTAAAGAACTTTTGGTCCAAATCCTATACTCACTCTTCTTCCTAAACCTACCGACTATCTTCCTAATCCTACCTACTATCGCTTTTTGACTAGATGTTCTCTTCTACATTCAATCTACCCAGGTACAAGGTCCTGTGACATTGTATATCGAATTATCTGAGACATGGTTACAGAACATAATTCAAAGCTAAGTATCCCAACCAAGGGCTCAATGCCATTCTGGGCTTAAAATCATACCTAGATTTCTGTTTCCATACTTATATTTCACCTCTATGTTTTTGTAAATATCGCAGGTTCCCAGTACCATTATTCATCACACAGAATGATTCCAAACCCAAATCGAACCTGTTATTAATCCTAAACATACACTGTTCCCTAAATCTCAATTTACAGAAGAGCAGGGACAGAGTTGTTCTTAAAATACAGGAAAGTAGGGGACCTTCCACCTGCTGAAAACCTCAAAGGTGAATGCAGAAATGATACCTGGAGAAGTTGTAGGGAGGTATGAAGGACCTGAGAGAGCAAAAGTCATCTTCCATGGCAAACAACCTGGTCAGGATGAAGGGATGAGTCTGAATCAGCCTCTCTCTCCTAATTGTAGAGAAGATGGACCAAACCAGGCCTGTGTGGAGAACTGTTCCCGGGTGCCTATGGATGATATACCATTCTAACTTGTGAAAGTGTCACAGGAAGTAGGGGCAGCTTCCATCTCATGGGACCCTTGGAAGCAACTGTTAGGACAAAGGGGTTGCCAAGGCAGTGGCCTCATTCAGTTCCAAAGAATGTGACATACCTCATTTACTTGGTGATGGAACTCTCTGAAAATGCTATCCAAGAAGCCAGACACCGAGAGGCAATCCCAGTCCCAGTCCCAGTGGGCTCAGTTGTTTGGATTTTCCAAGGACAGAGTCAGTCTTTCTCGGTACCAACTGAGTTGAGTATGGCCAAATGCCAGGAGAGCTCTGAAGAGGGACTTTTCCTGAGAAAGTAGGTAGTGGCTCATCACTTTTTCCTGACAACTTCACAGAGTTGGCCAAGGAAACCAGATCTGAGAAAGGACAGGCCATTTCGGGGGAACATAGTATGGCCCACCACTCAGAGTAAACTCTGGAGAGACACACACATACTTGAAGGAAGGAGGTGCCTTTGTGAGTGTGGGTTTGTGGTTTTGTCTCATGTTCTGATAATAGGTAGGAAAGGTGGTTTGTTTGGTTTGAAGTGAACTGTTTCTAGTAAGTCGTTTGACAAGATGAGTGTTTCTATGTTTGTGTATCCCACTGTGTCCACTGTTGTAGACATGAGAAAAGAGAATGCAATAATGGATGTGTCCTGTCTAGTAGAAAGCTTCCCAGTATTCATCCTGCCCAATTTATGAATGGAGTGCAGCTTGCCTTATGGATGGGCAATACCTACTACCTTCCTAAGTCACTGTTTTCTTCCTGAATTCTGGCCACTCTCCAGAATTGGCTCATGGTTTTGTGTCCAAGATATGTACCACCTCCAAGGTCTTTGACATGGCCATGTACAAGATAGCTGAAGGGAATGGCCAGCATCTCAAAAAACTCAGATATCAGTGTGACCAGGAAAGTCTCAGTGGATATACCCTGCTTTGGGCCTTTTGCTTACCTATTGTTCTGTTGCCCAGAATGTCAGGAAGGACTTTGATTCAGGCCACCCCTTTGTGAAGCCTGAAGAATACAGTTTTCAAATGGAAATGAATGGGCATCACCTGTGGCTCTTTGCTTAATTGCTTTGGAAAGGGATGTGTCTGATTTAGCCTCTTGGCCTTGTATGTGGCTGTGACTTTGATTCTCAGCACCTGATGGATCTAAAGAATGATCCCATGTCTGCATCCAAAACCATAATTGCCAAAAGATCAGTCATTGTGGATGAAGTCTCTCGCCTTCCTCTGTTAGGTTCCTGACCTCCATCAAGTAAGAATAGGTATTCTTTGGGTCAAACGAGTTCTTCAAAGCCCTGCAGAGGTGCTTGGGTTTTCGCATGACTTCAAATCACATAAAGAATCTATACCTGAAAGTCAGTAGGCCTCAAATTGGAGAAACAGAGCAGTATTAATGGGAGGCTTAATTGATCACTCCTGGTTCATGGAAAGGGTGTCCATGCCACTCTGACTTTAGGCAAAATAGGGGAAAGGGAGCCTATTTTGGACACTCTTTTTGGCTGAGACCTCATGGAATCCTCCAGCCAGAGGTTACCAGAGTGGCTATATGGAAGAAGATAAGGGCCATGTGGGAGAGTTTTGGTTTTAATTGTGGTCATTTGTGTGGCGGTTGGAAGAAAGGTCTGGGTCCACCTGGGCTTGAACTCTGGTGTGATTCCCCTTAGTGACTGTGTTGTGGAACTGACCTCAGAGAAGTATTTCCATGAATTGTGATGGGACTTCAGGAGGCCACGCATGAGAGTCGCCCTTGGAAACTGAGACATGGGCTCAGGGTGGCTTTCCACAGAGCACTGGGAATATCAGCCAATATATCATGTGATTTTATTGTGAAAGACTTGGCAGCCATAATTGAGAGTCAAAACACACATAGACCTAACATTGTAGACCTCAATTGGCCTGGCTTCATGTGATCTTTTGGCCTCTCTTTGGTAAGCCTTGCCTGTGAGAGTTCTCCAGAACTTTCATTGAAATGAGCTTCCTCAACATTTAATGGTTCTTGAATGAAGTGAAACCCACAGTGCCTCCAACTTCATCCTTAAAAAATGACTAGAAGAACACCATGTAATTATTGAAATTCCCATGACCAGGTGGTACTGGAGAACCTTTGAATGTCCTGTTGCTGATCATGAGTATACAAGACAGTGTCTGATTGACTGGGTTTCATGAAAATGATGTAGAACAGAGATGCCAGTACTTTGGAGTCTGCTGAGTAGTGGGCCTAGAACAGTGGTGGGCAGGTGTGTGTTAAAATATCCGTGGTAGGGCCATGAGGATCTACCATTGGATTCCAAATGGCTTGTGACTGACATGGTGCAGCCAGCAGATCCTTATATGTAATGTCATCTTGTTATATGGAGAGGTTTCAGGGCAATGTTCAGAATCAGGTTGATATGGACAAGGGGGCAATGGGGCAAGCTATGAGGGATAGAAGCCTGGTTGGTGCATTCTCTTGCAGACCCTGACCCACCACACGTGACAGAACTCCCTCCAGCACTGTGTCCCAGTTGGAATCTTTGTATTTCATGAAGCGAATATCAAACTCCCAGTGCAGCAGGAACAACACCACAAAAAGTGGAGGAGGACCAAATGGCTTCACAGTTCACTCAGAGAGACACTAAGTCACCAGTGGTCACAGTTTACCTACAAAGAGATGATTCAGGCCTGCTGCCTCATGTTCATTGGAAAATAAGAAATCAGGTTCTTCAGGTCAAAGAGATGGAGACCCAGCTTTGATGGTCTCACTACAAAAGAAGCTAAAGCTCCTGACAACAACCTATATTTCAAGTGCCCGACCTCAGAGGCAGATTCTCAAAAAGTCTTTAGGCCAGTAGAGCTCCATGTTTGTGGAGTGTTTACCCCGTGCCTTACTTTTAGAAAATCCTCTACCTCCATCAAAGATGTGAAATCTGGAGCATTTTCCATTCCAGATAGGTATTCACAGATTTTCTAACTCTTCTCCTCTAATTGTGTCTCACTTGAGGTGAAGGTAATATTAAAGCATTGTTCTGGATGAGAGTGGAAAGATTTTTGTGTAGCATATATTTGCATACACATTGGATTCAATTTCCTATTTTCCATTCGAAATACTGAATCCCTGACACTGATACATACCCGACCAGACTCTGACTACTAATCCTAATAGGATGGAGAAATATAACCCAAACAGAATAGAAATACAAGCAGTTCAGAGGAGGCACGGTGTATATTTGGATTTGCCTATGCATGATACAGAGTAGGAGTTAAAT
The DNA here is from genome assembly GCF_048772815.1 of Callospermophilus lateralis. Taxonomy (NCBI): domain Eukaryota; kingdom Metazoa; phylum Chordata; class Mammalia; order Rodentia; family Sciuridae; genus Callospermophilus; species Callospermophilus lateralis. The sequence goes on from NW_027517343.1 coordinate 2,517,080, forward strand.
CTAGTCAATTTTTTATTGAAATAGTTCTCCATGTTTTTTTAAAGTAAACAAATATGTGAATTCCTGTCTCCCTTTCTCTGTAGCCTATTCAGCACATGTATTTTTATATGCATATAAAGAATCCTACGTGGTACCACAAATACATTCTTGTGAGGTGGATGACTTGGCAGGTACAAATTGTGAGAAGAGATCACTCCTACTAAACCGTGTTGGAACTGAATATTCAACCTATGGGTGAGCTTCCTAGTTGAACAACATTATGCATAAATCCATGTTCAGTAAAATGAATATTTTTGGATCTGTGGATAATATATATTTTATGATGAATTTTTATTGACATATATATTGCTATTTTTTTCTGTGTGTGTGTGTTTTGTGTCACTCGCCTGTTCTGTAAAACAACTTCAGAGAGAGAGGTTAAAGATTCATGCAAAGCTCTGATGGAGGTATCTAATATCTTTGTTTTGGTCTATTGCTGCTTCAAATTGGGTCATTTGTTGTGTCCCATGGACCAGTGCAGTGGTTCCTGTGCCCAACGCTGCAGCAACTCCTATTCCTAATAGGATGTCTAAAGTGAGGGATATATGTTCCCAGTGGAAACGGGTTGTATGCCCCCCTATTTGATCTTCAAATGAATCTGCATCATGTTAGAGCACTCTGGGAAACATCTGCACCATTACACAATTAATCACATCTGTTGTCCATTTCTTTAAAACACAAACAATGTTTAATTATATAGAATTAGGCTGTTTTAGGTAAGGCTCCTAAGATAGCACCGAACACAGGGAAACCGTCCTATTTGGTTGCAACCAGATTTAGAGGGCATTGCTTCTGTTGTAATCAATTAATCCCCTGAAACTCAAGTTTAGGTAATTTCAGAATTTTGTACCCAACATGGAAGGGGCTCAGAAGTTCACAGTCTGCAGATGTTCAAAAAACCAGTTTTTGTTTCTGTTTTTTCCTCTGTTCTGGGCAAGTTAACTTTTCAAGGACACGTGGAAGGGGAAGAGCTTTTTCTTACCTTTCTTATTTTTGCCCCCTGCCAGGTGTTACCACGGAGCCCAGTTGGTAACTTCTTTATCTTAGAAATGTAGCCATATCAGTAAAGCCCCAGCTCACGGGCAGAGGTCTTGTTCACATATTTTGTGGAAAACAAGTAAGGGGGTGTCTAGCATAAGAGTGCTGATTTTTTTAGCCAGTGGCCAAGTAGAACAAGGCAACAATAAAAGAGGAAGTTTATCTACATTGAACTCTTTTATAGGGACTCTTTTGCTGAAAGTCCTAAAGTCATCCATGGTGAAGACTTCTGTAGAAAGTCAATTAAGACTTTTCTGTGGGCCTGGTACAGAAGGGGAAGACAGGAAAGGTGGGGCTGACAGCAGCTCTGAGGATCTGAGAATGAGGAAGGAGAGATGTAAAAGAATAATGGGAAAGGGGTTTGGGATTTTCCTAGCAACAAAAACTTGAGCAGTAGAACAGGTAGAGCAGAGGGGAAGACAAGAGTGAGTATCCCAAAACGCATGTGAGGGACTTTAAATTCTTAGTAAACCCTTTTCAGTGATGACAAGCAACATTAAAGGCCATTTTCATTACATCTTGTATAGGGGTCTGAGGGCTCTCCTCAGGTGGTTTTAGCTTTGGGTTAGCTGGTAAGAGGACCTGGTGGGACCCGGTGTAGGCACTGACAGGAGAAGAGAGGAGTGAGTGGGTGGAGGGGTACCTCAGTACCTGCTACCTCAGCAAGGGGGCAATGGTCTGAAAACCATCGGAGGTTTGGGTTTTTGATCTAATAATTGGAGGGGAGAAATCAGGTTGCTGAGGTGGGAGTGACAGCAGAGACTCTGGAGCAGAAGGCTGAAGGTGAGGATCTATTGTATAAGCATAGTTCATGATGTGAGCGAAGGATTGAAAATTCCTGCCCATAGGGAAACCTCCTTTCACCCTTTTGAGCACTTTCAGAAGTTAAAAAGGTCATGCGGGGCTGGGGATGTGGCTCAACCGGTAGCGCGCTCGCCTGGCATGCGTGTGGCCCGGGTTCGATCTTTAGAATCACATACAAAGATGTCGTGTCGGCCAAAAACTAAAATATAAATATTAAAAATTCTCTCTGTCTCTCTCTCTCACTCTCTCTTTAAAAAAAAAAAGGTCACACAGAATTTGAGGATCTAGAGACCCCTCTGGGGGCCATCAGTTTTGGTTATCTAATTGGTAGTATGGCCAATGCTCTGTACTGAATTAGATGAGGAGTTTGGGTTCCATCAGGCAGCCCCTGTATGCTCACATCCCCATGACTTACAGAAAAAGTCGGCTTTTCCCCCACACAGCCGTGACTGTTTGTGGCTTTGATAGTCTGCCAGGCAAACATAGTAATCCAGGCTAGCCAACCTGCATCTGGCTCGCGTGTCCCCACATCAATAATGTTTGTTTCCATTACCTATGGTATGGAGGGTATTTAATGGTATTTTAGTGGGATCCTCTTCATCAGGGATATCCCAATAGGAAAGACCTATAGCCAACTGACAAATGTCTGGGTGGAGAGATGGCCACCAGGTCCCTAAGGTGGCTGTATGCAAGTTAGATTATACTTTTTTTCCAGTAGGATTTGTGATCAGCCATCGCTGCTGAACGGGCTGATGAGGGTTAGGACTATTTTTGGCCAAGGGGTCAGTCTATAGCCTTATCCACATGGCGAATACGCAATTTGAAAGTGTTACTAGTCTTTTACAGTTTGCAGAAAGAGTCTGGACAGGGCGCAGGGTTGAGATGAGAGGCATGGATTCAGGAAGTGATTCCGTCTACCTTTACCACTGTACGTGTTATAAGTAGCACCTGGTATGGTCCTTTCCAGCGGGGTTCCAGGGATGACACCTGATGGTGTCTTACATAGATGAAGTCTCTTAATTGATATTGATGTGGAGTCCCCTCATCCCCAGTTTGGTAGGCAGTGGCAAGCTGTTTTTATAGGTATCGCTGAGTTCTTTCAAGAGCTTTAAGTCTGTCAAGAAAGGGGGTGTGGAAGGGATCGTTAGGTCTTAGAGTTGGGGTTAGGTCCCTTACTGGTGGAGGGGCCCCATAGAGAATTTCACAGGGGGTGAGGTTACTCAAGAAACAGAGGGAGTATTTCTTGCATGAAAATTTGCATAAGGCAGGAGCATAGTCCAATCTTTGATGCTGGTCGCTAAGCTGAATTTTGTTAAGGTCTCTTTAATGGTTCTATTCATTCTTTCACCCTGTCCTGTCCTCAACTCTGGGGTCTATAAGCACAATATAACTTCCAATTAACCCCCAGGTTCCTGGCTCACCCCTGACTTACCTGGGCCATGAACCCCTGTGCATTATCAGACCCTGTTACCTTAGGCAGGACGTATCTTGGAAAAATATCTTCCACTATCTTCTTGAGCATCATTTGCGCTGTTTCTTTTCTTCTTTTTTCTTTTTGTGGGGAGGGCTTCAATCCATCCTGAAAATGTATCTACAAAGACTAGGAGATATTTATGTCCATACCTTGCTGGCTTAATTTCAGTAAAGTCAACTTCCCAGAATTTTCCTGTTCTGGTTCCTCATAGGTGCTTTCCTGCAGGAAGCTTGAAAGGGTAAGCATTAAGCAATTGATGGAAGCAACAGGGTTTTTATACCCATTCAGTTATTTAATTTTGCTGTGAGTCTGTTAGTGGAAAACTCTGTTTTTGATACTTCAGAAATACCTGCAGTTTCTTTGAACCAAGGTGAGTGAGTTGATATGCATTTTCTACTGACATAGTTAGAGCCATGACTGTAGGAGTTTTTACTGGAAGATTTAGAAATTCCACTTGGGGGCCTTCAGGGTTAAAACTTATTTTGGTCCGGAGCTTGGTGAGCAGATCTCTGCCCATCAATGGGGCCAGGCATTCAGGGATTTCTAAAAAAAAGTGATGGATTTTTTCTTTCCCCAGGTCCATGGTCCTCTTAGTTGTCCAAGCCCGACATTTACAGCCATTAGCCCCTTGACCTAGAGACCTTTTATTTGATAGAGGGCCTAATGGGGCCTTAAGGGCTGAGTTTATTGCCCCTGTATCCACTTCAAAGTTCACTGGGGTCCCCTCCACTTCAAAAGTTACGCTGAGTTTGGGGAGGGGATCTGAGCCCCAACTTTTGTAGTCATCCTCAAGAGTCAGAATGGCTGCCTCCCGTGGCTGTCTTTTTCTAGGGCACTCTTGAACCCAGTGTCCTCTTTCTTTACAGTAGGCACATTGATCTGAGGTCAGGGGGGCCTCTGGCGTGGGACCAGGTATCCCTTCCTGTCTCCCTGTTTCTTATTTTCTGGCCCTTTGGTTGTTGTGACCGGGACCTTAGTCAACTCATTAGTCTGTCTTTTGTTTCTTTTATCCTCCCTTTGCTCCCTTCTCTTCCTCAGTTTCTCTTTTATAGTATACTTTCTCGGCTTCTCTGACTAAATCTCTCAAAGTCATATCTTGTCATCCATCTAAGCATTGTAACTTTCTTTAAATATCCAGGGCAGCATGCCCAATAAAGGCCATTGTGACAGATGCCTTTTGATCCTCTGCATGAGTATTGAAAGGAGTATATATCCTATGCCTCCATAATTCTCTCTAGAAACATAGAGGCAGATTTATCAGGCCCTTGAATAATCTCTATTACCTTGGCCAAATTAGTTGGTCACCTAGCGGCTGCTCGGATGCCCACTATTAGAACCCGGTGAGAAGTGGACAGATGCTTTCTACCTTCAAAGTTTTGGGGAACCAGTTGGGTTGATTCTAGGGAAAGCCGGCTTTGATTATGTTGGGAAGATATGTCAGTCTCCCATCTGGTCTTAGGATTTTTTTCCTAGCTTCCAGGAGGATTCTCTTTTGTTCCTCTGTCATAAAGAGAGTCCCTAGGAGTTGTTGAAAGTCATCCCAAGTAGGCGGCTCTGAAAACATCAATGACTCAACCAGACATGTGAGCCGGGTAGAATCCTCGGAAAAATGGGGATTGTTATTTTTCCAGTTATATAGGTCTGAAGAAGAGAAAGGCCAATATTGGTAGGCTTGCATTTTCCCCCCATTGCCTTTGTCAATCATTGGCCCGTAGGGACATAGGGGGATCATCACAGGAGTTCCAGGGTTTTCAAACATTCGCCGCCAGCGAGTTCCCTTAGCCAGGCCAGCTTCCTCCTGGGGAGGAGGGGCTGTGTGTGCCGCGGATGAGTTATCTGGAGGGCGCTGGGCTAGCTTGGCTTCGTCCAACGGTGGAGAGGCTGAGTCAGCTCCAGGGGAATCACTTAGAGGGTGTTGGTGGTTGGGGGACGAGGGCAGCTAATAAGGAGGGGAGGAGAGTCCAGTAGAGTCAAATCTTGTGACTCAGGGAGAACAGAGGGTGGAGGAGGAGGAGGAGAAGAGGGTTTGAGAGATCGTGGGCGAAGGAGTAGGAGTGGGGGCAGGGGCAAGGAAATGCTTCACCCATGGAGGAGGAGATTTGCAGAGGTCCTGACAAGTTAAGATATATGGCTGTTCATCCGGATGGCTATGTGTGCCCAGTTGAAAGACAATATCTCTGGCTTATTAAATTAGTGGGAAGCAGAAAGATCCTTCTAGAGGCCATCTAAGTCCAAAGGTGGGCCATTCTGAGGCACAGAGAGTCTGGCAGGTCCAGCGTTTCACTGAAAAAGGAAAGATTCTGAGCCCTTAAGTGAAATTTGGTCCAGTGATCAAGGGTCAGGGACATGGGTATTGAAGTACTGTGTCCCATAATGAAAGATACACAACGAGTGAATGCAAGGACAGACGACACAGACAAAACAAGTCAATAAAGACATTCAATGGACATCCAAAACAGAGACCAGGACTGAGTAGCCAGCAAAACCCAATGGGCTGGCAATACCGAATCCGATACAAAATATCACTGAGTCGAGAAGACTATTGTTCCTCGATTTTCCGAGTCCTTTGGGGCGTCCCCCAGGGACGTGGCCTGTGGCTCTGTGACATGTCTGTCAGCCACCATTGGAGAGAGCTCACGCTCTTCATTGACAGCCATTTTTCCAAGCCCTAAGATTAACACTGAAACCAGAAAGAGGCGCCTTGCTTAACCCAAGAGGAGCCTGTTAGGGTCTCTTGTCTGCCGCTGCCAGAACTCGGTGGAATCTCCATATGTAAAGGTCGGGCGAGCATTGAAGGAAGAGACCACCAAGAGACTGTCTTATCCAACAGCAAAGGGTTTATTGGGGGTCCAGCATGCTGGGGCTCAGAGCTCACTTGAATAGAGCAGAGAGCCCTGAGAGCAGTTTAAGCAGAACATATATACTTTCCTTGGAGAGGGCAGGGAGGGAAGTTTACTAATGGGTCTCGGCGAGTGGTCGGTTTGCGTGCAACTGGGTGAGGGAGTACATTCTACACTTTGGCAGTTGGAAACAGCACATTCTGGGAACAAGATGAGCAAACAGTTCTCAATATTTCAACAGTGTTTTGTTAAGCATAAGGAAAAACAGGAAGTGACAAGTACCTATTTTATTAACCTTTCACTACCGACTATCCTTTTTGACTGGATGTTCTCTTCTACATTCTATTATCCAAGGTACAAGGTCCTATGCCATTGAATATCGATTTATTCAAAGCTAAATATCCCAATCAAGGCCCCAGTGCCCTTCTGGGTTTCAAATGTTAGTTAGATTTCTGTTTTTATACATATATTTTACCTCTATATTTTTATACATATTGCAGGTTCCCAATACCATTATTCATTCAGCAGAATGATTCCTAACCGAAATCAAACATGTTATTAACCCTAAACATACACTCTTACCTCAATCTAACTTTACAGAAGAGCAGGGACAGAGTTGGTCTTATAATACAGGAATGTAGTGGATCTTCCACCTGCTGAGAACCTCAAAGGTCCATGCAGACATAATCCCTGGAGAAGATGTAGGCACCTCTGAAGGACCTGAGAGAGCAAAAGTCATTTTCCATTGAAAACAACCTGGTCCGGGTGAAGGGTTGTGTCTGAATCAGCCTCTCTATTCTTAATGTAGAGAAGATGGACCAAATGAGACCAGTGTGGAGAGCTGTTACTGGGTGCCTATGGTTGATATACCATTCTAACTTGTGAAAGTGTCACAGGAAGCAGGGGCAGCCTCCATCTCATGGGAAGCTTGGAAGCAACTCTTAGGACAAAGTGGTTGACAAGGCAGTGAGTTCATTCAGTTTCTGACGGAAGTGACCTCACCTCACTTCCTTGGTGATGGAACTCTCTGAACTTGTGATCCAGGAAGCCAGTCAAACAGTGCCAGTCCTAGTCCCAGTTGCAGTGGTTTCACTTTTTGGATTTCCCGAGGGCAGAGTCAATCTTTCTTGGTACCTACTGATGTTAGGATGGCCAAATGGCAGGAAATCTCTGAAGACGGGCCTTTTATGAGAAAGCAGGTAGTGGCTCACCACTGGCTCCTGACAACTTCAGAGAGTTGGAAAAGGACACAAGATCAGAGACAGGACAGGCCATTTCGGGGGAACCAGAATGTCCCACAGTCAGAGGACACTCCAAATAGTCACAACCTACTTGGGGGAAAGAGGTGCCTTTGTGGGTGTGGGTGTGGGTTTGTGGATTTGGCTCTTGTTCTGAGAATAGGTACAAATGATGTTTGTTTGGTTTGGACTGAATTGTTTCTAGTAAGTCGTTTGACAATGCGAGTGTTTCTGTGTCTCTGTATCCCACTGTGTCCATGGTTATAGATTTTAGAAAAGAGAATGCATCAATTGATGTGTCCTGTCTATTAGAAAGCTTACCAGCATTCATCCTGCCCAATTTGTAAATGAAATGCGGCTTGCCATATTGATGGGCAACACCTACGATCTTCCTAAGTTCCTGTTTTCTTCCTGAAATGTGGCCACTATCCATAATAGGCTCATGGCTTTGTATCCAAGATATGTACCACCTCCAAGCTCTGTGACATGGCCATGTACTGAATAGCTGAAGTGAATGGCGAGCATCTCAGAAAACTCACATACCAGTTTGACCTGTAATGTCTCATTGTGGAAACCCTGCTTTGCGCCTTTTCTTACCAATTGTTCTATTGCCCTAAATGTCAGGATGGTCTTTGCCTCAGGCCAACGCTTTGTGAAGTCTGAAGAAATCCTTTTTCAAATAAAAAGAATGGGCATCACCTGTGGCTCTTTCCTTAATTGCTCTGCAAAGGGATTTGTCTGAATCAGCGTCTTGGCCCTGTGTTAGGCTGTGGCTTAGATTTTCAGCAACTGATGGATCTAAAGAAAGATCCCATGTGTGCATCCAAAACCAAAATGACAAAAAGAGCAGTCATTGTGGATAAGTCTTTCGCCTTCCTCTGTAAGGTTTCTGACATCAATCAAGTGAGAATAGGGATCCTTTAGGTCAAATGAGTTCTTCAAATCCCTGCAGAGGCTAGCACATAGGTGCTTGGGTTTTCTCATGACTCCAATTAACATAAAGAATCTAAACCCAACAGTCAGTAGGTCTCAAATTTGAGAAGTGGATAAGTATTAATGGCAGTCCTATTTAATCACTCCTGGTTCAAAGGAAGGGTGTCCAGGTCACTCAGAATTTAGGTAAACGAGGAGCAAGGGAGCGTATTCTCTACACTGTCTTGGGCTGCATTCCTCATGTAAATCTCCAGCCAGAGGATATGATGAGTGTCTATATGGAAGAAGATGAGGGCCATGTGGGAGTGTTTTGGTTTTAATTGTGGTCATTTTTGTGGCAGTTGGAATGGATGGTCTTATAATACAGGAATGAGTCCACCTGGGTTTGAACTGTGGCGTGATTCCCCTTAGAGACTGTGTACAGGAGTAGAACTTAGAGAAGTATTGCCATGAATTGGGTTGGGATTTTAGGAAGCCAAGTATGAGAGTCACCCTTGGAAACTGACATCTAGGCCCAGGGTGGCTTTCCAGAGATCACTGGGAATCTCAGGCTGGATATCACATGATTTTATTCTGAAAGACTTGGCAGGCTTAGTTGAGAGTCATAACACACATGGACCTCACATTGTAGACCTCAATGGGCCTGGATTTATGTGACCTTTTGGCCAATCTTTGGGAAACCTTGCCTGTGAGATTTCTCCAGAACTTTCTTTGAAATGAACTTCCAAAACACTTAATGGTCCCTGAATGAATTGAAACCCACATGCTGCCAAATTCATCCTTGAAAAATTGCTAGATAAATACCATGAAATTTTTGAAATTCCCATGACCAGATGGTACTGGAGAAACTTTGGATGTCCTGTTGCTGATCATGAATATGCAGGACAGTGACATGATTGACTGAGTTTCATGAAAATTGTGTAGAACAGAGATTCCAGTAAGTTGGACCCTGCTGAGTAGTGGGCCTAGTGCAGTGATGGGCAGGTGTGTGATAAAAAAAAAAAAAAAAAAAAAATCTGTGGTTTGGCCATGTGGATCTGCCATTGTCTTCCAATTGGCTTGTGACTGACATGGTGCAGCCAGCAGACGCTTCTATGTAAAGGCATCTTGTTAAATGGAGAGGATTATGGCCAATGTTTAGAATCAGGTTGCTATGGTTAAGGAGGCAAGCTATGTGGGATAGAAGCCTGGTTGGTGCATTCTCCTGCAGACCCTGACCCACCACACGTGACAGAACTCCCTCCAGCACTGTGTCCCAGTTGTATTCCTTGTATATCGTGAAGCAAATACCAAATTCCCAATGCAGCAGCAAGAAACACCAGGAAAACTGGAGGATGACCAAATGGCTTAAGAGTTCAAAAGGGTAGACAATTAGCCCCCAGTGGCCACAGTTTACCTACAAAGAGAGAATTAAGGACTGCTTCCTAATGTTTTTTGGAAAATAAGAAATCATGTATTCCAGGTCACATAGAATCATACCCAGATTTGATGGTCTCACTACAAAGGAAGCTAAATCTCCTGACTACAACATATATTTCAAGTGCCCAAGCTCAGAGGCAGTTACTCAAGAAGTTTTTAGTCCAGCAGAGCTCCATGTTTGTGGAGTTTTTCCCTTTCCCTTACTTTTGGAATCTTCTCTACCACCTCCAAGTTTGTGAACTCCTGAACATATTCAATTCCAGATAAGTATTCACAGATTATCTAACTCCTCCACTCTAATTGTGTTTTACTTGTAATGAAGGTAAAGTCAAGGCATTGTTCTGGATGAGAGTGGGAAGATATTTTTGTAGCACATATTTGCATAAACATTGGAATCGTTTTCCAAATTTCCATTTGAAATACTGAATCCCTGACACTAACACATGCCCAACTAGACTCTGACTACTAATCCTAATATGATGGGGAAAATTAACCCAAAAAGAATAGAAATACAAGCAGTTAAGAGGACGAATGATGTATCATTGAAATTGCCTTTTGCATTATATAGGGTATATGTTATAAATCTAGTCAATTTTTTGTTGAAATGGTTCTCCATGTGTTTTTAAAGTTAACAAATATGTGAATTCCTGTCTCCCTTTTTCTGTAGCCTATTCAGTACATGTATTTTAATATGCACATATAGAATCCTACCTGGTACCACACGTACATTCTTGTGAGGTGGCTGACTTGGCAGATACAAATTGTGAGAAGAGATCACTCCTCCTGAATGCTGTTGGAACTGAAAATTCAGACTATTGATCTTCCTAGTACAACAATATTATACATGAATCCATGTTCAGTAAAACGAATTTATTTCGATCTGTGGATGACATATATTTCATGGTGAATTTCAATTGGCATATATTGCTACTTTTTAATGTCTGTGTGTGTGTGTGTGTGTGTGTGTGTGTGTGTGTGTGTTTATGTATATACACACACACTCTAGATTTTTCAAAATGTGAAATATATGTGTCTTACTATACACTCCGTAAATTCATTCATTTTCATGTATGTGGATTAATAATCAACTTTTCACAAAATTATTCTGAGAAATATTCATCCACCTGAACTACATATTTGATTCCTAGTACTGAAAACTAACTTCAGTAAATGGTGCATACAAATCCTAATATTTCTGCAGTAACTGACCCAGTTTAATATCAATGCAAGTAGATTTCTATGGGACATGATGTGTATTTTGTCATTCATTTTTATTCAATACTGGTAGATTTCTATTTCTTCAGTTAATACACACGATAGGGTATATATTTCATCAACAAGTTAAGAAATTAATAGGCATTTTGTTTTACATTCCATCACTTCCTAATTCAAAATACATGTTTTCCACGAGGTTTCTTCACTGGTCTTTTCATGTGACTTCTTTCACAAAATTCAAATGTCACACTAATGTTTGTACCAAAGTCTAAATGGAAAGTGAGTATGGATTACTAAAAACATCAATGTCCAGGTTGCCTACTGTTATCAAATGTCAATCCTATTGGTGACTAAATATTTGTTTCTTCCTAAGATTATATATTCAACCTCAAGCCTGTTGAAAATGTCTGATCCTATCACTTACTATTGTATATCGATTTATCTGAGACATCTGTGCAGAATATAATTCAAAGCTAAGTATCCCAATCAAGGGCCCGATGCACTTCTGGGCTTCAAATCATAACTAGATTTCTGTTTTCATGCTTATATTTTACCTCTATATTCTTGTAAATATCGCAGGTTCCCAATACCATTATGCATCCCTCAGAATGATTCCTAACCCAAATCGAACCTGTTATTAACCCTAAGCATACACTGTTCCCTCAATCTAACTTTACAATAGAGCAGGGACAGAGTTGGTCTTACAATACAGGAATGTAGGGGATCTTCCACCTGCTGAGAACCTCAAAGGTTCATGCAGAAATGTTCCCTGGAGAAAACTTAGGCAGCTCTGAAGGACCTGAAATAGCAAAATCATCTTCCATGGCAAAAAACCCGGTCAGTATGAAGTATTCTGTCTGAATCAGCCACTCTGTTCTTAATGTAGAAAAGATGGACCAAAACAGGCCTGTGTGGAGAGCTGTTCCCTGGTGCCTATGGTTGAAATACCATTCTAACTAATGAATGTGTCAGAGGAAGTAGGGGCAGCCTCCATCTCATGGGACCCTTGTAAACAACTGTTAGGACAAAGTGGTTGCCAAGGTATTGACCTCATTCAATTCCTGAAGGAAGTGACCTACCTCACTTCCTTGGTGATGGAACTCTCTGAACCTGGGATCCAGGAAGCCAGGCACCCAGAGCCAGTCCCATTCCCAGTCCCAGTGGGCACACTTGTTTGAATTTACCAAGGACAGAGTCAGTATTTCTTGTTACCTCCTTATGTGAGGATGGCCAAATGCCAGGAGAACTCTGAAGAGGGGCCTTCACCGAGAAAGCTGCTGGCTTCTGACAACTTAACAGAGTTGGCAAAGAAGGCCTGTTCTGATACAAGACAGGCCATTTTGGAAGAACATAGTATGGTCCACCAGTCAGAGGACACTACAGATAGTCACAGACCTACTTGTGGGAAGGAGGTTCCTTTGTGGGTGTGGGTGTGAGTTCATGGTTTTGTCTCATGTTCTGAGAATAGGTAGGAAAGGTGGTTTGTTTGGTTTGGAGTCGACTGTTTCTAGTAAGTCATTTGACAAGGCGAGTTTTTCTATGTCTGTATATGCACTGTGTCTGTTGTTGTAGTCTTTAGAAAAGAGAATGCATCAATGGAGGTGTCCTGTCTAGTAGGAAGCTTCCAGGCATTCATTCTGCCCTTTTTATGAATGGACTGTTGCTTGTCTTATGGACAGGCAACACCTACTATCTTCCTAAGTTCCTGTTTTATTCCTGAATTCTGGCCTCTCTCCAGAATAGCCTCATTGTTTTGTGTTCAAGATATGTACCACCTCCAAACTCTGTTAGATGGCCATGTACTGCATAGCTGAAGGGAAAGGGAAGATTTCAGAAACCTCAGATATCATTGTAAACAGAAAAGTCTCAGTGGAGAAACCCTGCTTTGGGCAATTTGCTTACCAATGGTTCCCTTGCCCTGAATGTTAGGAAGGTCTTGGCCTCAGGCCACCCCTTTGTGAAGCCTGAAGAAAACAGTATTCAAATGGAAGGAATGGGCATCACCTGTGGCTCTTTGCTTAATTGCTTTGGAAAGGGATGTGTCTGAATCAGCCTCTTGGCCCTGTGTGAGGTTGTGGCTTTGAATCTCAGAATCTGATAGATCTAAAGAAAGATCCCATGTGTGCATCCAAAACAAAAATGGCCAAAAGAGCAGTCATTGTGGATGAATTCTTTCGCCTTCCTCTGTAAGTTTCCTGACCTCTATCAAACGAGAATAGGGAAGATACACCAAGCCAATTGAGGGCTCCTTTTGGAAAAATTGTACCACTGATGACAGAATCAGCATAAGTATCCAAACACTACCACAATTCGCTGCACCAGCAGATAGTTCACAATGCATACAAGTGAGTTCACAATGCATACAAGTGATACATATTCCAAGCAAGTTCTGCAAGCAGTTCAGTGATGGGTATTGCAGAACCTGTATATTGGTTTTATCTTTGTCTTCACCAGCACTGGGATAAAGATAGGAATTCTGGCAATAATGGCTAAAGAAAAAATTATGTAACATTCCAGAAGGCACTAAAAGAAAACAATTTTCATAACAATTTACATTATCTTGAAGAGAATTATTAAATATAATGAAAAAAAGGTAAAAGTAAAAAAACAGGTCTGTTAACCTATTATTTTTTTCACATATTAAAACAATCCTGAACAGTTGTTTACCCCATTTAAATTAAACTATTTAATTCACGTGAATTAAAAAAAAAAATGGACCCATTTTTTCATGAGCACTCATCATATATGATATATGGACATACACACATTCAAACATATAACACAAAACACAAGTGTGCACACATAATAAATACATACAACATATAATATAATAGTAAAGGCCTTATAACTTTTTACAGGTGAAATCATCATTGCAATGTTTAAAAACTCTATAGACAAAAAATAGAACTGATCAGCAAAACATTAACCTAGGTCTGTATGAGCTCAAAAAAACAAAAGAGAACTTCATGATGTGGTAAAGGGCAATAATAAAATAGATATTGAAAAAAGCATCCCTGTTCTGTCGCCGATGTAAGGATAGCCAAACTGGAGTTTTGCACATCAGCTGTTATGGATTTGAGCCAAATCATCTTATTTTGGTCTATAGAAATTGCTTTAGTTAATCTCTCTGGAATCCAAATCGGCTGCTGTTCTCCCTGTGGAAACACATAAACAGACCCCCGACTTTAGGCAATCACTGGGTCAGAACCTTAGTTAATCTCTCTGGAATCCAAATCGGCTGCTGTTCTTCCTGTGGAAACCCACAAACAGACACCCAATTCTAGAAAATTAATGGGTCAGGACCTTTCCATTGTCCTGTTAGAATATCCTTCCAAAGTACCTTGGGCTTATACACATTTTTTGGACACATATGCGTTTCTGCAGCACTAAGTCCTGAAAATCCAAATTTAAAAAGTTTAGAGTTAAAAAGGGTTGTTTTAAGTTCATCTTTGGGGAATTTATATCTCTTCCCAATTCCGTCTTCTTACTTTAATAAGTACATTTTAATAGTTTGATGTGCTCTTTCAACTCTGCCTTGTCCCTGTGGATTGCATGGGATTCCTGTTATATGAGTAATGCCAAATGATGAGCAAAATTGTTTAAAAGAGTTAGAAGTATAACCAGGGGCATTATCTATTTTAACTCTTTTGGAATGACCAAGTGGCAAAATTTTGTAAGCAATGAGCTACAACATCTTTAGTTTTTTTCCAGCATGAAGGGAGCCCAACAAAAATCCAGAAGAAGTATCAACTGTAAGATGCAAATATTTTAATTTTCCAAATTCTGGCAAGTGTGTGACGTCCATCTGCCAAATATGGTTAGGTATCAATCTTCTAGGATTGACTCCAAGATTAACTTGTGGTAAAATGGTCACACAATTTTGACATTGTTTTATTATTTGTCTAGCTTGTTACTTAGTTATTTTGAAATGCTTTTGTAAAGTGTTAGCATTGATATGCAACTTTTTATGAAAATTTATAGCTTCTTCTAGTGTAGAGAAAATATGTTTGTATGTCATGTGTAGTTTTATCTGCTAAATCATTGCCCAAACTAAGGGCTCCAGGCAATCCTGGATGTGCCCTGATATGTCCTATTAAGAATGCATCTTTTCTGTCCCAGATTAGACTTTGTATAGTGGAAACGAAAGAGAAAACAGTAGAGGAAGGGGAAATCCTACCAGCATCTTCAAGGGATACTATAGCATTAACTATATACTGACTATTGGAAAATAAATTAAACACAGAATCTTTAAACATCACAAAAGCTTATAATACTGCATTAAGCTCTACCTTTTGAGCTGATTGTTGGGGTATTAAAAATGTAACAGTTTGATCAGGTGTAACAATTGCTGCTGTACCATTATTTGACCCATCAATGAATATATTTGGAGCATTCATGATAGGTGTTTTCTTGTCATTTTTGGAAAAATTACAGGATGAGATGACCAAAAAGACAATATAAGATTAGATGGTAAGTGGGTATCAAAAGAAATATTAGATTTACACATGATTATTGCCCAAGTATTTAACTCATTAGCTAATTAATCAATTTGATTCATAGTGTATGGAGTAATACTTTTGTTGGGAGAAATTCCAAACACTCACTTTGCTGCTTTTATTCCTATGAGTATTAATTGTCCGTTAGCCTTGGGATACCTATTAATTGTAGTGTTAGAAGAATAAGAAAAATGAATCCATTATAATGGAGCTTCTTGCCAACATACTCCTGTAGGAATATTTTTTGTTGGTAGTACAATAAATAATAAAGGCAATATTTTATCAAATCTATCCAAATGCATATTTCCCATATATGTTTCAATGATTTTTAATGCCTTTCTTGCTTCAGGCGTTTACATTCTGGGTGAATTTGGATCAGATGGACCTTTTAGGATATCAAATAAACGTCCCAACTCTCCTCTTTGTATACCTAGATAAGGCCTTATCCAATTTATGTCTCCTAATAACTTTTGAAAGTCATTAATTGATTGCAGTTGATCTACTCGTATTTGAATTTTTGGTGGACTGACCATGGTTGAGGATAATAGAACTCCTAAATAATTAATTGGAAAATTTAATTGTACTTTATCAATTGTTATCTCTAGATTATAATTTTTAATATGTTTGTAAGTGTTGCATAACATTCTAGCAATGCGTTTTTACCTTTGTGTGCTAATAATACATCATCCATATAGTGAAATATTTGTATTTCAGAATTTTGATTTCTAAGTGGCTGGATTACTTTGTTAACATAAATTTCACACATAGTTGGGCTGTTAGGCATCCCTTGAGTGAGTACTTTCCACTCATACCTCTGATCAGGACCTTCATGATTCAGTGCAGGGATAGTAAATGCAAAACGTGGACTATCCTCAGGAAGAATTGGAATTGAAAAAAAAAATCTTTAATATGTATAACTAAAACATACCAAGTTTTTGGCAAAGCAGACAATTGAGGGATTCCCGACTGAGCAGGTCCAAAAATAACCATCTCATTATTAATGGCTCTTAAGTCTTGCAATAATCTCCATTTACCAGATTTCTTTTTGATGACAAAAATGGGAGTATAATGGGGAGATACAGAAGGATGTATATGTTCTTCCACTAATTGTTGTTTGACCAGTTCCTGGGGTGATTGTATCTTTTCTTTAGTCAGGGTCCACTGAAGAACCCATACTGGTCTTTCTGATTTCCAAGTAATTTTTATTGTCTCAGTGGCCCTTTCTGAAAATCCAACCCAAGTCTGTCTGTTGCTTGGTCTATTTGAATTGGTGCTGCTATACCTTGTTCTAGTTTTTCTAATCTTTTTCCTTTCAAAAAACCTTCTCTAGCCATAATAGTGGGTGCATTTTGATTGATGTTATTTGTTAATGTCAAACCTAATTGATCTAGAACATCTCGTCCCCATCAATTTACAGGAAGATGATCCAATACATATGGCTGTATAGTTCCTTCACATCCCTCAGAATCATTCCAATCTAATACCATTGCACTTCTATGGGGATTAGTCGCCACTCCTAGGTCTCAAAGCGTTTGAGTGGCTTGTTGTAATGGCCAATGTTTTGGCCATTCTTGATGAGAGATGATGCTAAGGACTGCACCTGTATCCAGTAGCACATTAAATTCATGTCCTTGAATATTTGGTTTTAGCATGGGGTGAGAATCTAAATTTAAAGAAAGCATAGCCCAATCTAAACCTGTGGAGCCTAATCCCTTGGAACCTCTTTCTACAGCATGACTGGAAAATTTATCATGTAACCTGGGTATTATTAGTAACTGTGTTATTCTATCTCCTGGTGCAATTACTGATATGTCCTTTGGAGAACTGGCTATAAATTTTATTTCACCTTCATAATGAAGCGATCAATTACCCAAGGACTTATCATAAGTCCTTTTAGATTAGAAGAGCTGCGTCCCAATAATAAGCCTACTGTTTTTTTGGAAAGAGGTCCTTTCACCCCTGTGTGAATGATATGAACCCCCATCTTTGCTGTTAGTACTGATCTGGCGGAGGCACAGATGTCCAACCCTGCACTCTCTCTGATTTGTCTGATGAGGCGTATGATGGACAATGTGTCCTGGGCACTACCCTGATGGGGTTGCTGTGTTCCTCCAGTGCTCCGTATATTTGTGGTTTTTGGCCCCAGAGCATTGGGACCCCTGTCCATTTTTTGGCAATCGAGCCCAATGCCTTTCTCCATGATATCGTGGGTAAACAGCTGGTCCTTGTTCGTTTTTTGATAATGAGGTATTCTCTATGGGGGTTTGAGAACGGCATTCATTAGCCCAGTGTCTCCCTCTATGGCATCGTGGGCAAATGCCCATTATTCTGCTCCTTTGGTATCTAGTTTTGTTAAACCCTCCTTCTATGGAGCAATTCCTCTTAAAATATCCTGTTTGTTGACAATTGTAGCATGTTCCTGGCCTTGCATCTAAAGCCTGTTCTACTGCAGCTGCCACAAATTGCCCTTGTTCATTCATGTCTCTGGCATCTAAAGCCTGTTTTACTGCAGCTGCCACGACTTGCTCTTATTCATTAATGTCTCTACATAATTTAATATATGTGTTTAAATCTTCATGTTTCCATGGTCTAATGATATCTCTACACCAACGATTTGCTTGGTCATAAGCCAGTTGTTTTATTAATGGCATTGCTAGTTCTGTATTCCCAAAAAACTCTGGTAGCGATTTGAATAAGCCTATCTACAAATTCAGCGTAAGATTCATTAGCTCCTTGTATTACCTTAGATAATTGACCTTGTAAACCTCCATGTCCTTGTAAAGTCTTCCATGGCCTAACTGCCTCTGCAGCAATTTGTGTGTATACACCAGGATTATATGCAATTTGTTGCTGCTGATCCTCATAGGGTCCCTTTCCTAACAACTTATCTAGATTTCTCTGAGGATAACCAGCTTCTGCATTTCGCCTAGCCGTCTCCTTGCAAAATTCCTCATTGGCAACCTTCCATAACAGGTATTGACCTCCATTTAGCACAGCTTTACACATATTAGCCCAATCTACTGGCGTCATATTCAAGTTGTTAATGGATTCCTCCAAGCTTACAATGAGGGGTGCTTGAGGACCATAGGTTGTTACAACCTCTTTTAGCTGCTTCACTATTTTGAAATTTAAAGCATGGTGAATTCGCTGCCCTCCTACCTCAAATAAAGGGCATGTTAATACTTGAGATCCTGTCTCAGGATCCGAACTATCAACTGCGGGGTTTGGGTGCCTCCCAGCATATGGAGGTGGCCTTGTTATTTGGACATTTACATACTCTGGTGATAGAATGGTGATAGCTCCTCAGGAAAAAAAAAACCCTCAGAGCCCAACTGCCACCACTGGCTTCCTTGCAAAGTCTCTGTGACACCCACAAGCCTCTCCACCTCCCACAATCCTCCTCCTCTTGATGTCGTTTGGCTGGGTCACGTGGGTGGAGCCAAAAAAGTCCCACAATGAGCAGCTCTGTGGTCTGAAAGGGCAGGGAAACAGCCCAATGAGCATCACCGCAGAGGAGCCAATCAGCTAGATGTTGCTGGGGCTGCTGTGAGCCAATCATCAGCTGGCAGTCGGAAAGGGCGGGGAAAAAGCTCAATGAGCATCTCCAATGAGCATCACCACAGAGGAGCCAATCAGCTAGATGTTGCTGGGGCCGCTGTGAGCCAACAATCACCTGGCAGGTGGATGTTTCTGGGAGCTGGAAGTTTGCTGGGGCCCCTTCAGCTGTGGCTCTCAACAAATTGGTGTCTCCTTTCTCTGTAGACTGTTCGGCACATGTATTTTTATATGCACATATAGAATCCTACCTGTTATCACACCTACATTTTTGTGAGGTTGCAGACGAGGCAGATACAAGTTATGAGAAGAGATCACTCCTCCTAAATACTGTTGGAATTGAAAACTCAACCTATGGGTGAGCTTTCTAGTAGAACAACATTATTCATAAATCCATTTTCGGTGAAATAAATATTTTTGCACCTGTGGATGATATATATTTCATGATGAATTTCGATTGGCAAATATATTGCTTGTTTTTAATGTCTGTCTGTGTGTGTGTGTGTGTGTGTGTATATATATATTTATATATATATACACACTCTCTATATTTTTCAAAATATGAAATACATGAATCTTATTATACACTCCTTAAAATCATTCATATTCATGTATGTGAATTTATGATCAACTTTTCACAAGATTATTCTCAGAAATATTCATCCAACTGAAATACATATCTGTTTCCTAGTACTGAAAACTAACTTCTGTGAATGGTGCATACAAATCCTAATATTTCTACAATAAAACCTAGTTCAACAACAATGCAAGCAGTGTCCCATGGTACATGATGTGTATTTTTAGGTTCATATTTATTAAACAGAGGTACATTACTATTTCTTCAGTTTATGCACAAAATAGGATATATATTTCAACCACAAGTTCACAAATTTATAGACATTTGTTTCAATTTCAATCACCTGTTGCTTCAGAACACATATATTCTTCCAAGGTTCTTGACTGGTCTTTTCATGAGAGTTCTTTCCAAACACATTATTTTCGATTTCCATAATCATAATTGAAGCAAAACTCACACACTTTTCATGATAAACCATAACCCTAATATTACCGTTAGTGTATAACTGGTTATCATGAATGTATGTATATCAATTTAAGATTTCTTGTATATTTTAAGATATCAAATCAATCCACTATTTAAAGTTGGAACCAGTTATATTATTTATTCACAGTATGGTCTATTCATACATTATTTCTATATACATTGACACAGGGTACTCTACTTTGTTCCCCAATTACGTCTTCAAAATATTGCTCCCAGTAATGGTGGAAGAAATGCTCATGTCACCTGATCTACATATAAATTTTACCAAAGTAATATTCTGGACACAGAAAGCAAAACTCACTCTTATGATTGTAGCAAAGCCTAAAAGGAAAATGAGCAAGGATTACTAAAAATATCTATGTCCCCGTTGTTTAATGCTCTCAAATGTAAATCCTATTGATAAATCCTATGTATTTGTTTCTTCCTAAGATTATTTATTCAACCTCAAGCCTGTTGAAAATGTCTAATCCTATCCCTCACTTTATACTTTGCTGATTTCTTAATGTGTCTATTGATATCTGCTTTCCTACATATTTTCCCCAGTTCATCATTGTGATTGACTCTTCACATGTGCTGACATTTACATTCACTCTCTTATTGAAAAGAAATTGCTAAAGAACTTTTGGTCCAAATCCTATACTCACTGTTGTTTCTAAACCTAGAGACTATCATCCTAAACCTACGGACTTTCCCTTTATGACTTGATGTACTTTTCGACACTCAATAATCCAAGGTACAAGTTCCTATGCATTTGTATATCGATTTATCTGAGACATCTGTGCAGAACATAATTCAAAGCTAAGTAACCCACTCAAGGGCCCAATGCCCGTCTGGGCTTCAAATCTTACCTAGATTTCTGTTTTCATACTTATATTTCACCTATATATTCTTGTAAATATTGCAGATTCCCAGTACCAATATTCGTCCTGCAGAATGATTCCTAACGCAAATCGAACGTGTTATTAACCCTAACCATACACATTTCCCTCAATCTAACATTACGGAAGAGCAGGGACAGTGTGACCAGGAAAGTCTCAGTGCAGAAACCATGCTTTGGGCCTTTTGCTTCCCTATTTTTCTGTTGCCCTGAATGTCATGAAGGTCTTATCCTCAGGCCACCCCTTTGTGAAGCCTAAAGAAAACAGGTTTCAAATGGAAATGAATGGGCATCACCTATGGCTCTTTGCTTAATTTCCTTGGAAAGGGATGTGTCTGAATCAGCCTCTTGGCCCTGTGTGAGGCTGTGACTTAGATTATCAGCACCTGATGGATCTAAGGAAAGATCCCATGTGTGCATCCAAAACCAAAATAGCAAAAAGTTCAGTCATTGTGGATGAAGTATCTTCCCTTCCTCTGTTAGATTCCTTGCCGCAGTCTCTGGCTGGGCACAAATCACGAGCCACCACACAACTTGTAGATTCAAACAGCAATTCTTTATTCCCGAACTCACACCGGCCGTCTACAAACACATTCTGGGGGAATCCACGTTCTCTGCCCAAATCCACCTCTGCCCAAATCCACAACTCTGCCCAAGTCCACTCCACATGGGCTTCTGTCTCCCAAAATATACTGTCTGACCCTAAGAACTCAAGAGGAAATCAGAAGCAGGATACGCCCTATTCTAAGGGGGGAACACCCTAATCTCCTATTATGCTAAACTGCCCTATTCTAAAGGGGGAACACCCTAAACACGGATCCTGCCCTGGTCCTTGAGCAAGGTCACCTTACATGCAATGTCCTGGAAAATGTCCTATTTCCATGAGTCCTTCCACTAAAGAAACATGGGGGTACGCTGGCAAGGAAATTGTCATACCTACTTGGCTGATGGCTCTCAACAATTCCTGACATCCATCAAGTGAGAATAGGGATCCTTTGGGTCATATGAGTTCTTCAAGACCTGAAGAAGTGCTTGGGTTTCTCATGACTCCAAATCACATAAAGAATCTGTACCTATCAGTCAGAAGTAGTCAGTCAATATTGCTCCCAGAAATGGTGGAAGAAATACTCATGTCACCTTATCTACATATACATTTATTCACAGAAATATTCTGGACACAGAATTCAAATTTACATTTATGATTGTACCAAAGCCTAAATGGAAAATTAACATGGATTACTAAAATCATCCATGTCCAAGTTGCCTAATGCTCTCAAATGTCAATCCTATTGGTGACTACATATTTGTTTCTTCCTAAGATTGCATATTCAAACTCAACCCTTTGAAATGTCTAAGCCTATCTCTCACTTATTACTTTGCTGATTTCATAATGTCTCTATTGATATCGGCTTACCTACATATTTTCCCCAGTTCATCATTGTGACAGACTCTTCACATGTGCTTACATTTTAATTCATTTTCTAACCGAAATCCTATTGCTAAAGAAATTTTATTCCAAATCTTACACTCACCCTTCTTCCTAAACCTACCTACTATCTTCCTAATCCTACCGACTATCCCTTTTTGACTTGATGTTCTCTTCTACATTCAATCATCCAAGGTACAAGGTCCTATGAGATTGTATATCGATTTATCTGAGACATCTGTGCAGAACGTAATTCAATTCTAAGTATCACAATCAAGAGCCCAATGCTTTTCTGGCCTTCCAATCTTTCTTGGATTTCTGTTTTCATACATACAGTTCACCTCTATATTCTTATTGGTATCGCAGGATGCCAATACCAGTATTCATCCACAAAATGATTCCTAACCCAAACTGAACCTGTTATTAACCCTAAACATACAGTGTTCCCTCAATCTTACTTTACAGGAGAGCAGGGACAGAGTTGGTCTTTTAATACTGGAATGTAGGGGATCTTCTACCTGATGAGAACTTCAAAGGTCCATGCTGAAAGGATCTCTGGAGAATACGTAGGCAGCTATGAAGGACCTGAGAGAGCACAAGTCATCTTACATGGCAAACAACCTGGTCAGGTGAAGGGTTGTGTCTTAATCGGCCTCTCTCTCTTCTTAATGTAGAGAAGATGGACCAAATCAGGCCTGTGTGGAGAGCTGTTCCCAGGTGCCTATGGTTGATATACCATTTTAACATGTGAAAGTGTCACAGGAAGTAGGGAAAGCCTCCATCTCATGGGACCCTTGGAAGCAAATGTTAGAACAAAGTGGTTGCCAAGGCCGTGACCTCATTCAGTTCCTGAAGGAAGTGACCTAACCTCACTTCTTTGGTGATGGAACTTGGCATCCAGGGAGCCAGGCATACAGAGCCAGTCCCAGTCCTACTCCCAGTGGTGTCACTAGTTTTGAATTACCAAAGACAGAGTCAGTCTATCTTGGTACCTACAGATGTGAGGATGTCCATATGCCAGGAAAGCTCAGAAGAGGGGCCTTTTATGAGAAAGCAGGTAGTGGCTCACCACTGGCTTTTGACAAGTCTCAGTGAAAAAAACCCTGCTTTGGGACTTCTAATTACCTATTGTTCTGTTGCTCTGAATGTCAGAAAGTTTTTTGCCTCAGGCCACCTCTTTGTGAAGCCTGAAGAAAACAGTTTTCAAATGGAAATAAATGGGCATCATCTGTGGCTCTTTGCTTAATTGCTTTGGAAACGGATGTGTCTGAATCAGCCTCTTGACCCTGTGTGAGGCTGTGGCTTAGATTCTCAGGACCTGATGGATCTAAAGAAAGATCCCATGTGTCCAATACCAAAATGGCCAAAAGAGCAGTCATTGTGGATGAAGTCTCTCGCCTTCCTCTGTAAGGTTCCTGAATTCCATCAAGTGAGAAGAGGGATCTTTGGATCAAATGAGTTCTTCAAAGCCCTGCAGAGGCTAGCCCATAGGTGCTAGTGATTTCTCATGACACTAATTCACATAAAGAGTCTAAACCCCACAGTCAGAAGACCTCAATTTGGATAATTGAGAAGTATTAACGGCAGGCCTATTTGATCATTCCTGGTTCACAGGAAGGGTGTCCAGGCCACCCTGACTTTAGGCAAATGAGGGGCAAGGGAGGTTATTTTGGACACTGACTAGGGATGCTCCCCTTTTGGAAAACTCCAGCCAGAGTTTATCATGAGTGTCAATATAGAAGAACATGAGGGCCATGTGGGAGTGTTTTGATTTCAATTGTGGTCATTTGTGTGGCAGTTGGAAGAGGTGACTGGGTCCACCTTGGCTTGAACTCTGCTGTGATTCCCATTAGAGACTGAGTTCTGGAACTGACCTCAGAAAAGTATATCCATGAATTGTGTTGGGATTAAAGAGGCCATGCATGAGAGTCGCCCTTGGAAACTGAGATCTCCGTCCAGGGTGGCTTTGCATAGAGCACTGAGAATCTCAGCCAGGTTATCACATGTTTTTTTTTAATGACTTGGCAGCCATAGTTGAGAGTCAGAAAACACATGGACCTCACATAGTACACATCATTGTGCCTGGATTCATATGACCTTTTGGCCACTTTTTGGGATGCCTTGCCTGTGAGAATTCTCCAGAGCTTTCATTGAAATTAGCTTCCTCACCATTTAATGGTTCCTGAATTGAAATCCACAGTGCCTTCAATTTCATCCTTGAAAAATGGCTAAACAAGTACCATGAAATTTTTGAAATTCCCATTACCAGATGGCACTGGAGAACCTTTGGATATCATGTTGATGATCATGAGTGTACCAAATAGTGCCTTGATTGACTGGGTTTTGTGAAAATGGTGAAGAACAGAGATACCAGTAAGTTGGAGCCTGCTGAGTAGTGGATGTAGAGCAGTGGACGGTAGGTGTGTAAATAAATATATTTGGTAGGACCACCTGGATCTGCCATTGGCTTCAAAAAGCCTTGTGACTGACAAGGTGCAGGCAGCAGACCCTTATATGTAAAGGCATCTTGTTTTATTTAGAGGTTTCAAGGCAATGTTCAGAATCAGGGTGCTATAGTCAAGGAGGAAAGCTATGTGGGATAGAAGCCTGGTTCATACATTCTCTTGGAGACCCTGACCAACCATACGTGACAGAACTCCCTCCAGCATTGTGTCCCAGTTGAACTTCTTGTATTTCGTGAAGCCAATACCAAACTCACAGTGTAGCAGTAAGAAACACCACAAAAAGTGGAGGATGACCAAATGGCTTCACAGACCACACGGGGAGACACTTAGCTCCCAGTGGCCACAGTTTACCTACAAAGAGAGAATTCTGAGCTGCTGCATCATGTTCATTAGAAAATAAGGAACCATGTCGTCCACGTCACATAGATGCAGACCCAGATTTGATGGTGTCACTACAAACGAAGCTAAATCTTCTGACAATTACATATATTTCATGTGCCCAACCTTAGAGGAAGTTTTTCACGAAGTCTTTAGACCAGCAGAGCTCGATGTTTGTGGAGTGTTTACCCTCTCCCTTACTTTTGGAAACTGTTCTTCCAACTCCAGTGTTGTGAACTCCTGAGCATTTTCCCTTCCACCTATGTATTCACAGATTTTCTAACTCCTTTCCTCTAATTGTGTCTTACTTGGAGCGATGGTTATGTCTTGGCATTGTTCTGGATGAGAGTGGGAAGATTTATGTGTAGCACATGTTTGCATGCACATTAGATTCATTTTCATATTTTCCATTTGAAATACTGAATCCCTGACACTAACCCATACCCTACTAGACTCTGAGTACTAATCCTAATATCCTGGAGAAAAGAAACCTAACTGAATATAAATACAGGCCTTTCATAGGAAGCATGGTGTATACTTGGATTTGCCTTCTGCTTTATCAAGTGTATGTGCTATAAATCTAGTCAACTTTTCATTGTAATATTTCTCCATTAGTTTTTAAAGTTACCACATATGTAAATTCCTGTCTTCCTTACTCTGTAGCCTATTCAGCACATGTATTTTTTTATGCATGTATAGTATCCTACATGGTATCACATGTACATTATTGTGAGCTCACTGACTTTGTAATATAAAAATTATGAGAAGAGATGACTCCCCCTAAATACTGATGGAACTGAAAATTCAACCTATGGGTGAGCTTCCTAGTGAAAAACATTATACATAAATCCATGTTCATTAAAATGAATATTTTTGGATATGTGGATGAATTATATTTCATGATGAATTTCGATTGGCATATGTATTGCTACATATTAATGTGTGTGTGTGTGTGTGTATTCTCCAGATTTTCCAAAATATGAAATATATGTGTCTTATTATACACTCCATAAATTCATTCATGTTCCTGCATGTGTATTTATAAAAAACATTTCACAAGATTATTCTCAGAAATACTAAACCAGCTGAAGTACATATTGGTTTCCTAGTACTGAAAACTAACTTCATTGAATGGTGCTTACAAATCCTAATATTTCAACAGTAACTGACCCAGTTTAACATCAATGCAAGTAGATTTCTATGGGACATGATGTGTATTTTGAAGTTCATTTTTATTCAACACTGGTACATTGCAATTTCTTCAGTTTTTGGACATCATAGGATATATAGTTTCATCCACATGTTCACAAATTTATAGGCATTTGGTTCACATTCAATTACTTCCTACTTCAGAACACATGTGTTCCTCCTTGTTTCTTTATTGGTCCTTTCACTAGACTTCTTTCTAAAAACATTTTTTCGATTTCATAATTATTTTTGAAGCAAAACTCACACACTCTTCATGATAAACCGTAACCCTAATATTACCATTAGATATATAACTGATTGGAATGAATGTGTATATATCAATATAAGAATTCCTATATATTTTCAGATGTAAATTCAATCCATTATATAAAGTTGGAACCAGTAATATACTTTATTCACAATATGGTCTATTCATGCATCATCTCTATAATCATCAACACAGTGTACACCTATTTGTAGCCCCAGTAATAATGTATAAGTTTTCAGAATATTGCTCCCTGTAATGGTGTAAGAAATACTCATGTCACCTTATCTACATATACATTTACCACAGAAGTACTCTGGACACAAAAGGCAAAGGTCACACTTATGATTGTGCCAGAGCCTAAATGGAAAGTGAGCATGGATTACTAAAAACATCCATGTCCATGTTGCCTAATGCTCTCAAATGTCAATCCTATTGGTGACTACATATTTGTTTCTTCCTAAGATTATATATTCAACCTCACGCCTGTTGACAATATCCAATCCTATCACTCACCTTATACTTTGCCTGATTTCCTAAGGTCCCTATTGATATCTGCTTTCCTACATATTTTCCTCAGTTCATCATTGTGACTGTCCCTTCACATGTGCTGACATTTACATTCTCAAACCGAAACCCTATTGCAAAAGAACTTTTGGCCCAACTCCTAGACTCACTATTCTTCCTAAACATACTGAGTATCTTCCTAATCGTACGGACTATCCCTTTTTGACTGGATGTTCTCTTCTACATTCAATCACCCGAGGTACACGGTCCTATGCCATTGTATATCGATTTATCTGAGACCTTGGTGGAGAACATAATTCAAGCTAAGTATACCAATCAAGGGTACAAAGCATTTCTGGGCTTCAAATCTTTCCTAGGTCTCTGATCTCATGCATGTATTTCACGTCTATATTCTTATAAATATCACAGGTTCCCAATACCATTATTCATATAGCAGAATGATTCCTAACCCAAATCGAACACGCTATTATCCCTAACCATACACTGTTCCCTCAATCTCACTTTACAGAAGAGCAGGGACACAGTTGGTCTTTCAATACAGGAAGGTAGGGGATCCTCCACCAGCTAGGAAGTTCAAAAGTCCATGCAGAAATAATCTTTTGAGAAGATGTAGGCAGCAATGAAGGACCTTAGAGAGCAAAAGTCATCTTCCATGGCAAACAACCCGGTCAGGACGAAAGGATGTATCTGAATTATCCTCTCCCCTCTTAATGTAGAGAAGATGGACAAAACAAGGCCTGTGTGGAGAGCTGTTCCCGGGTGCCTATGGTTGATATACCACTCTAAATTGTTAAAATGTCACAGAAGTAGGTGCAGCCTCCATCTCATCAGAATCTGGAAGCAACTGTTAGGACAAAGTGGTTGCCAATGTACTGACCTCATTCAGTTCCTGAGGGAAGTGACCTCACCTCACTTCCTTTGTTATGGAACTCTCTGAACTTAGGATCCAAAAAGCCAGGCACCCAGAGCCAGTCCCAGTCCAAGTCCCAGTGGTCAAACTTGTTTGGATTTACCAAGGACAGAGTCAGTCTTTCTTGGTACCTACTGATGTGAGGATGGCCAAATCCCAGGAAGGTCTGAAGAGGGGCCTTTCCTGAGAAATCAGGTAGTGGCTCACTGCTGGCTCCTGACAGCATCACAGAGTTGGCCATGGAGACTAGATCTGAGACAGGACAGCCCCTTATGGGGCAATATATTATGGCTCACCAGTCAGAGGACACTCTGGATAGTCACAGACCTACTTGGGGGTCTGTGTGGTTGTGGGTGTGCGTGTGGGTCTGTGGTTTTGTCTCATGTTCTGAGAATAGGTAGGAAAGTTTGATTGTTTGGTTTGCTGTGAATTGTTTCTAGTAAGTCATTTCACAAGGCGAGTGCTTCAATGTCTGTGTATCCCACTGAGTCTGTGGTTGTAGACATTAGAAAAGAGAATGCATCGATAGATGTGTCCTGTCTAGTAGAAAGCTTCCCAACATTCAACCTGCCCAATTTATGAATGGTCTGCAGCTTGCCTTGTGGATGGGCAACACATACTACCACCCTAAGTTCTGGTATTCTTCCTGAAATCTAGCTAATCTCAAGAATAAGATCATGGTTTTGTGTCCAAGATATGTACCACCTCCAAACTCTGTGACATGGCCATGTACTGGATAGCTGAAGGGAATGGGAACATCTCAAAAAACTCAATTATCAGTGTGACCAGGAAAGTCTCAGTGGAGAAACCCTGCTTTGGGCCTTTTGTTTACCTATTCTTCTGTTGCCGTGATGTCGCGACCCCTTGCCCGCAAGGAAGACGCAACTCAGGAATCTTCTTTCAGCAGTTTATTCAGGCCCTTGATATTTCTTCTAATTCCTTGTCGTATGCCCCTCCCAGCCTTAATAAAGCATCCCAAGCCCCAATGCGAAGCTGCCACGTGGAACTTTCTCATAGGGTGCTGAAAAACCATGCAACAACTCTCCCAAACAAGGAGTTGTTTGTCACAGACCACAGTGGAGCCAGCACCATCCTGCAATGGCGACCATAATCTGCAGAAGCGGCTCACCACAGTTCCTCCCTTTTGTTTTCTGAAAACAATGCAGGCGAGAGTAGAGGTCCTATCCCACTGTGCAGAAGTGGCTGCATAGTATGGCTCAGACCTAAGGAGGGCCCTTCCCCAGATCCGAAGCCATATCAGCAGATGCCTTTTTTCGTGGGGCGGGGCGTGGACATCAAACCCGCATGCAATAGGACATGCTCTCCTTGAGGTCCACTTCAAGGATCACTCAAGTGCAGTGCCTTGCCTCGCATCCTGTATCGTGACGAAGGTGGACGAAGGGGGACAGCTGAGGCTGAACTGTGGCTGTACACAACAACAAACGAGTTGACAACACCCTGAAAGAAAGGCACGGACTTTAAGGTGATAGAGAAGAATTAGTGTGGAAACCCACCTGCGTGCAATGGCACCAAGACCGGCAGAATGCAAGGGCTTTCCAACACTAAGAGAATAACGAGGAAAGACTTGCCGATCCCAGTGCAATGTTATAATAACTTGGGGTGCAACGACCATGTCAAAGATTTACTGTTTAAGATGCGCAAGCCAGACTTGAGGTGAATTGCCATTTTCTAAAGCTGCAAGAGCTTGGATGATCATAGCCTTATCGTGAGCATTGCGGGCCTTGAGGCGACAGAGAAACCACAAACAGAGAAACATACCGAAGCAACACATTGCACCAAAAATGCCTACCCCCACCCACTCTTTAAAAAAGGAAAAAGCAGAAGATATCCAATCGGTGAATTGACCCAAAGTCACGGGATCAACACTGGTGTTATTCAAGACAGCTATCTGGGTTAGTTGAGACTGGATCATGTCTTCCGCTTCCATGGACCAATTTCTGGCCAAATATTCGCCAATGATGCGGGAAGCATTCCTGGAATCATTAAATCTGACAGAGGTTATGCATAAATGTGCACGTTGGTCAACACAACCCAAAAGCACCAAGTCAGCCAATTCTTCTACCTGAGCTTGGAGTAAATCTATTCTTTGATTGGCAGCTAAAATCCCTGACAAAATATGTTGATTAATTGTATTTTGGGATTCAAGTATACTGGAAGTTTGTTGGACAACTTGATTAATGGTGGCAGCAGTTTGTACTTGATTGGCCATAGCCACTCCGGCTGTAACCGTTGCAGCAGCAGATACCGCCACGGCTGTCACTATAGCCGCTGTGATTCCAAAATCTCTGCGGACTCTAAGTAGCTCAACAATATGGAATTTATCAGGATCCGCAGTGACCGGGATTGGGACAAAAGTTGGAATTTTCATAACCACTGCTACAGTCCAGGAACCATTCCAACACTCAGATAAGATGCAGGTAGTATGAGAACAATCCAGCATCCCCGAAGAGGTGGCCTTAGCCAAAAGGAATAAGAAGGGGGATTGGACACAGACCATTGCAGGAGGCAATGTGGCATTATACAACAGAGTCGACTGAAACAGATGTAAATCTATTACTTCGTTCACTTTCCCTAACAGTACCAGAAATATTAGCCAGCCAACTTTTGGCTCCTACCAACTGAGCCAGTGCAGAAATATCGGCTGAAGCCCCCTTTTCATTGGAAATCTGCCATTGAAACCAGGACCAACCTACTCCTGTAGAGGAGCTGGCACTATTGTTAAAGTTATAAACATACATCTTAAGAGAGGGGGAAAGGGAGAAACCTTTAGCAACTTGATGCTTCTCCCAAGAATGATCCTGACAAGGCGTAAATGTTGGGGGGAAACCAAGATTAGGGGAACAGTAAGGAGAGGCCTTGAAATGAGTGGCATCATAAATACTACTAGAAGAAGGAGGCACTGGGATTAGTACCTCGGAGATAATAGCCAAGGTAGTTATGTTAAGAGCAGAGATGCTGTTTGCTGGGGTCCCTGAGCCTGATTGCTTCCCCGAAACTACCTTGCTCAATACAGCACTGATAATGCTCCCTGAGACCTGATTGGACCGCAATGGGTCCTCCCAGTTAGTCAAATTTTTGGTCTTAAGGCTAATGCAATTAGCGTTTCTAAGGCTGAAACAAAAAACTCCTGTGAGATTAACTTGAGATTGATTAAAAATGCTCTCCATGTCCCCTCTAGGAGAGGCACAGGGAGCAGACATCTCACATGAGGTAGAAAAAAGAGTGGGGAGGACACTAGAATTACCATGAACCGGCATCGGCATTGGCCATGGCCGTGCCACTGCCCACCACCGAATTGGTGTCGCCTGTGCCATCGGCACCAGCACCAGAGCCAGAGCACTTAGCAGAATGAAGATCCTCATCACAGGATTGTTGTGGTATCTCTTGTTGCTGGTCAGTTGATGTCGAGACTCTTCTTGTCAAGCGTTCAGGGACCCACAACGGTTCCGTACGATCCTGGGGAAAAACACATACAGATCCTCGTGCCCATGTCAGCACGGGGTCAGGGCCGTTCCATTGGCCCGTAAGAACATCCCTCCACTTAACATAGCCAATCACAGAGGGCTGAGGGGACACATGTCTATCGGCCGCAGAGCGACCATGAATATCCAAATTCAAAAAATTAATGGTAAAGAGAGCTAAGGACAGGCGTTCTTTAGGAGTGTGTTCAGCTCCTATTCCCTCCTTTTGTTTTTGTAAAGTTTCCTTTAAGGTGCGATGAGCACGCTCAACAATGCCTTGTCCTTGAGGATTGTAAGGCAAACCATGAGTAAGTTGCACTCCCATAGTAGAACAAAAAGCTGTAAAATGTCTGCCAGTATAAGCAGGTCCATTATCAGTCTTAAGGGATGCAGGTGCACCCCATGCTGCCCATGCCTCTAAACAGTGAGTAATGACATTACGTGCCTTTTCTCCGGATAAAGCAGAAGCATGGATAATTCCAGAGCACGTATCAACGGAAACATGCACATACTTAAGGTTACCAAAGTCAGGTATATGTGTCACATCCATTTGCCAAACAACCAATGTCTTCAATCCCCGTGGGTTTACTCCATAATTAGGGGAATGAAGAAATGTGACACAATGGGGACATTGCAATACTATCTGCCGAGCATCCGCTCTTGAAATGAAAAAACGCCTGTGCAGCGTTAATGCATTAACATGGAAGTTTTGGTGAAACAACTTAGCCCCCTCTAAGGAGGAAGCCAAGCATATCAATTGACCTCTAGTGGCTAAGTCCGCACAGGCATTACCCTGGGATAATGGACCAGGAAGAGGGGTGTGAGCCCGGATGTTCATTGGATAAAAAGAAGCACTGCGGTTAGAGATAAGCTGTTGAAGCTGAGTAAAGTAAGCAGACACATTGTGGGCATCACTAATAGCTCCCACGGCCTCCAGGACTTTTAGTGCTTGTACCACATAGCTGGAGTCCGAAGTAAGATTAAAAGGAAAAGAACACTGTTTAAAAACTTCAATAACAATTTGTAGTTCTACCCATTGTGGATTTCCAGGAGCAAATTGATGCTGGATAGGGGGAGAGTCATTAATTACATAGGCTCCCATTCCAGACTTGGAACCATCAGTAAAAATGTTAACAGCCCCCGGAAATGGACTGGATGAAGTTACCTTAGGGAAAATGATGGGATGTTCTTTAACAAAATGGAGTAATGGATGAGAAGGGTAGTGATAATCAATACCCCCTTGAAACGAGCAACACAGAATAGCCCAGTTGGCTAGAGTAGCACATAAAACATTAAGTTGAGCTTTAGTGTAGGGTATGATAATAGAAGAAGGTGATTGGCCGAAAAATTGAATGCTTTGTTGAATCCCTTTAAGTGCCAACGCTGCAACAGCATCAGGATAATATTCTAAGGATTTTCCTGGGGATATATGTGGGTGGATCCATAGTAAGGGCCCATCTTGCCACAGTACTCTAGTAGGCTGCCGCATAGTGGCAAGCACACATAACTGGAAAGGTTTATCACTCTGGAGCCTGCATAGAGTGGCATGCTGTAAAGCTTGTTCTACTTTTATAAAAGCCGCTCTAGCCTCTGTAGTGAGGCTACGAGGGGAAGCAAGATCTGGATCACCCTTAAGAGTAGCATACAAAGGCTGGAGCACAATATTAGGAATATGTAAATATCCTCTTATCCAATTAATATCTCCCAGCAATTTTTGAAAATCATTTAGAGTTTGGAGATCTTGAGTCCTGAGGTAATTTTTTGTGGTTTTAATTTGTCATACCCAATTGTTGCTCCCAAATACCTGATAGAATCCCCCGTTTGAACCTTTTCAGGTGCGATGTGCAGTCCATGTTGAGCCAACAGCATCACGAGTTCTTTATAAGCCTCATTAACTGTCTGTTCTAATTTTGGAGCAAATAACACATCATCCATATAATGAATGATCTTGGTGGAGGAATACTTATGTCTGAGAGGTGTGAGTGCCTTCCCCACATACATCTGGCACATCGTGGGACTATTAGCCATCCCGTGCGGCAACACCACCCACTCAAACCTTTGATCTGGTTCTCCGTGATTACACGAGGGAAGGGTGAAAGCAAAACGTTGTGAATCTTTAGGAGGCAAAGGAATGGAAAAGAAACAGTCTTTAATGTCAATAACAATTATATGCCAGCCTTGAAGAACAGAGGAGAGCAGAGGCAGCCCTCTTTGAATGGGCCCCATAAGTTGCATCTGAGCATTAACTGCTCTTAGATCATGCAGTAGGCGCCACTTCCCTGATTTTTTCTTAATGACAAATATGGGATTATTCCATGGAGAATTAGAAGGTTGGATGTGACCCAAATCAAGTTGTTCTTTGACTAGATCATGGCCTGCTGCCAGTTTAGCCGAGGGAAGAGGCCACTGAGGCACCCAAACAGGCTCCTCGGTGAGCCATGTTATGCGTATTGGAGCCCCAGTGGCCCCTAGGAAAAACCCAGAGCAAACCTGTTAAGCTTTTGATGACCTTGCACAGGATGCTTACGCCCCTGTAGGTGCCTTCCTAGTCCTAGACCTGGCCTATACCCCATATTTTGCATGATATGTTGAGACACTGGGGAATAGTCATTACTAAGAGTGAACCCAATGTCTTTCATCAGATCATGGCCCCATAAAGAAATAAGTAAATCAAGTACATAAGGCTGAAAGGTACCATCGTGTCCTTCCGAGTCCTTCCAAGATAGATGTCTACAGCTGATTTGAGGGGCTTGGGCATATCCAAGTCCTCTTAGTGATTGATCAGAAGCCTGCACTGGCCATCCCCTAGACCAGTCCTTAAGGGCTATGATAGTACGATCTGCTCCTGTGTCCAGCAATCCCACAAAAGATTTACCTTCTATGCTTATTTCCAAGGTGCGGCGACTGCTCATATCCAGTGACAAATAGGCACAATTTCCTCCGGTGGTACCAATCTCATTTCCCGTCCGTGACCTTGAGTCAGCAGGGAAGTGATTATGCAAACTAGGCAAAATTAGCAATTGAGCAATCCGATCCCCTGGGGAGATAGACACAATGCCCCTTGGAGCTTCCACGATAACCTTTACTGCCCCTACAGTATCAGGGTTTATAACTCCGGGGAAAACATGAAGAACTTGTAGGATAGAGGATGCACGTCCAATTAGCAAACCTACAGTGCCAGGTGGTAAAGGCCCTTTGAACTCAGTTTCCACCAATTGGACTCCCATCATAGGTGTTAATACAAGTCTGGAGGTGGAACAGAGGTCCAATCCCGCGGCACCTGTAGTGGCTCTCCGCGTCTCATGGGATGGCGCAGAGATGGCCATGTCTCGGGTTCGGGTGTGACATTCTCCATTGCCCCATATATTTGTGGGCCCTGGGGTCGGGGGCCCCTTCGGCCGTTTTTTGGCCCAGCTGAAATAGGCTGTCCATGGATGTCCCTCACTGATCTACACTCTTTTGCCCAATGCTTCCCTTTTTTGCATTTTGGATACAGCCCCGGTTGACGAGGGCCATTAGAAGGGCCACCGCGAGGAGGTCCAGTAAAATTGTCTTTTTTGCGACAGTCACATTTGAAATGGCCGAACTGACCACAATGGAAGCATGTTCCAGCACCAGGACCGCCCCCTTTTGCAATCCGAAGGACAGCAGCTGCAAGACCTGCATTAGTTAAAGGTCCTCCAAGCTCTCTACACACTTTTATCCAAGCTTCTATGCCCTTGTTTTTATAAGGAGCGATTGCTGCTTTACACTCCTTGGTGCATTGCTCAAAGACCAATTGCTTGATAAGGGGCATGGCTCTATCAGGGTCCCCAAAAATCTTTCCAGCGGCATCCACCATCCTTGCTACAAAATCTGAAAAGGGTTCTGTAGGGCCCTGCAGAATCTTAGTCAAGTTACCAGACACCTCTCCTCTATTTGGAAGTGACTTCCATGCCCGAATGCAAATGTTGTTAATTTGATCATATGCCTCAGGAGGGAATCCTGTCTGTTGATTAGCAAATCTGCCTTGTCCCAAAAGCATATCCTTGTCCCAATGGGGGTGTCCCGCCGCATGGTTTTGGGCGGCCTGCTCTACCGCGCCCTCTAGCACAAAGGCTCTCCAGTCTAAATATTTACCTAGAGAGACACAAGCCCGAACAAGGCTAGCCCAATCAGAGGGAGTCATACAGTATCTAGACAGACTCTCCACCTGAGTTAGTGTGAAGGCGGCATCCACCCCATAAGTGCACACAAACTCCGCCAGGGTCTTCACAATTTTGAAATCTAAGGGCTCATGGAATCTTCCCCTATTGTCATCCTGGAAAACTGGATAAGCAAGACCCATCTCAGCGTTAACAGCCCTCCATGTTTGGGCATGGAAATCTCTCCTCGAAACACCCCCACAGTACGGCGGCGGATCAGGAGGATCATTTTCCTTGAGCTCCTGTTTATTTTTGTTCCCTTCTCCTATAGTTAGACTCCCTAGCTGACAAGATAATCTCCCGAGCTCTTCCTCCTCATCCTCCTCCTCCTCTGACCCACTTTTGCATGGGAGTGTGCGCAGCGTACTGAGATCTGGATACAATCATTTCCTCCCCTGTTTCTCGCTCCGCACACTCCCATCCTCCTGAAATACCTCACTTCGTGCTGGAGACAATCGCCTCCTCCCCTGTGTCTCGCTCCGCACACTCCCATCCTCCTGAATTACCTCACTTCGTGCCGTCTCTGATCTTTCCTCATGTAATTGCTCTAAAACTTCCTGTCCTTTAGTAAGTGCTTCCTGACATCTGCCATCTGCGAGGCAACTACGGATCATCTTCCAAAGGGGTATCACCCCACCCTCTAATATGCCCTGCTCAGAAACAAAGTCAAGATCTGTGCCTAATTTATCCCAGCTAGGTATAGTAAGGCTGCCCAAAAACGCAAACCACGGTGCAGCAATATCTGTCTTCTGTAAAAATCTCTGTAAAGTACTACGTTTCACTTCTAGGCCCTTGGAACGTAACAGGCCATCTAGGGCCAGGAGAAGCGGACTTGAAGATGCGGCACCCATGACACAACAAAAGACGCACAAAAAAACAAAAGTGAAAGTAAAAGCGAAAGTACACAGTGCAGCTGCAAAAAAATGTACCGCTCTCTCTGGCTTTACAGAGGAGCTACCCCGCTTTGATCGCGGGTCCCGCTTACCTGGGACTAACCCCTGCTTTGATCGCGGGTCCCACTTACCTGGGACTAACTGGTGCACCAACCCTGACTACTGAAAGTTCTGGTTCCCGGGTCTCGGCACCACTTGTCGCGACCCCTTGCCCGCAAGGAAGACACAACTCAGGAATCTTCTTTCAGCAGTTTATTCAGGCCCTTGATATTTCTTCTAATTCCTTGTCGGATGCCCCTCCCAGCCTTAATAAAGCATCCCAAGCCCCAATGCGAAGTTGCCACGTGGAACTTTCTCATAGGGTGCTGAAAAACCATGCACCAACTCTCCCAAACAAGGAGTCGTTTGTCACAGACCACAGTGGAGCCAGCGCCATCCTGCAATGGTGACCATAATCTGCAGAAGCGGCTCACCACACCGTGAATGTCAGGAAGGTCTTCTCCTCAGGCCACCACTTTGTAAAGCCTGAAGAAAACAGTTTTCAAGTGGAAATGAATAGGCATCACCTGTGCCTCTTTGCTTAATTGCTTTGGAAAGAGATGTGTCTTAATCAGCCTCTTGCCCCTGTGTGAGGCTGTGGCTTAAATTCTCACCACCTGATGAATCTATAGAAAAATCCCATGTGTGCATCCAAAACCAAAAGAGCCAAAAGAGCAGTCATTGTGGATGAAGTCTCTCTCCTACCTCTGTATGGTTCCTGACCTTCATCATTGAGATTATGGATGCTTTGGGAAAAAGGTGTTCTTCAAAGCCCTGCAGAGGCTAGCCCATAGGTGCTTTGGTTTTCTCAATACTCCAATTAACATAAAGAATCTTTACCCCAGAGTCAGTAGGCTTCAAAATGGAGAATCAGAGCAGTATTAACGGCAGGCCTCTTTGATCACTCCTGGTTCACAGGAAGGGTGCCCTGGCCACACTGACTTCAGGAAAACGGGGGCAAGGGAGCTTATTTTGGACACTGTCTTTGGCTCCACCCCTCATGGAAACCTACAGCCAGAAGGTATGATTAGTGTCTATATGGAAGAAGATGAGGGCCATGTGGGAGTGTTTTGGTTTTAATTGTGGTCCTTTGTGTGGCCGTTGGAAGAGATGACTGGGTCCACCTGTGCTTGAACACTGGTGTGATTCCTTTTAGAGACTGAGTTGTGGAACTTAACTCAAAGAAGTGTTGCCATGAATTGTGTTGGGATTTTAGGAGGACACACATGAGAGTCGCCCTTGGAAACTGAGATCTAAGCCCTGGGTGGCTTTGCACACAGCAATGGGAATCTCAGGAAGGATATCTCATGGTTTTATTGTGAAAGACTTGGCAGCCATAGTTGCAAGTCAAAACACACATGGAGTTCATATTGTAGACCTCAATGGGCCTGGCTTCATGTGACCTTTTGGCCTGTCTTTGGGAAACCTTGCCTGTTAGAGTACTCCAGAGATTTCATTGCAATGAGCTTCCTCTCCATTTAATGGTTCCTGAATGAATTGAAACCCAGAGTGCCTCCAACTTCATCCTTGAAAAATAGCTAGATGAGTACCATGAAATTTTTGAAATTCCCATAAACAGGTGGCACTGGAGAACCTTTGGATGTCCTATTGATGATCATGAGTGTACCAGACAGTGCCTTGATTGACTGGTTTTTATGAAAATGGTGTAGAACAGAGATGCCAGTAATTTGGAGCCTGCTGAGTAGTGGGCCTAGAGCAGTGGTGTGCAGGTGTGTGTTAAAACAGCTTTGGTGGGATCATGTGGATCGGGAATTGGCTTCCAAATGGTTTGTGACTGACATGGTACAGCCCCCAGACCCTTGTATGTAAAGGCATCTTGTTATATCTAGAGGTTTCAGGGCAATGCTCAGAATCAGATTCCTATGGTCAAGAGGGCAAGCTATGTGGAATAGAAGCCTGGTTGTTGCATTCTCCTCCAGACCCTTACGCACCACACGTGACAGAACTCCCTCCAGCACTTTGTCCCAGTTGAACTCCTTGTATTTCATGAAGCATATACTAAACTCCCAGTGCAGCTGCAAGAAACACCACAAAAAGTGGAGGATGACCAATTGGCTTCACAGTCTACACTGGGAGACACTTAGCGCTCAGTGGCAACAGTTTACCTACAAATAGAGAATTAAGCACTGCTGCCTCATGTTCATTGGAAAATAAGAAAACATGTCCTTCAGGTCACATAGATGCAGACCCAGCATTGATGGTCTCACTACAGAGATAGCTAAAGCTTCTGACAACAACATATATTTCAAGTGCCCAACCTCAGAGGCAGTTACTCAAGAAGTCTTTAGGCCAGCAGAGCTCCATGTTTGTGGAGTTTTTACCCTGTCTCTTACTTTTGGAAACTCCTCTCCCACCTCCAAGTTTGTGAACTATTGAGCATTTTCTATTCCAGATATATATTCACAGATTTTGTAACTCTTCTCCTCTAATTATGTCTTACATGGGGTGAAGGTAATGTCAAGGCATTGTTCTGAATGAGAGTGGGAAGACTTTTGTGTAGCACATATTTGCATACACATTGGATTCATTTTCCAATTTTCCTTTCGAAATACTGAATCCCTGTCTTTCATAGGTAGAAGGAATTCTCCTTCATAGAATATCCTGACACTTACAAGAAACAGCCCCCTGGCAGACATCCTGCCTGGGAGACATCCTGTAGCCATCTGTATCTCGAAGACTTCCTGCGGCCATCTGTCTTCCTGAAACATCCTGAGGTTATCTCATCTTGTGAAGACATCCAGGAACTACTGATAAGAGAGCTTTCCCATCTCCAGCATATAAATCCCCTGTGTGAACAATAAAAGTTTGCAGCTTGATCAGAACTACAGTCATGCTGTTATCTCTAGTGTATTTTGTCCCTTCATTCCTCCCCATCTATGTTCGCTGCCCACGTTGATGTGTCCTGCCGGCCAGAACATCTGGCGCCCACCGACTGGGTCTCAAGCCTTTGACTGAGGGGGAACCCCGTCCTCCTGGAAGACTTGGTCAAGCGGAGCTCGCAATTGCCTCAGCAGACACCACCGAGAGACATATCCAGTAGGAGTGTGGGGATGATGCACAGTGAGTGACCCACCATGGGACAAGCAGTTTCGTCACATGATTTGTTTTTGTCAGCCCTGAAGGAGTCCTTCAAGACATGGGGGGCACGTGTTAAGAAAAAGGACTTAAAATTTTTCTGTTCATACATAGGGGAATTGTGTCCATGGTTTTCCCTTGAAGGAACCATTGATGGTAAACCATGACTTAGAGTAGGAGACTGTTTAAAAGATTATTATGAATACTTTGGCACAGAAAAGGTGCCTGTTCCCACCTTTTCTTACTGGAACTTAATTAATGAAATTCTTAAAAGTTCACCCTTTGACAATGGTACCTTAAAATTTGTCAGGATTGGGGAAGAGACTATGCAAATGACCTCTCGTCCCCCCTCTGCATGCCCATCAGTTAGTACAGATATAGACCCTTCTCAGTCTCCCCAGGACCCTGGGAACCTTCCTGGTCCACCTCAAAATACCACCCTAATGAATAAGGCTCCAATGGTTACCAACTACCTTTATCCAGTTTTAAATCCCAGAGACACATTGACCCCTGGGGAGGAGGCTACCTTGGAGAAGAAAGAAGCTCACTACCATTCAGAAGACCGACCACCTCTCAGGTCCCTTCCAGAGCCTATAGAACTTACCCATCCACCTCCCTCCTATATCCCTCATGCCTTTTGTGCTCCGGCCCTTCAGGGGCCAACATCGCCCCCCAGGTATTTTTTCTCCACTTCCCTCGCCTAACCTGGCTCCCTTGCGACAGTCTCTCCAGCATAGACGGGAACAGATCCAACTTTTAAAAGAATTAACATCCCTTGACTCTGAGCTCTGCTCATTAGCCTTAGACATGGAGTCAAGGCAAGCTGCCCATCGGCGGTCTAATAAAAAGGCTAACCTGCTCCATCAGCCTGTTCTCACATTCCCAGTAACCCGCAGTCAGATAGATATGCCTGCCCAGTCTGAGGTCAAAGACTTACATGATGATCAAGAGGAGAAAGCGGGGGAAATGGATCAAGGAGATCAGGACTCAGAGGATGAGGAGTTAACCCCCAGGCAGGAAGGAACCCAGAGTGTGT
The DNA here is from genome assembly GCF_048772815.1 of Callospermophilus lateralis. Lineage (NCBI taxonomy): Eukaryota > Metazoa > Chordata > Mammalia > Rodentia > Sciuridae > Callospermophilus > Callospermophilus lateralis. The sequence goes on from NW_027517343.1 coordinate 2,557,961, forward strand.
ACAAAAAATTAAGCCTGCATTTTCTTGAAAAACTTAAAAAGGCTTGTGCTCACTCTGGCCTCACTGCGCCCTACAGAGTGGCATTATTAGAAATCCACAGTGCACAATGGCTTACTACCAATGATTGGAAATTTCAAACCCGAGATACCTCAGCGCTGGAGACTTTCTGTTATGGAACGCAATTTCAAAGAGCACTGTTGGGAAACTGCTCAAAAAAATTTAACAAAGGCCTCCTCTAAATCCTGGACTTCTGTTAAGTTAGTGGTCAATGCGCCTTTTGACACTAAAAATAAACAGGCATGTTTCCCTGCTGGACTTTTGGCGCAGATTCAGACGGCTGGCTTACATGCTTGGAGACGCGTCCCTCAAAAGGCCTCAGCTACCACTTCCTTGGCAAAAATACGACAAGGGCCTCACGAGCCTTATAGCGACTTTGTTTCCCGGCTTAACCTAGCCGCAGAATGCTTGCTTGGACCAAGCGAAAGTGAAAGCACCTTTGTAAAACATCTTGCCTTTGAAAACGCCAAGCCAGCATGTCAGGGTGTTCTTCGACCACATAAGGATAAAAGGAAACTTTCTGACTTTATTAGACTCTGTGCAGGGGTGGGTGCAGCCCATGCCATGGGTCTCGCCTTTGGTGCCACCTTTACCAAGGCCTTTCACAATCCTGGCTCATCTACTTGCTTTACTTGAAAACAACCTGGCCATTTTACACACTAGTGTCTGACAGGCAAACAAAGCCTAGGAATAGTGTCTCCTCAAACTGGGGCTAAACCGCCCCCAGCTACTCTTTGCCCTAGATGTGGCAAAGGTCATCACTGGGCCAGTGAGTGGAGATCTAAAACAAATGCCCTCGGACAGCCTATTTCTTCCTGCTTCTTGGAAAATCACTGCAGGGCCAACCCATGGCCCCGACTTTCCCAAGACAAACCCAGGGGCAATAAGGTTTGTTCCCTCCCAAACTACCAACCTACTTCAAAATCCTTCTCCACAATTGCCTCGTTCCAACGAGCCACACCAGGCGGCGCAGGATTGGACCTCTGTGCCACCACTGAGAAAATATTAGACACATTGCAAGGGACCCAGTTAACACCCACTAGAATTAGGGGTCCCCCTCCATCTCATACGTCTGCCCTTATTCTTGGAAGAGCCTCTACTACCTTATAAGGTGTTCAGGTCTTCCCTGGCATTATTGATAATGATTTCACTGGAGAAATAAAAATACTGGCCACAGCTATTAATGGAGTTGTGGCCATCCCCGCAGGAACAAGACTTGCACAATTAATACTCCTTTCCTTGGATTCAGGAGGCACTTCCACCACCCAAACCTACCGCGGGGGACTGCCTCCTTGGGCTCCTCTGATGTGTATTGGGTTCAGCCAATTTCTCACAATACACCCCCTTACCTTACTTATTGAAGGAAAGGAATTCCAAGGAATTCTAGATATTGGAGCTGATGCCACAATTATGTCTAAAAAATACTGGCCATCTGGTTGGCCCCTCACCCCACTCTTGAGTGACCTTAAAGAGATAGGACAATCAAAAAATCCTCCAGTCAGCTCTAGGTCTATTAGCTGGACTGATAAAGAGGGTAATAAGTCAACTGTCACTTTTTTCGATGTTCCTGACCTAACCTATTAACCAATGGGGCCGAGATATTTTGAGTCAAATGGAAGTTATTCTTCCCAGTCCCAATTCCATGGTGACTCATCAAATGCTTAGTATGAATTTTGTCCCTGGTACAGGCCTGGGGAGACTGAGACGAAAACTGGTTGAGCCTCTACAACCCATACAAAACACAAAAACATATGGCCTTGGGTATTCGGATTTTCAGTGTTGGTCCCTGACCCTCCTGTACCTCATGCAGATAAAATTATTTGGAAGACTCAAACTCCTGTGTGGGTGGATCAGTGGCCCCTTACCTAAGAAAAAATTGGAGGCTGCCTCCATGTTAGTGCAGAAACAGCTGGCAGCCGGCCATGTAGAGCCCTCAACCTCACCATCGAATACTCCAATTTTTGTTATCAATAAAAAATCAGGCAAGTGGCGCCTTTTACAAGATTTGTGTGCCATTAATAAAGTTATGCTCCCGATGGGAGCACTACAGTCAGGTATTCTCACACCAGTGGCAATTCCCAAAAACAATTGTAAAATGGTTATTGACTTAAAAGATTGCTGTATTACCATTCCTTTAGATCCTGAGGATAGACCCTATTTTGCCTTTAGTCTCCCTCGCATTAATTTTCAGGGCCCTATGCAGAGATTTCAATGAAAGGTTCTTCCCCACGGTATGGCCAACAGCCCTAGTCTTTGCCAAAATTACGTTGCTCAAGCAGTAGACCCTGTGAGAGAGCGATGGCCACAAATTTATATTTTACATTAAAAGGATGATTTGTTAATTGCTGCACCTAACACCCATGACCTTAATAATTGTTACTTGGACCTTTACAAAACCCTCACTACCTTAGGACTACAGATAGCTCCTGATAAGTTTCAAACACAGGACTCTGATACCTATTTGGGCCTTAAACTTCAAGATAATCAGATCCAAATTCTTAAAATACAACTACGTGTGGACCATCTTCACACCCTTAATAATTTTCAAAAATTACCTGGGGATATTCAATGGATAAGAACATATTTAAAATTGCCCACTTGTGTACTTTTGCCCCTTAATGATATTTTGAGAGGTGATTCTCACCCCTCCTCCTCTCAAAAGCTTACTCCCGAGGCATGACAGGCATTAAACCAAGTCACAGAAGCCATTGCCCAACAGTTTGTTACACAAATTTCTTACAACCTTCCTCTGGTTCTGGTTATTTTACACACTCCTCATACACCCACAGGAGTATTTCAGCAGCAAAATACACATTTTAAAATTAAAGGCCGCCCCTTGCTTTGGGTCCATTTACCCACCACATCCTCCAAGGATATTACTGTTTATCTTGCTCAGGTAGCTTCTACTATTATTAAAGGTCATTTGCTTTCTCGACAACATTTTGGCAAAGACCCTGATAATATTTTAATTACATATACTAAGGACCAAACCCAATGTTTACTACAGACAGTGGATGAATCAGGTATTGCCCTATCAGGCTTTTGGGAACAATTGATAACCACCTCCCCAATGACCCCCTTTTACATTTTGTCCAGTTACATCAATTTATTTTTCCCAAAATTACTCAAAAGGCTCCCATTCCTCAAGCCCTTACTGTCTTTACAGATGGTTCCAATAATGGCCATGCGGTCTTTGTTATCAATAACCAGCCTACCACCTTTGATAGTGTCTATCAGTCAGCACAGTTTTTGGATTGTTTGCCATAACACAAGTTTTTATAACATTTTTTGATAATTCTGTTAATATTTATGCAGAAAGTGCCTGCATTGCTCATTCTGTGCTCCTGCTGGAGATTTCACTCACTATTAAGGCTTCTTCCAATGTGGCCTTTCTGTTTCACCGGCTTCAGCAACTAATTCAGGCCAGACAACACCCATTTTTCTTAGGACAAATCAGGGCACACTCTGATCTTCCCGGCCCTCTAACACAAGGTAATCCCCAAGCTGATGCAGCAACTCGTTCCATCTTTCCAATTTTTGTTGGCTCCATTCAAAAGGCCACGGAGTTACACAATTTTCACCATCTAAATTCCCAGAGCCTTCGATTACTTTGTAAAATTACCAGGCAACAGGCACGAGAGATAGTAAAAACATGCCCTGGTTGCGCTGTCTCCCTCCCCATTCAACAGTTGGGAGTTAACCCCAGAGGATTACTGCTCAATCAGTTTTGGCAAATGGATGTTACTCATTTTCCTGAATTTGGAAAAACCAAATATATACACGTTTCTATAGATACCTTCAGTGGCTTTATTTTTGCATGACCACATTCTGGAGAGGGTACCAAAGATGTCCTTTCTCATCTTGTTTCAGCCTTTTCCGTAATGGGTAAACCAATACATATTAAAACAGATAATTGTTCTGCATATACCAGTGCCAAGTTTAAACAATTTTGTGCTACCTTGCAAATTTGTCATACTACTGGAATTCCATACAAACCTCAGGGCCGAGGCATTGTGGAACGTGCCCACCTTACCTTAAAGACTTGGCTAACCCTCTTTAAGGCTTCCGCCTTTATATTTACCACTCCCAGGCATCGCCTTAACCATGAATTATTTGCCCTTACTTTTCTTACTCTCGACAGTGAAGGCCATTCAGCCACAGACAGACATTGGCATCCCTCGTCCAATTCTGTTCGCCCACCTGTTATGTGGCGCAATCCCCTTACAAATAAATGGAAAGGCCCAGATCCTCTTTTCATCTGGGGACGAGGCTCAGCTTGTGTTTTGGACCAAGAGCAAGCAGCCCCAAGATGGTTACCAGAACACCTGGTTAAACAGGTTAATGACTTACCTCAACCTAGGGACGGAGGTGCTCCCCCTGAGGACAAATTTTCCTCTTTTTCAGATGCAGCCAACAATCTCTGTTTCTATTCTGCTTAAGGCACTTCTGCTGAACAGGGTTGTACACGGAGGCCTTGGCCCTCCACCTTCCAACATCATGGAGTACCTCTTTGGGCCCCCCTGCGAGTGCAAGTGAGGATCTTGAACTCAGGCTCGCACTAGTTGGACCCAGATTGCTGACTGCGTGACTAAAGTGGTTTACCTCCTGGCCGAGGTTGACCATAAACTCAGAGTAGTTCATCAGCCTAAATGTGTATGTGTTAACAAGCCAAAGATTATTCCCCCTAGTACAAGTAAAGCTCTCCAAAATTGTTCTGCAACCTGTACGAATACACAGGCGATGTATGGCTCTTGTTATGTGTCGCTCTTAATTTGTGTTAACAAGCAAGGAGAAAAATTTTTTGAAGCCTCCCTAACTAAACCTCATGCAGAAGGGGGGACCACTATTTATTATACCCCCTTTCTCTTTGACCGGGGAGGAGATGGCAAATACACCAAGCTACAGTCACCTGGGTGGCAAGGCAGTGTTGGTAAACCCTCCTGCTGGCCCATTAAGGCCCCTACAGGGGTCTCTTATCGTGGAGGACCCACTGATGCTGTCAAGCATCCTCAGATAATCAAACTTTTGAAACCCCAAATTCCTGAGCTCACATATCATCCCTTAATGTAGCCTAAATCCCAGCTCCGAGGTTTAGATACCAATACATTAGAAATTTTGGAAACTACCTTCTCCTTGCTTAATAATTCCAACCCCACCATTGCTGGTGATTGCTGGCTCTGCATGACAACAGGGACAATCATGCCTATGGCAGTTCCTATTAATTCTATCATAGACAATGATAATACATGCGAACCCGGATTTTTTTATAATTACAGCCTATAGGCACATTTACATTATGTCTTTTAGGCACGATGCAGAATAATACCTATGATATTGATGTTGGAGTTACTTCCTTTGGAAATTGCTCAAAAGAACAAAATTATTCCTCACCCAACCCATCTCTTTGTTACCCAATTGCACAGTTTTTATGTGTGGAGAAAACTCGGCCTTCCCCAGGCTTCCAGTGAATTGGATCAGTGGCTGTGTTCTTACCTTATTCCTCCCTGATATAACTATTGTCCCATGAGACGAACGTCTACCCATTCCTAGCCTAGACATCTTAGTCATAAGACATAGGTGGGCAATACATGCCTTACCACTCATTGCGAGCCTTGGAATAACAGCTGCTGTGGGCACAGGTACACTGGTTTAGGCACGGCTCTCCACTCTTACCGTCGCCTGTCTCAACAACTTTATAAATGATGTACAAACTCTATCAGGAACCATTAAAGATTTGAAGGACCAAATAGACTCCCTAGCAGAAGTGTTCCTTCAAAACACACGAGGCTTAGATTTGCTGACAGCTAACCAGGGAAGTATTCGCTTGGCCTTAGGGGAACGATGCTGCATTTATGCCAATTAATCAGGCATAGTATGCACTAAAATTAAGCAGGTTCAAGAAGATGTAAAAGAGAGACGAAGGGAACTATTTGAAAATCCACTCTGGACTGGGCTTAGTGGATTTCTACCCTACCTTCTTCCCCTAATAGGCCCTTTGTTGGGTTTACTTTAAATAGTGTCTATAGGACCCTGCATTATAAACAGGCTGGTACAATTTATTAAAGAACAAATTAATATTTTGGTCTCTAAGCCCATACAGGTGCACTACCATCGTCTGGAGATGGAAGACCTTGCTGCTAACATTTAAAAGGATGTTCTACCCTTCTCACAGGCTTATTTCTTTAGTTTACATCCCCACAGATCTCTCTTTCTTAAATAAAACTATAAGAAATAGCTCTGACTAACAATCTTCTGCCATTGCCATAAGGGTTCGTCCTCAAAGTGCCCCTTCACTTGGGGGAGGATGCACCCATGAAGTGAGGACCTTAGGCCATAATAATGGAGGGTGCAGGAAAGACTGTGGGAGGATGGATCCACGGATACCCAAACACAAGACCTCTGAGTGACACGCTCTGGTGCATGGCGGTTTGCATGCATCCCCCTCAAAGCCGTTTCCTCGAAAACATGCCATGGCCACCAAGAAATCTTCTAGTAAACATGCTCTCTCAGATCAGGAGATATTCTAAGGCCTCCTTGAGAAACAAAGCCTCTATCACCCCCTAAAATATTGGCCGGTAAGGTATGGTCAAATATTTTATATAAGAAAGCGGGGAAGGTGAGGGGCTAGAAGGAAGTTCCTCAAAGAATAGCCTGACACTTAAAAGAAACAGCCCTCTGGGAGACATCCTGCCTAGGAGACATCCGACAGCCATCTATCTCCCTGAGACATCCTGCGGCCATCTGTCTTTCTGAAATATCCTGAGGTTATCTCACCCTGTGAAGACATCCAGCAACTGATCATAAGAGAGATTTCCTATCTGCAGCATATAAATACCCTGTGAAAACTGTAAAAGTTTGCAGCATGATCAGAACTACTGTCTTGCTGTCATCTCTCATTTCTCTTGTCCCTTCATTCCTCCCCAACGAGGTTTGACGCACACTTTGATGTGTCCTGCCGGCCGAGACACCTGACACTAAACCATACCCTACTAGACAATGACTACTAATCCTAATATGATGGAGAAAAATAACCCAAACAGAATAGAAATACAAGCAGTTCAGAGGAGGTATGGTGTATAGTTGGACTTGCCTTTTGCATGATATAGGGTAGGTGTAATAAATCTAGTTAATTTTTAATTGAAATAGATCTCCATGTGTTTTTAAAGTTAACAAATATGTGAATACATGTCTCTCTTTCTCTGTAGCCTATTAAGCACATGTATTTTTATATGCACATATAGAATCCTACCTGGTACCACACGTACATTCTTGTGAGGTGGCTGACTTGGCAGATACAAATTGTGAGAAGAGATCACTCCTCCTGAATGCTGTTGGAACTGAAAATTCAGACTATTGTTGATCTTCCTAGTACAACAAAATTCAAAGCTAAGTATACCAATTGAGTGCCCAATGACCTTCTGGGCTTCCAATCGTTCCTAGATTTCTGTTTTCATATTTATGATTCACCTCGATAGTCTTATAAATATCACAGGTTCCGAATACCATTATTCATCCAGCAGAATGATTCCTAACCCATATCGAACATGTTATTAACCCTAACCATACACTGTTCCCTCAATCTAACTTTACATAAGAGCAGGAACAGAGTTGGTCTTACAATACAGGAATATAGGGGATCTTCCACCTGCTGAGAACCTCAAAGGTTCATGCAAAAATTATCCCTGGATAAGATGTAGGCAGCTATGAAGGACCTAAGAGAGCAAAATCATCTTCCATGGCAAAAACCCTGGTCAGGATGAAGGGATGTGTCTGAATCTGCCTCTCTATTCTTAATGTAGAGAAGATGGACCAAATGAGACATGTGTGGAGAGCTATTCCCGGGTGCCAATGGTTGATATGCAATTCTAACTTGTGAAAGTGTCACAGGAACTAGGGGCAGCCTCTATCTCATGGGACTCTTGGAAGCAACTGTTAGGACAAAGTGTTTGTCAATGCAGTGACCTCATTCAGTTCCTGAAGGAATTGACCTACCTAACTTTCTTGGTGATGGAACTCTCTGAACTTGGGATCCAGGAAGCAGGCACCCTGAGCCATTCCCAGTCCCACTCCCAGTGGGCTCACTTGTTTGGATTTACCAAGGACAGGGTCAGTCATTCTTGGTATCTACTGATTTGAGGATGGGCAAATGCCCGGAAAGCTCTGAAGATGGTCCTGTGCTTAAAAAGCAGGTAGTCGCTCACCACTGGCTACTGACAACATCAGAGAGTTGGCCAAAGGACCAGATCTGAGACAGGACAGGCAATTTCACAGCAAGATAGTATGGCCCGCCCTCTGAGGACATTCCATATAGTCACAGACCTACTTGGGGGAATGAGGTGCCTTTGTGGGTGTGCATGTGAGTTTGTGGTTTTGTCTCATGTTCTGAGAACAGGTAGAAAAAGCGGTTTGTTTGGTTTGGACTGGACTGTTTCTAGAATGTCGTTTGACAAGGTGAGTGTTTCTATGTCTGTGTATCACACTGTGTCTGTGGATGTAGACATTAAAAACGAGAATGCATCAATGGATGTTTCCTGTCTAGTAGGCAGCTTTCCAGCATTCATCCTGCCTAATTTATGAAAAGAGTGTGGCAGGCTTATTGATGTGCAACACCTGCTATCCTCCTAAGTTTCTGTTTTCTTCCTGAATTCTGGCCCCACTAAAGAATAGGCTCATGGTATTTTGTTCAAGATATGTACCACCTAAATAATCTGTGACATGGCCATGTACTGGATAGCTGAAGAGAATAGCGAGCATCTCAGAAAACTTAGATATCAGTGTGACCAGGAAAGTCTCAGTGGAGAAACCCTGCTTTGGGCCATTTGCTTACCTATTGTTCTGTTGCCCTGAATGTTAGGAAGGTCTTTGCCTCAGGCCACACCTTTCTGAAGTCTGAATAAAAATGTTTTTAAATGGAAATGAATGAGCATCACCTGTGGCTCTTTGCTTAATTGCTTTGGAAAGAGATGTGTCTGAATCAGCCTCTTGGCCCTTTGTGAGGCTGTGGCTTAGATTCTCAGCACCTGATTGATCTAAATAAAGATCCCATGTATGCATCCAAAACCAAAATGGCAAAAAGTGCAGTCATTGTGGGTGAAGTCTCTTGCCTTCCTCTGTTAGGTTCCTGAATTCCATCAAATGAGAATAGGGATCCTTTGGGTCAAATGAGTTCTTAAAAGCCCAGCAGAAGTGCTTGGGTTTTCTCATGACTCCACGTTACATGAAGAATCTATACCTGACCATCAGTAGGCCTCAAATTGGAGAAGCAGATCAGTATTAATGGCAGACCAATTTGATCACTACTGGTTCACAAGAAGGGTGTCAAGGCCACCCTGACTTTAGGCAAATGAGTGGCAAGGGAGCTTATTTTCGACACTTTCCTGAGATGCACAACTCATGGAAAACACCAGCCAGAGTTTATGATGAGTGCCTATATGGACGAAGATGAGGGATACGTGGGAGTGTTTTGGTTTTAATTGTGGTCATTTGTGTGGCAGTTAGAAGTGATGATTTGGTCCACCTGGTCTTGAACTCTGGTGTGATTCCTCTTAGAGACTGAACTCTGGAACTGAACTCAGAGAAGTATTGCCATGAATTGTGTTTGATCTTAGGAGGCCACACATAAGAGTTGCCCTTGCAAACTTTTCTAGGGCCAGAGTGGCTTTCCACAGAGCACTGGGAATATCAGCCAGGATATCACATGATTTAATTCTGAAAAACTTGGCATCTGTACTTGAGAGGCAAAACACACATGGACCTCACCTTGTAGACCTCAAAGCCCCTGCCTTCATGTGACATTTTGGCCACTCATTGGGAAGCCTTGCCTGTGCTACCTCTCCAGAGCTTTCTTTGAAATGAACTTTCTCACATTTAATGGTTCCAGAATGAATTGAAACCCACAGTGCCTCCAACTACATCCTTGAAAAATGGCTAGATAAATACCATGAAATTTTTGAAATTCCCATGAACAGGTGGCACTGGAGAACATTTGGATGTCCTGTTGCTGATCATGAGTGTACCAGACAGTGCCTTGATAGATTGGGTTTCATGATATGGTGTAGAACAGAGATGCCAGAAAGTTGGAGCCTGCTGACTAGTGGGCCTAGAGCAGTGGTGTGCAGGTGTGTGATAAAACATCTCTGGTGGGTCCATGGGGATCTGCCATTGGATTCCAAATGGCTTATGACTGACATGGTGCAGCCAGCAGACCCTTATATGTAAAGGCATCTTGTTATATGCAGAGGTTTCAGGGCAATTTTCAGAATCCGGTTGCTATGCTCAAGGGGGCAAGCTATGTGAGATTGAAGCCTGGTGGGTGCTTTCTTCTGCAGACTCTGTCCCACCACACATGACAGACCTCCCTACAGCACTGTGTCCTTGTTGATTCCTTGTATTTCGTGAAGCACATACCAAACATCCAGTGCAGCAGCAATAAACACCACAAACATTGGAGGAATTCCAAATGGCTTCACAGTCCACAGAGTGGAGACCACTTAGCCCCCTGTTGCCACAATTGAACTCCAAAGAGAGAATTCAGCACTCTTGCCTCATATTCATTGGAAAATCAGAAACCATGTCCTCTAGGTGACACATAGATGCAGACCCATCTTTGATGGACTCACTAGAAAGGAAGCTAAAGCTCCGTACAACAAAATATATTTCAAGTGCCCAACCACAGAAGAAGTTTCTCAAGAAGTCTTTAGGCCAGCAGAGCTCCACGTTTGTGGAGTGTTTACACTATCCCTTACTTTTGGAAACTCCTCTACCACCTCCAAGGTTGTAAACTCATGAGAATTTTCCATTCCACTTATGTATTCACAGATTTTCTAACTCTTTTCCTCTAATTGTGTCTTACTTGGGGCGAAGGAATTGTCAAGGCATTGTTCTGGATGAAAGTGGGAAGATTTTTGTGTAGCACATATTTGCATACACTTTGGATTCATTTTCCAAATTTCCATTCGAAATACTGAATCCCTGACACTAACCTATACCCTACTAGACTCTCACTACTAATCCTAATATGATGGAGAAAAATAACCCAAACAGAATAGAAATACAAGCAGTTCAGAGGAGGCCTGGTGTATTTTTGGACCTGCTTTTTGCATTATATAGGTCAGGAGTTATAAATGTAGTCAACTTTTTGTTGAAATAGTTCTCCATGTGATTTGAAAGTTAACAAATATGTGAATTCCTGTCTCCCTTTCTCTGTAGCCTATTCAGCACATGTATTTTTATAAGCACATATAGAATCCTAACTGGTATCACATGTACATTTTTGTGAGGTATCTGACTTGGAAGATACAAATTGTGAGAATAGATCACTCCTCATAAACACTGTTGGAACTGAAAATTCAACTTATGGGTGAGCTTCCTGGTTGAACAACATTATATATAAATCTATGTTCAGTAAAATGAATATTTTTGGATCTGTGGAGCATATATATTTCACAATGAATTTTGATTGTCATATATATTTCTACTATTTAATTTCTCTATGTGGGTTTTGTGTGTATATATATATATATATATATATATATATATATATATATATATATATATTCTCCAAAATTTTCAAAATATGAAATATTTGCATCTTATTATGCACTGCCTAAATTCATTCATGTTCAACTATGTGGATTTCTAATCAACTTTTCACAAGATTATTCTCAGAAATATTCATCCACCTGAAATACATATTTGTTTCCTAGTACTGAAAACTAAATTCAATGAATGGTGCACACAAATCCTAATATTTCTACAGTAACTTACCCATCTTAAAATCAATGCAAGTAGATTCCTATGGGACATGATGTGTATTTTGACGTTCATTTATATTCATCACTGGTACATTACTATTTCCTCAGTTTATTCACATCATGGGATATATATTTCACACACTTGTTAGCAAATTAATAGGCATTTGTTTCACTTTCAATCACTTCCTGTTTCAGAACACATGTATTTCTCCATGTTTCTTGACTGGACTTTTTATGAGACTTCTTTCCAAACACATTATTTTCGGTTTCCATAATCACTTTTGAAGCAAAACTCACACACTCTTCATAAAAAACATAACCCTATTATTACCATTAGATGTATAACTGGTTGTAATGAATGATTTTATATCAATATAAGAATTCTTATATATTTTCAGATATCAATTCAATCCATTATTTAATGTGGCACCAGTTATATTATTTATTCACCATATGGTCTCTTCATGCATTATCTCTATATTCATAGAAACAGAATACACCTCTTTTTTTCCCCCCAATTCTAATTCATACGTCTTCAAAATGTTGCTCCCAGAAATGGTGGAAGAAATACTCGTGTCACCTGATCTACATATACATTTTATCACAGTAATATTCTGGAGACTAAAGACAAAGATGACACTTATGATGTACCAAAGTCTAAATGGAAAGTGAACATGTATTACTGAAAACATCGATGTCCAGGTTTCCTAATGCTCTCAAATTTCAATTCTACTGGTGACTACATATTTTTTTCTTCCTAAGATTATATATTCAAACTCAACCCTGTTAAAAATGTCTAATCTTGTGACTCACTTTATACTTTGCCTGATTTCCTAAAGTCTTTATTGATATCAGCTTTCCTACATATTTTGCCCAGTTCATCATCGTGACTGACACTTCACATATGCTGACATTTACATTTACTCTCTAACCGAAACCCTATTGCTAAAGAATTTTGTTCCAAATCCTATACTCACTCTTCTTCCTAAAACTAATGACTATCTCCTGATCCTACTGACTATTCCTTTTTGACTGCATGTTCTCTTCTACATTCAATCATCCATGGTACATGGTTCTATGCCATTGTATATCGATTTATCTGAGACATCTGTTCAGAACGTAAATCAAGTGCCCAATGCCCTTCTGGGCTTCAAATCTTACCAAGATTTCTGTTTTCATACTTATATATCCCCTATATATTCTTGTAAATATCGCAGGCTCCCAATACCATTATTCAACCCTCAGAATGATTCCTAACCAAAATTGAACCTGTTATTAACCCTAATCATACACTGTTCCCTCAATCTAACTTTTTAGAAGAGCAGGGATGGAGTTGGTATTTCAATACAGGAATGTAGGTGATCTTCCACCAGTTGAGAACCTCGAATGTCCATACAGAAATGATCCCTGGATAAGTTGTAGGCAGCTGTGAAAGAGCTGAGAGAGCAAACGTCATCTTACATGGCAAACAACCTGGTCAGGATGAAGGGATATGTCTGAATCAGCCTCTCTTTTCTTAATGTAGAGAAGATGGACCAAACCAGGCCTGTGTGGAGAGCTGTCCCTGGGTGCCTATGGTTGACATACCATTCAAACTTGTGAAAGTGTCAGAGGAAGCAGAGCCAGCCTCCATCTCATGGGACTTTTGGAATAAAATGTTAGGTCAAAGTGGTTGCCAAGGAGGTGAACTCATTCAGTTCCTAAAGGAAGTGACTAAAGTCAATTCCTTGGTGATGGAACTCTCTGAACTTGGTATCTAGGAAGCCAGGAACCCAGAGCCAGTCCCAGTCCCAGTCCCAGTGTTCTCAATTGTTTGGATTTTCCAAAGACAGAGTCATTCTTTCTTGATTCCTACTGATGTGAGAAAGGCCAAATACCAGGAGAGCTCTGAAGAGGGGCCTTTCCTGAGCAAGTAGTTAGGAGCTCACCTCTGGCTACTGACAACTTCACAGAGTTGGCAAAGGAGACCTAATCTGATACAGGACAGGCCATTTCAGGGGAACACAGTGTGGTCCACCAGTCAGAGAACACTTCGGATAGTCACAGACCCATTTTGGGGAAGGAGGTGCCTTTGTGGGTGTGGGTGTGGGTTTTTGGTTTGTCTCATGTTCTGAGAATATGTAGGAAAGGTGGTTTGTTTGGTTTGGAGTGAACTGTTTCTAATAAGTCATTTCACAAGGTGAGTGTTTCTATGTCTGTGTATCCCAATGTGTCCGTGGTTGTAGACTTTAGAAAAGAGAATGATTCAAAGGATGTATCCTGTCTAGTAGAAAGCTTCCCAGCATTCATCCTGCACAATTTATGAATGGACTGTGGCTTGCCTTATCAATGGGCAACACCTGCTAAATTCCTAAGTTGCCGTTTTCTTCCTGAATTCTGTCCACTCTCCAGAAGAGGCTCATGGTTTTGTGTCCAAGATATGTACCACCTCCAAGCTCTGTGACATGGCCATGTAATGGATAGCTGAAGGGAATGGCAAACATCACAGAAAACTCAGATATCAGTTTGAAATGTAAAGTCTCAGTGGAGAAATCCTACTTTGGGCCTTTTCCTTAACTGTTGTTCTGTTTCCCTGAATGTCAGGATGTTCTTTGCCTCAGGACACCCCTTTGTGAAACCTGAAGAAAACAGTTTTCAAATGGAAATGAATGGGCATCACCTGTGGCTCTTTGCTTAATTGCTTTGGAAAGGGATGTGTCTGAATCAGTGTCTTAGCCCTGTGTGAGGCTGTTGATAATATTCTCAGCACCTGATGGATCTAAAGATAGATCCCATGTGTGCATCCAAAACCAAAATGGCCAAAAGAGCAGTCATTGCGGATGAAGTCTTTCGCCTTCCTCTGTAAGGTTCCTGACCTCTATAAAGTGAGAAAAAGGAAGATACACCAAGCCAGTTGATGGCTCCTTTTGGAAAAATTATACCACCAATGACAGCATAAGCATAAATACCCCAACACTACCACAAGTCGCTGCACCAACAGATAGTTCAAAATGCACACAAGTGATACATAGTCCAGGCAAGTTCTGCAAACAGTTCAGTGATGGCTATTGCACAATCTGTAGATTGGTTTTATCTTTGTCTTCACCGACACTGGGATGAAGATAGGAATTCTGGCAATAATGGCTAAAAAAAATTATGTATCATTCTAAAAGGTACTAAAAAAACCATTTTCTTAACAATTTACATTATCTTGAAGAGAATTATTCAATATAATGAAAAGGAAAGGTGAAAGTAAACATACAGTTCTGTTAACGTCCTTTTTTGTTCACATATTAAAACAGTCCTCAACAGATGTTTACCCAATTTAAATTAAAACATTTAAAACACGTGAATAAAAAAAAATATTTGGATCCATTTTTTCATGAGCGCACATCATATATGATGTATGGACATATGTACATTCAAACATATGACACAAAACACAAGTGTGCAAACATAATATAATACATACAACACATTACATAATAGTAAAGGCCTTATAAGTTTTTACAGGTGAAATCACCATTGGAATGTTTAAAAAATTATAGTCAAAAAATAGAAATGATCAGCAAAACAGTAACCTAGGTCTGCATTGGCTCAAAAACACAAAATAGAACTTCATGTTGTGGGAAAGGGCAATAATAAAATTGATATTGAAAAAAGCATCCTGGTTCTGTCGCAGATGTAAGGATAGCCAGACTGGAGTTTTGGATACCAGCTGTTATGGATTTGAGCCAAATCATCTTCTTTTTGGTCTATATAAATCAGTTTAGTTAATCTCTCTGGAATCCAAATCGGTGCTGTTCTTCCTGTGGAAACACACAAACAGACCCTCGACTCCAGACTATCACTTGGTCAGGACTTTAGTTAATCTCTCCGGAATCCAAATCGGCTGCTGTTCTTCCTGTGGAAACACACAAACAGACCCTGGACTCCACACAATTACTGGGTCAGGACCTTTCCATTGTCCTGTTAGAATAGCCTTCCAAAGTACCTTGAGCTTATGCACATTTTTTGGACACATATGCCTTTCTGCAGCACTAAGTCCTCATGAATCCAAATGTAAAAAGTTTAGAGTAAAAATGGTTATTTTAAGTTTATCTTTGGGAAATATATACCCCTTCCCAATTCCATCTTTTTGCTTTAATAAGTACATTTTAATAGTTTGATGTGCTCTTTCAACTATGCCTTTTCTCTGTGGATTGTATGGGATTCCTGTTATATGAGTTATGCCAAATGATGAGCAAAATTGTTTAAAAGAGGTAGAAGAATAACCAGGGGCATTATCTGTTTTTAACTGTTTTGGAACGCCCACAGTGGCAAAATTTTTTAAGCAATGAGCTATAACATCTTTAGTTTTTTCTCCGGCATGAAGGGAGCCCATCAAAAATCCAGAAGAAGTGTCAACTGTAACATGCAAATATTTTAATTTTCCAAATTCTGGCAAGTGTGTGACGTCCATCTGCCAAATATGGTTAGGTATCAATCCTCTCGGATTGACTTCAGGATTAACTTGTGGTAAAATGGACACACAATTTTGACATTGTTTTATTATTTGTCTAGCTTGTTCCTTAGTTATTTCAAAACGCTTTTGTAAAGTATTAGCATTGACATGGAACTTTTTTGAAAATTTGTAGCTTCTTCTAGTGTAGAGAAAATATGAATATATGTCATGTGTAGTTTTATCTGCTAAATCATTGCCCAAACTAAGGGCTCCAGGCAATCCTGTATGTGCCCAGATACGTCTTATAAAGAATGGATCTTTTCTGTCCCAGATTAGACTTTGTATATTGGAAAGCAAAGAGAAAACAGTACTGAAGGGGAAATCCTACCAGCACCTTCAAGGGATACTATAGCATTAAATATATACTGACTATTGGAAAATAAATTAATTACAGAATAGAAAGGTGTTAGTAACAGTCTCCTTTAGAGGTGGCACTGTTGGTTGGACACTTACACCCTCTGATGATAGAAGGTTGTTAGTAGCAGCGTCCTTTGTAACTTTTCCCCTGATGGCTTTTTCTGCTCTAAGCTTTGTTCCTCTATCTTTGTCTGAACTGAAGGCTTTGGACTAAGCAAAACAGATATGAAAGACCACAATGGCAATGTACCAACTGGCAGAGTCCCTGTACTGTTCTTTTCTATTCTTTTTAAATCTTCACCATGATGGTTCCATTGTGGTAAATTTAATAACTCTTACTTTAAAAGCCATGGGCTACATTTTTATATTGTATCCACGTATGCCCTGACTGTCCCTGATTTTAGTGAGATGCCTCCTTCCTGTAACAATTTCCTTAACACTATTTCAGTTTGTTTTTTACTAATTTCTGATCCCGTATTTCTACTTTAATGAAACCCAACAAGATAACGCAAAAAAGGAAAAAAAAAAAAAAAACGAGACAGAATGAAATAAAAAGTGAACAACAAAAAGTCATTATGGCCTTTCTATCCTCCTGACATGTGCATCCGACCTTTATCCCAATCTGTTCCTCAGACATAAATAGTTTTTCCTCAGATTTGAGTGGTTTTTCTTTCGTTTAACTCATCTCCAGGGACAGGCAACTTAAAATAAACGTGAAGCAAAACAAAAGAGGAATCCTAAAATGGCTACCCATCCTCTCGCCCTGCTCTCAGGGTCGAGCAGTTTACCTTATAACTTACACTCAGTCAATCCCCGTTCGAGCCACCAAATGCTGCAGTCTGGCTAGGCACGATTCAGCAGCCACTTGTCAAAAGAAACAAACTTTATTTTTAGAACCACACACGCCAAACAAAACAGCTCCTCAGGAAAAACTCCCAGAGGCTAACTGCCACAACTGGCTTCCTTGTAAAGTCTCTCTCACACCCACAAACCTCTCCACCTCCCACAAACCTCCTGTGCTTGAGGTCGATTTGCTGGGTCATCGTGGGTGGAGCCAAAAAAGTCCCCCAATGAGCAGCTCCATGGTCTGAAAGGGCAGGGAAACAGCCCAATGAGCATCACCACAGAGTAGCCAATCAGCTAGATGTTGCTGGGGCCTCTGTGAGCCAATAATCAGCAGGCAGCTGGAATTTTTCTGGCAGTTGGAAGCTTGCTAGGGCACCTTCAGCTGTGGCTCTCAACAAATTCCTGTCTCCATTCTCTGTAGCCTATTCAGCACATGTTTTTTTTATATGCACATATAGAATCCTACCTGTTATAACACGTACATTTTTGTTAGGTGGCAGATACAAATTATGAGAAGAGACTACTCCTCCTAAACGCTGTTGGAACTGAAAATTCAACCTATTGGTCAGCTTCGAAGTTGAACAACATTATGCATAAGTCCATGTTTAGAGAAATGAATATTTTTGAATCTGTGGATGATATATATTTCATGGTGAATTTCCATTGCAATATATATTGCTATTTTTAATGTCTCTGTGTGTGTGTGTTTGTGTATATGTGTGTGTATATATATATATATATATATATATATATATATATATATATATATATATATATTCTCAAGATTTTTCAAAATATGAAAAATGTTTCTTATTATACACTCTCTAAATTCATTCATATTCATATATTTGGATTTATAATCAACTTTTCACCAGATTATTCTCAGAAATATTCATCCACCTTACATATATATTTGTTTCCTAGTACTGAAAACTAACTTCAGTGAATGGTGCATACAAATCCTAATATTTCTAGAGTAACTGACCCAGTTTAACATCAATTCAAGTAGATTCCTATGGGACATGATGTGTAGTTTGACGTTCATTTTTATTCAACACTGGTACATTAGTATTTCTTCAGTTTATGCACATCATAGGATATATATACATTTCATCCACTAGTTAGCAAATTTTTAAGCATTTGTTTGACTTTCAATCACTTCCTGCTTCAGAACACATGTATTCCTCCATATTTCTTGGCTTGACTTTTCATGAGACTTCTTTCCACACACATTATTTTTGATTTCCATAATCACTTTTTTAGCAAAACTCACACAGCTTCATGATAAACCATAACCCTAATATTACCATTAGTTGTATAACTGGTTGAAATAAATGATTGTATATCAATATAAAATTTCACATAAGTTTTCAGATATCAATTTAAGCCATTATTTAAAGTGGAACCAGTTATATTATTTATTCACAATAATGTCTATTCATGCATTATCTCTATATTCATAGACTCAAGGTAAACCTCTTTGATTCCCCAATATGAATTATACGTCTTCAAAGTATTGCTCCCAGAAATGATGGAAGAAATACTCATGTCACCTCATCTATATATACATTTAATCACAGTAATATTTGGACACAAAATGCAAATGTCAGGCTTATGATTGTACCAAAGCCTAAATGGAAAGTGAACATGGATTACTTAAAACATCCATGTCCAGGTTTCCTAATGCTCTCAAATGTCAATCCTATTGGTGACTACATATTTGTTTCTTCCTAAGATTATGTGTTCAACCTCAACCCTCTTGAAAATGTCTAATCCTATGACTCACTTTATACTTTGCTTGATTTCATAATGTCTCTATTGATATCTGCTTTCCTACATATTTTCCCCAGTTCATCATTGTGACTGACTCTTCACTTGTGCTAACATTTAACTTCACTCTCTAACTGAAACCCTATTGCTAAAGAACTTTTGTTCCAAATCCTATACTCACTCGTCTTCCTAAGCCTACCCACTATCTTCCTAATCCTACCGACTATCCCTTTTTGACAGGATGTTCTCTTCTACATTCAATCATCCAATAATATTCCGGCAAGCGTAAGAGGAAGAGACCACCAAAAGACTGTACTATGCAACAGCTAAGGGTTTATTGGCGGTCCAGCATACTGGGGCTCAAAGCTCCCTTGAATAGATCAGAGAGCCCTGAGAACAGCTTAAGCTGATCTTTTATACTTTCCTTGGAGGCTGCAGGGAGAGAAGTTTATTGAGGGGTCAGGGCGAGTGGTTGGTCTGCGAGCAACCGGGTGAGGGAGTACATTCTGCAATTTGGCAATTGGGGACAGCACATTCTGGGAACAAGATTAGAAAACAGTTGTCAATATTTCAACAGTGTTTTTCTAAGCATACAGAAAAACAGGAAGTGACAAGTACCTATTTTATTAACCTTTCATTCCCCACTTCTTCTTCTGGATCCTTTTAATCATAAAAGTGATCATAGGGAGGTTTAAATTCTATGTCTGCTAGTGGGGTATTGCCATACGTTTAACTTCACCAATTTGAGCTTGGAGAAAAGAAATTACACGGTTGAGCAAACAGGGTTTTATAGTGAGCAATAATATAAGGATTCTTGGATTGGCCAGGGTTGATAAAAGCATAGTTGACCAGGGAGACTGTGTGAACAAAGACTCAAACCACCCTTTTGGGCCTCTCTCTCTCTCTCGTTGATGCTCTTCAAGGCGTCTTTTTAATTTACTCATAGATTTTTTTTTTTTAAAACTCCCGTATGGTCGGCATAAAAGCAACATTCTTCCCTCAATGCAGCACAAAGGCCCTCTTCTCTCATGAAGAGGAGATCCAACCCTCGACTGTTCTCTAAAACAACTTCAGGTAGAGAGGTAAAAGATTCCTGCAAAGCTGTGATGGAGGTTTCTAATATCTTTATTTATTGGTCTATTGCTGCTTCTAATTGGGTCACTTGTTGTGTCCCATGGACCAGGGCAGTTGTTCCTGTACCCACCACTGCAGAAACCCCTATTCCTAATATATGGCTAAAGTGAGGATATATGTTTTCAGCTTAACCGGGATGTATGCCCCCCTATATGATCTTTAAATGAACCTGCATCATGACAGTGCACTCTGTGAAACAACTTCAATTAATCACATCGGTTAACCATTTCATGAAAACATAAACAATGTTTAAGTATATAGAATTATACTGTTGTAGGGAAGGACAAGGCAAGGCACCTAAGATAGCGTGGAAGTCAGGGAAACAGTCCTATTTGGTTGCAAATGGATTCAGAGGGCACTGCTTCTGTTGTAATCAATTAATCCCCTGAACCCCAAGTTTAGATAGTTTCAGAATTTTGTACCCAACATATAAGGGAAGGGGCTCAGAAGTTCACAGTCTGCAGAAGATCACAAAAAGCAGTTTTTGTTTCTTTTTTTTCCTCTGCTCTGGGCAAGTTAACTTATCAAGGACACCTGGGAGAGGGAGAGATTTTTCTTCCCTTTCTTTTTTCCCCCTGCCAGCTGTTACAATGGAGCCCAATTTTAACTTCTTTATTGTAGAAATGTAGCCATTTCTGTGAAGCCCCACCTCAAGGCCAGAGGCCTTTTTCTCATATTTTGTGAAAAACTAGTAAGGGGGTGTCTAGCTGAGAAGTGCTGAGTTTTTTAGGCAGTGGCCAAGTAGAACAGGGCAACACGAATAAAGAAAATTTATCTACATTGAACTCTTTTATAGGGACTCTTTTGCTGAAAGTTTTAAAGTCAGCCATGGTGAAGACTTCTGGAGAAGGTCAGTTAAGACTTTTCGGTGGGCCTGGTACAGCGGGGGAAGATGGGGAAGGTGGGGCTGAGAGCACCTCCGAGGATCTGAGAATGAGGAAGGAGAGATGTAAAAGAATAATGGGAAACGGGTTTGGGATTTTCCAGGCAACAAAAACGTGAGCAGTAGAACAGGTAGAGTAGAGGGGAAGACGGGAGTGAGTATCCCAAAATCCTGTGAGGGACTTTCAAAAACTTAGAAACCTGTTTTCAGTATTGACAAAGCAACATTAAAGGCCATTTTTATTACATCTTGGATAAGGGTCTGAGGGCTCTCCTCAGCTGGTTTGAGCTTTTGGTTAGCTGGTAAGAGGACCTGGTGGGACCCGGTGTGGCACTGACAGGAGAAGAGAGGAATGAGTGGGTGAAGGGGTACCTCAGTACCTGCTACCTCAGCAAGGGGGCAGTGGTCTGAGAACCGGCGGAGGTTTGGGCTTTTCATCTAGTAATTGGAGGGGAGAAATCAGTTTGCTGAGGTGGGAATGACAGCAGAGAGTCTGGAGCAGAAGGCTGAGGGTGAGGATCTTTTGGAGAAGCATAGTTCAGGATGTGAGTGAAGGAGGGAAAAGGCTTCCACATAGGGGAATCGCCTTTCACCCTTTTGAACACTTGCAGAAGTTAAAAAGTTCACGCAGAATTTGAGGATCTGGAGACCCCTCTGGGGGCCATCGGTTTTGGTTATCTAATTGGTTGTATGGCCAATGCTCTGTACTGAATTTGATGAGGAGTTTGGGTTCCATCAGGCAGCCCCTGTGTGCTCACATTCCCATGACATATAGAAGAAGTCAGCTTTTCCCCCACACAGCCGTGACTGTTTGTGGCTTTGATAGTCTGCTGGGCAAACATTGCAATCTAGGCTAGCCAACCTGCATCTGGCTCACGTGTCCCTACATCCATAAGGTTTGTTTCCATTATCTATGGTACAGAAGGCATTTAATGGAATTTTAGTGGGATCCTCTTCATCAGGGATATACCAATAGGAAAGAGCTATAGCCAGCTGACAAATGTCTGTATGGAGAGATGGCCACCATATCCTAAGGGGGCTGTATGCGAGATATATTATACTTATTTTCCAGTAGGATTTGTGATCACCCATCTCTGCTGAACGGACTGATGAGGGTTAGGACTACTGGTGGTAAATGGGAGAGTATAGAGCCTTATCCACATGGCGAATACGCAATTTTAAAGGGTTACCAGTCTTTTTCAGTTTCTAGCCAGAGTCTGGACAGGGCACAGGCTTGAGATGACAGGCATGGATCCAGGAAGTGATTCCGTCTACCATTACTACTGTAGGTGTTATAAGTAGCACCTGCTATGGTCCTTTCCAACGGGGTTCCAGGGATGACACCTGATGTCGTCTTACGTCGATGAAGTCTATTACTTGATATCGATGTGGAATCCCCTCCTCCCCAGGTTGGTAGGCAGTGGCCAGCTGTTTTCACAGGTATTTCTTAGTTCTTTCAAGAGCTTTAAGTCTCTCAAGCAAGGGGGTGTGGAAGGGATCGTTAGGTCTTAGAGTGGGGTTAGGTCCCTTACGGGAGGAGGTGCACAATAGAGAATTTCAAAGGGGGTGTGATTACACAAAGAAACAGAGGGAGTATTTCTTGCATGCAACATTGCAGAAGGCAGGAGCATAGTCCAATCTTTTATGCTGGTCTCTAAGCTCAATTTCGGTAAGGTCTGTTTAATGGTTCTATTCACTCTTTCTACCTGTCCTGAACTCTGGGGTCGATAAGCACAATGTAACTTCCAATTAATCCTCAGGGTCCTGGCTAACCCTTGACTTACCGGGGCCATGAACACCAGTCCATTATCAGACCCTATTACCTTACGCAGGCCGTATCTTGGAAAAATATCTTCTAGGATATTCTTGGCCATCGTTTTTGCTGTTTCTTTCTTTCTTTCTTTTTTTTTTGTGGGGACTGCTTCAATCCATCCTGAAAATGTATCTACAAAGACTAGGAGATATTTAAGTCCATACCTTGCTGGCTTAATTTCAGTAAAATCCACTTCCCAAAATTGTCCTGGTCTGGTTCCTCATAGGCGCTTTCCTGAAGGAAGCTTGTAAGGGTAAGCATTAACCAATTGATGGAACTGACAGACTTTTGTTAACCATTATGTTATTTCCTTTTCCTGTGAGTCAGTTAGTTTAAAACTCTGTTCTTGATCCTTCAGGAATTCCTGCAGTTTCTTTGAACCAAAGCGAGTGAGTTGATGTACAGTTTCTACTGACATAGTTGGAGCCATGACTATAGGAATTTTTACTGAAGGATTTAGAAATTCCACTTGGGGGCTTTCAGGGTTAAAGGTTATTTTGGGGTGGACCATGGTGAGCAGATCTCTGCCCATCAATGGGGCTGGGCATTCTGGGATTACTAGGAAGGAGTGATGGATTTTTTCCTTTCCCCAGGTCCATGGTACTCTTAGTTGTCTATGCCCAATATTTACTGCCGTTAGCCCCTTGAACTAGAGACCTTTTATTTAATAGAGGGCCAAATGTGGCCTTGAGGGCTGAGTATATTGCCCCTGTATTCACTTCAAAGTTTACTGGGGTCCCCTCCACTTCAAGTTACGCTTAACTCAGCGAGGGGATCGTAGCCCCTACTTTCGTAGTCATCCTCCAGAGTCAGAATGCCTGGCTGGTGTGGCTGTCTATTTCTGGGGCACTCTTTGGCCCAGTGTCCTTTTTCTTTACAGTAATCACATTGATCTGAGGCCAGGGGTGGTCTCTGGCCTGGGCCCAGGTATCCCTTCCTGTCTCCCTGTTTCTTAATTTCTGGCCTATTTTTTGTTGTGACCAGGACCTTAGTCAATGCCTTAGTCTGTCTTTGTTTCTTTTATCCTCCCTTTGCTCCCTTCTCTTCCTCAGTTTCTCTCTTATAGTATGCCTTCTCGGCTTCTCTGACTAAATCTCTCAAAGTCATATCTTGTAATCCATCTAAGCGTCGTAACTTTCTTTTAGTATCCAGGGCACCTTGCCCAATAAAGGCCTTCATGACAGATGCCTTTTGATCCTCCCCCTGAGAATCGAAAGGAGTATATCTCCTATATGTCTCCATAATTCTCTCTAGAAACATGGAGAGGGAGATTCATCAGGCCCTTAGTAATCTCTGTTACCTTGGCAAAATTAGTTGGTCGCCTAGCAGCCACTTGGAAACCCACTATTAGAGCCCGGTAATAAGGGGACAGTTTCTCCCTACCTTCAAAGATGTTGGGGTCCCAGTTGGGTCGGTTAAAGGGAATGCTGGCTTTGATTAAGTTGGGAAGTTGTGTTGGTCGCCCATCTGGTCTGAGGATACTTTTTTCTAGCTTGCAGGAGGATTCTCTTTTGTTCCTCTGTCATGAAGATAGTCCTTAGGTGTTGTTGGCAGTCATCCCAAGTAGGCTGGTGGGAAAACATCAATGACTCAACCAGACCTATGAGCCGGGTGGGTTCCTCAGAAAATGGGGGATTGTAATTTTTTAAGTTGTATAGGTCTGAAGAGGAGAAAGGCCAGTACTAGTAAGCTTGCATTTTTCTCCCATGGCCATCATCAATCGTTGGCCCATGGGGACGGAAGGGGTGCATCATGGGAGTTCCAGGGTTTCAATCATTTGCCGCCTGTGAGTTCCTTTAGCCAGGCCAGCTTCCTCCAGGGAAGGAGGGGATGTGTGTGCCACGAGGGAGTTATCTGGAGGGTGCTGGGCCGGCTTTGCTTCCTCCAATGGCAGAGAGGCTGAGTCAGCAGAAGTAGAATCACTTAGAGGGTGTTGTGGGTTAGTGGACGATGGCAGGGGATAAGGAGGGGGAAGAGATTCCAGTAGAGTCAAATCTTGTGACTCAGGGAGAACAGAGGGTGGAGGAGGGGGAGGAGCAGAGGGTTTGAGAGATCATGGGGGAAAGAGTAGGAGCGGGGGGCAGGGGCAAGGAAAAGCTTCACCCATGAAGAAGGAGATTTGCAGAGGTCATGCCAAGTTAAAATATATGGCTGTTGATCAGGATGGCTATGTGGCCCCGGCTGAAAGACAATATCTCTGACTTTTTAAATTAGTAGGAAGTAGAAAGATCCTTTTACGGGCCATCCGACTCCAAACGTGGGTCATTCTGAGGAACAGAGAGTCTGCCAGGTCCAGCGTTTTACTAAATAAGAAAGATTCTGAGCCCTTAAGCGGATTTTGGTCCAGTGATCAAGGGTCAGGGACAGAGGCATTGAAGTGCTCTGTCCCATAATGAAAGGTACACTAACAGTAAAAGCAACGACACATGACACAGACAAGACAAGACAATAAAGACATGCAATGGACCTCCAACACTGAGACCAGGAATGAGTAGCTGGCAAAATCCGATGGGCTGGAAATACCGAAACTGAAAATATCACTGAGTTGAGGAGACAATTGTTCCTTGATTTCCCGAGTCCTCTGGGGCGTACCCCAGGGACGCGGCCTGTGTCTCTGTGACACATCTCTCAGTCACTGTGGGAGAGAGCTCAGGCTCTTCATCGCCAGTGATTTTGCCAAGCCCTAAGCTGAAACATGAAACCAGAAAGAGGCCCCTTACTTGCACTGAGAGGTGCCCGTTGGGGTCTCTCGTCCCCTGCTGCTGGAACTCTGTGGAACCTCAATATGTAAATGTCGTGTGAGTGTCGGAGGAAGAGACCACCAAGAGACTGTCTCATGAAACAGCAAAGGGTTTATTTGGGGTCCAGCATGCTGGGCCTCAGAGCTCACTTGAATAGAGAAGAGAGCCCCAAGCACAGCTTCAGCAGAGCTTATATACTTTCCTTGGAGAGGGAAGGGAGGAAAGTTTACTGATGGGTAAGGGCGAGTGGGTGGTTTGCGTGACACCGAGTGAGGGAGTACATTCTGCAGTTTGGCGTTTGGGAACAGCACACTCTAGGAAAAGATTAGCAAATTTTTCACAAGATTGCAACAGAGTTTTGTTAAGCATACAGAAAAACAGGAAGTGATAAGTACCTATTTTATTAACCTTTCACTACCGACTATTTCTTTTTGACTGGATGTTCTCTTCTACTTTCAATCATCCAAGGTACAAGGTCCTATGCCATTGTATATCGATGTATCTGAGACATCTGTGCAAAACATAATTCAACAATGCCTATCCCAATCAAGGCCCCAATGCCTTTCTGGGCTTCAAATCTTACTTAGATTTCTATTTTCATACATTCATTTCACCTATATATTCTTATACATATCGCAGGTTCCTTATACCATTATTCATATAGCAGAATGATTTCTAACCCACACCGAACATGTTATTAATCATAACCATACACTGTTCCCTCAATC
Organism: Callospermophilus lateralis; assembly: GCF_048772815.1. Lineage (NCBI taxonomy): Eukaryota > Metazoa > Chordata > Mammalia > Rodentia > Sciuridae > Callospermophilus > Callospermophilus lateralis. The sequence continues at coordinate 2,584,526 of NW_027517343.1, forward strand.
TAATTTTACAAAAGAGCAGGGAAAGAGTTGTTCATGCAATACAGGAATGTAGGGGATATTAGACCTAATGAGAACCTCAAAGGTCCCTGCCAAAATGATCCCTGGAGAAGATATAGGCAGCTATGAAGGACCTGAGTGAGCAAAAGTCATCTTCCATGGCAAACAACATGGTCAGGATAAAGGGTTATGTCTGAATCAGCTTCTCTTCTTAATGTAGAGAAGATGGACCAAACCAGGACTGTGTGGAGATCTGTTCATGGGTGACTATGGTTGATATATCATTCTAAATTGTGAATGTGTCACAGGAAGTAGGGGCAGCCTCCATATAATGTGACCCTTGAAATTAACAGTTTGGATAAATTTGTTGCCAAGAAAGTGACCTCATTCAGTTCCTGAAGGAAGTGACCTCACCTCACTTGCTGGGTGATGGAACTCTCTGAACTTGGGATCCAGGAAGCCAGGCACCCAGAGCCAGTCCCAGTACCAGTCCCAGTTGTCTCACTTCTTTGGATTTACCAAGGACAGAGTCAGTCTTTCTTGGTACTTACAGATGTGAGGAAGGCCAAATGCAAGAAAGCTCTAAAGTGGGGCTTTACCTGAGAAAGCAGGTAGTGGCTCACCAGTGGCTCCTAACAACTTCACAGTGTTGGCCAAGGAGACCAGATCTTAGGACAGGCCATTTCGGGGGAACATTGTATGCCCCACCAATCAGAGGACACTCCAGATAGTCACAGACCTACTAGGGGTAAGAAGGTGCCTTTGTGGGTGTGGTTGTGGGTTTGTGGTTTTGTCTCATGTTCTGAGAATAGGTACTAAAGTCGGTTTGTTTGGTTTGGAGTGGACTGTTACTAGAAAGTTGTTTGAAAAGGCGAGTATTTCTATGTCTGTGTATCCCAGTGTGTCTGTGGTTGTAGACATTAGAATAGATAAAGCATCAATGGATGTCTCCTGTCTATTAGAAAGCTTCCCAGCATTCGTCCTTCCCCATTTAAAATGGACTGTAGCTTACCTTTTTGGTTGGCAACCAGTGATAACTTCCTAAGTTTTCCTGTTTTCTTCCTGAATTCTGGCCACTCTCCAGAATAGGCCCATGGTTTTGTGTCCAAGATATATACCACCTCCAAGCTCTGTGACATGGCCTTGAACTGGATAGCTGAAGGGAATGACGAGCATCTCAGAAAACTCAGATATCAATGTGACCAGGAGAGTCTCAGTGGAGAAACTCTGCTTTGGGCTTTTTGCTTACCTATTTTTCTTTTGACCTGAATGTCAGGAAGGTCTTTGACTCAGGCTACCCCTTTGTGAAGCCTGAAGAAAAGAGTTTTCAAATAAAAAAGAATGGGCATACCTATGGCTCTTTGCTTAATTTCTTTGAAAGGGATGTGTCTGAATCAGCCCTTTCGCCCTGTGTGAGGCTGTGGCTTAGATTTTCAGCACCTGATGGATCTAAAGAAAGTTCCCATGTGTGCATCGAAAACCAAAATGGCCAAAAGAGCAGTAATTGTGATGAAGTCTCTCGCCTTCCTCTGTAAGGTTCTTGACCTCCATCAAGTAAGAATAGGGATGCTTTGCATCAAATGAGTACTTCAAAACCTACAGAGGCTAGGCCATAGGTGCCTGGGTTTTCTCATGACTCCAATTCACATAAAGAATCTAAACCCCACAGGCAGTGGCCTCAAATTGGTAAAGTGGAGCAGTATTAAGTCAGGCCTATTTGTTCACTCTTAGTTCGCAGGAAGTGTGTCCAGGCCACCCTGACTTTAGGCAAATGAGGGGCAAGGGAGATTATTTTGTACACTGTCTTGGTCTGCGCCCTCATGGAAACCTCCAGCCAGAGTTTATGATGAGTGTCTATGTGGTAGAACATGAGCGCCATGTGGGAGTGTTTTGGTTTTAATTGAGGTCATTTGTGTGGCTGTTGGACGAGATGACTGGGTGCACCTGGGTTTGAACTCTGGTGTAATTCCCCTTAGAGACTGAGTTCTGGAACTGACCTCAGAGAAGTATTGCAATAAATAGTCTTGGGATTTTAGGAGGCCACACATGAGAATCGCCCTTGGAAACTGAGATCTAGGCCCAGGATGGCTTCCAACAGAGCTCAGGGAATCTAAGCCAGGATATCACATGATTTTATTCTTAAAGACTTCGTAGCCATACTTGAGAGTCTAAAGACACATGGAACTCACATTGTACACCTCAATGGGCCTGGCTTCATGTGACCACTTGGCCACCTTTTGGGAAGGCTTGCCTGTGAGTGTTCTCCAGAGCTTTCTTTGAAATGAGCTTCCTCACCATTCAATGGTTCCTGAATTAATTGAAACCCACAGTGACTCCAACTTCATCGTTGAAAAATGGCTACATAAATACCTTGAAATTTTTGAAATTCCCATGACCAGGTGGCACTGGAGAACATTTGGATATCCTTTTGCTGATCATGAGTGTACCAGACAGTGCCTTGATTCACTGGGTTTCGTGAAACTGGTGTAGAACAGAGATGCCAGTAAGTTGGAGCCTGCTGAGTAGTGGACATAGAGCAGTGGACTGTAGGTGTGTGAATAAATATTTTTGGTAGGACCACCTGGATCTGCCATTGGCTTCCAAAAGCCTTGTGACTGACATGGTGCAGGCAGCAGACCCTTATATGTAAAGGCATGTTGTTATATGCAGAGGTTTCAGGGTAATGTTCAGAGTCAGGTTGCTATAGTCAAGGGGGAAAGTGTTGTTGGATAGAAGCCTGGTTCGTACATTCTCTTGGAGACCCTGATCAACCACACGTGACAGAACTCCCTCCAGCATTGTGTCCCAGTTGTACTTTTTGTATTTCATGAAACCAATACCAAACTGCCAGTGCAACTGCAAGAAACACCAGGAAAAATGGAGGATGACCAAATGGCTTCACAGACTACATGGGAAGACACTTAGCTCCCAGTGGCAACAGTTTATCTACAAAAAGAGAATTCAGAACTTCTGCCTCATGTTCATTAGAAAATAAGGAACCATGTCCTTCAGGTCACATAGATGCAGACACAGGTTTGATGGTGTCACTCCAAAACCAAGCTAAATCGTGTGAAAATTACATATATTTCATGTGCCCAACCTTAGAGGAAGTTTCTCAAGAAGTCTTTAGGCCAGCAGAGCTCTATGTTTCTGGAGTGTTTACCCTCTCCCTTACTTTTGGAAATTGTTCTACCACCTCCAGTGTTGTGAACTCCTGAACAATTTTTATTCCACATATGTATTTACAGATTTTCTAACTCCTCTCCTCTAATTGTGTCTTACTTGGATCGATGGTTGTGTCAAGGCTTTGTTCTGAATGAGAGTGGGAAGAATTTTGTGTAGCACATGTTTGCATGCACATTAGATTCATTTTCCTATTTTCCATTTGAAATACTGAATCCCTGACACTAACCAATACCCTACTAGACTCTGACTACTAATCCTAATATTATGGAGAAAAAGAAACGTAACTGAATAGAAATGCAAGCCTTTCATATGAAGCATGGTGTATACTTGGATTTGCCTTCTGCTTTATCAAGAGGATGTATTATAAATCTAGTCAACTTTTCTTTGTAATATTTCTTCATGAGTTCTTAAAGTTAACACATATGAAAATTCCTGTCTCCCTTTCTCTGAAGCCTATTCAGCACATGTATCTTTTTATGCATATATAGTATTCTACCTGATATCACACGTACATTCTTGTGAGCTCACTGACTTTGGTATATAAAAATTCTGAGAAGAGATGACTCCCCCTAAATACTGATGGAACTCAAAATTCAACCTGTGGGTGAGCTTTCTAGTGAAAAACATTAGACATAATTAACATAAATCCATGATCAACAAAATGAATATTTTTGGATATGTGGATGAATTATAATTCATGATGAATTTTGATTTGCATATATATTGCTGCATATCAATGTGTGTGCGTGTGTGTGTGTGTGTGTGTGTGTGTGTATATATATATTCTCCAGATTTTCCAAAATATGAAATATGTGTGTCTTATTATACACTCCTTAAATTAATTCATGTTCCTGTATGTGTATTTATTAACAACATTTCACAAGATTAATCTCAGAAATACTCAACCACCTGAAATACATATTGGTTTTCTAGTACTGAAAACTAATTTCAGTGATAGGTGCTTAGAAATCCTAATATTTCTACAGTAACTGACCCAGTTTAACATCAATGCAAGTAGATTCCAATGGAACATGATGTGTATTTTGATGTTCATTTTTATTCAACATTTGTACATTACAATTTCTTCAGTTTATGGACATCATAAGATATACTTTCTTATCCACAAGTTCACAAATGTATAGGTATTTATAGGCATTTGGTTTACTTTCAATCACTTCCTACTTCAGAACACATGTATTTCTCCATGTTGCTTTACTGGTCTTTTCACTAGACTTATTTCAAAACACATTATTTTCGATTGCATGATCATTTTTGAAACAAAACTCACACACTCTTCATGATAAACTGTAACCAGAATATTACCATTTGATATATAACTCGTTTGAATGAATGTATATATATAAGATTTCCTATATATTTTCAGAGGTAAATTCAATCCATTATTTAAACTTGGAACCAGTTATATACTTTATTCACAATATGGTCTATTCATGCATCATCTCTATAATCATCAACACGGGGGTACACCTATTTGTATCCTCAGTACTAATTTATAAGTTTTCAGAATTTTGCTCCCCGTAATGGTGGAAGAAATACTCATGTCACCTGATCTACATATACATTTTATCACAGTAGTATTCTGGACACAAAATGCAAAGGTCACACTTATGATTGTGCCAAAGCCTAAATGGAAAGTGAACATGGATTACTAAAAACATGCATGTCCATTTTGCCTAATGCTCTCAAATATCAATCCTATTGTTGAGTACATATTTGTTTCGAAGATAATATATTCAACCTCAACCCTCTTGAAAATATCTAATACTATCACTGACTTTATACTTTGCATGATTTCCAAATGTCCCTATTGATATCTGCTTTCCTACCTATTTTCCCCAGTTCATCATTGTGATCGTCTCTTCACAGGTGCTGACATTCACATTCACTCTCTAACTGAAACCCTATTGTTAAAGAACTTTTTTTCCAATTCCTAGACTCACTCTTCTTCTTAAACATACTGACTATCTTCCTAATCCTACAGACTATCCCTTTTTGTCTGGATGTTCTCTTCTACATTCAATCATCCGAGGTACCCGGTCCTATGCCATTGTGTATCGATTTATCTGAGACCTCGGTGCAGAACATAATTCAAGCTAATTATCTCAATCAAGGGCCCAATGCCTTCCTAGGCTTCAAATCGTTCCTAGATCTCTGTTCTCATACATATATTTCACGTCTATATTCTTCTAAATATCACAGATTCCCAATACCATTATTCATCCAGCAGAATGATTCCTAACTCAAATCAAACATGCTTTTAACCCTAACCATACACTGTTCACTCTATCTCACTTTACAGAAGAGCAGGGACAGAGTTGGTCTTACAATACAGGAAGCTAGAGGATCTTCCACCAGCTGAGAACCTCAGAAGTCCATGCAGAAATAATCCCTTGAGAAGATGTAGTCAGCTATGAAGGACCTGAGAGAGCAAAAGTCATCTTGCATGGCACACAACCCGGTCAGGATGAAAGGATGTGTCTGAATCAGCCTCTCTCTTCTTAATGTAGTGAAGAAGGACAAAACCAAGCCTGGGTGGAGAGCTGTTCCCAGGTACTTATGGTTTCTATACCATTCTAACTTGTGAAAGTGTCACAGGAAGTAGGCAAAGCCTCGATCTCAGAGAGCATACGAAGCAACTGTTAGGACAAAGTGGTGGCCAAGGCAGTGACCTCATTTAGTTCCTGAAGAAAGTGACCTCACCTACTTCCTTGGTGATGAGACTCTCTGAATTTAAGATCCAGGAAGCCAGGCCCCCATTACCAGTACCAGTCCCAGTCCCAGTGAGCTCACTTGTTTGGATTTACCAAGGAGAGAGTCAGTCTTTCTTGGGACCTACTAATGTGAGCGTGGCCAAATGCCAGGATAGCTCTTAAGAGGGGCCTTTCCTGAGAGGACAGAAAGTGGCTCACCGCTGGCTCCTGACAACTTCACAGAGTTGTCAAAGGAGACCAGATCTATGACAGGAAATGCCATTGTTGAGAAATATGGCCTACCAGTCAGAGGACACTCCGGATAGTCACAGACCTACTTGGGGGAAAAGGTGCCTTGGTGTGTGTGGACGACAGTTTGTGGTTTTGTCTCATGTTCTGAGAATAGGTAAAAAAAAAAAATGTCGGTTTGTTTGTTTTGGAGTGGAATGTTTCCAATAAGTCTTTGACAAGGCGAGTGTTTCTATGTCTGTGTATCCCCCTGTCTCCATGGTTGTAGACATTAGAAAAAAGAATGCCACAATGGGTGTGTCCTGTCTAGGACAAAGCTTCCCAGCATTCATCTTGCCCAATTTATGAATGGACTGCAGCTTGCCTTATCCATGGGCAAGACCTACTATGATCCTAAATTCCTGTATTCGTCCTGAATTCTGGCCACTCTCCATAATAGTCTCATGGTTTTGTGTCCAAGATATGTATCACCTCAAAGCTCTGTGACATGGCCATGTACTGGATAGCTGAAGGAAATTGCGAGCATCTCAGAAAACTCAGATATCAGTGTGACCAGGGAGTCTCAGTGGAAAAACCCTGCTTTGGGCCTTTTGCTTACCTATTCTTCTGTTGTCCTGAATGTCAGGAAGGTCTTTGCCTAAGGCCAACCCTTTGTGAAGCCTGATGAAAACAGTTTTCAAATGGAAATGAATGAGCATCACCTGTGGCTCTTTGCTTAATTGCTTTGGAAAGGTATGTGACTGAATCAGCCTCCTGGCCCTGTGTGAGGCTGTGGCTTAGATTCTCTGCACCTAATCGATCTAAAGAAAGATTTCATGTGTGCATCCAAAACCAAAATGGCCAAAAGAGCAATCATTGTGGATTAAGTCTCTCACCTTCCTCTGTAAGGTTCCTGAGTTACATCAGTGAGAATAGGGATCCTTTGGGTCAAATGAGTTCTTCAAAGCCCTGCAGATTCTAGCCCATAGATGCTTGGGTTTTCTCATGACTCCAATTCAAATAAAGAATCCAAACCCCACAGTCAGTAGGCCTCAGATTGGAGAAGTGGAGCAGTATTAAACACAAGTCTATTTGATCACTCCTGGTTCACAGGAAGGGTGTCCAGACCACCCTGACTTTAGGCAAATTAGGGGCAAGGGAGCTTTTTTTGGACACTGTCTTGGACTGCGCCCCTCATGGAAACTTCCAGGCACAGGTTATGATGAGTGTATATATAGAAGAAGATGAGTGCCATGTGGGAGTGTTTTGGTTTTAATTGTGGTCATTTGTGTGGCAGTTGGAAGAGATGCCTGGGTCAACCTGTGCTTGAACTCTGGTGTGATTCCAATTAGAGACTGAGTTCTGGAACTGACCTCAGAGAAGTATTGCCATAAATTATGTTGGTATTTTAGGAGGCCACGCATGAGATTTGCCCTTGGAAACTGAGATCTACGCCCATTTTGGCTTTCCACAGATCACTGGGAATCTCAGCAAGGATATCACATGATTTTATTCTGAAAGTCTTGGCATGTATAGTTGAGAGTCTTAACACATATGTACCTCACATTGTAGACCTCAATGCCCCTGGCTTCATGTGACCTTTTGGCAACCCTTTGGAAAGCCTTGCCTGTGAGAGTTCTCCAGAGATTTTATTGCAATGAGATTCCTCACTATTTACAGGTTCCTGTATAAATTGAAACCCCCAGTGCCTCCAACGTTATCCTTGAAAAATGGCTAGATAAATATCATGAAATTTTTAAAATTCCCAAGATCAGGTGGCACTGGAGAACCTTTGGATGTCCTGTTGCTGATCATGAGTGTACCAGACCCTGCCTTAATTCACTGGGTTTCATGAAAATGGTGTGGAACAGAGATGCCAGAAATTTGGACCCTGTCGAGTAGGGGGCCTAGAGCAGTGGAGTGTAGGTGTGTGAAAAAACATCTGTGGTGGGGCCACGTGGATCTGCCATTGGCTTTCAAATGACTTGTGACTGACATGGTGAACCCAGCAGACCCTTATATGTAAAGGCATCTTGTTATATGGAGAGGGTTCAGGGCAATGTTCAGAATCAGGTTGCTTTGGTCAAGGTGGAAAGCTATGTGGATAGAAGCGTGGTTGGTGCATTCTCCTGCAGACCCTGACCCACCACACGTGAGAGTCCTCCCTCCAGAACTGTGTCCCAGTTGTACTCCTTGTATTTCGTGAAGCCAACACCAAACTCCCAGTGCAGCAGTAAGAAACACCATGAAAAGTGGAGGATGACCAAATGGCTTCACAGTCCACACAGGTAGATACTTAGACACCAGTGGCCACAGTTTCCTAAAAAGAGAAAATTAAGAACTGCTGCCTCATGTTCACTAGAAAATAAGGAAGCATGTCCTCCATGTCACATAGATGCAGACCCAGAATTGGTAGTCTCACTACCAAGGACGCTAAAGCTCCTGACAACAACGTATATTTCAAGGGCCCAACCTCAGAGGCAGTTTATCAAAAAGTAATTAGGCCAGCAGAGCTCCAAGTTTGTGTAGTGTTTACCCTCTCCCTTACTTTTGGAAACTGTTCTACCACCTCCAAGTTTGTGAACTCCTGATCATTTTCCTTTCCACATATGTAATCACAGATTTTCTAACTCTTCTCCACTAATTGTGTCTTAGTTGCTGCGAAGGTAATGTGAAGGCATTGTTCTGGATGAGAGTGGGAAGATTTTTGTGTAGAACATAATTGCATACACATTAGATTCATTTTGCTATTTTCCATTTGAAATACTGAATCCCTGACACTAACCCATACCCTACTAGACTCTGACTACTAATCCTAATATGAGAAAAAGAAACCTAACAGAATACGAATACAGGCCATTCATAGGAAGCATGGTGTATACTTTAATTTGCCTTATGCTTTATCAATGGTATGTGTTATAAATCTAGTCAATTTTTCATTGTAATATTTCTCCATGAGTTTTTAAAGTTAACCCATTTGTAAATTTCTGTCTCCCTTTCTCTGTAGCCTATTCAGCACATGTATTATTTTAGGCATATTTAGAATCCTACCTGGTATCACATGTACATTCTTGTGAGCTCACTGATTTTGGAAGATACAAATTGTGAGAAGAGATCACTCCCCCTAAATACTGATGGAACTGGAATTCAACCTGAGGGTGAATTTCCTAGATGAACAACATAATACATAAATCCATGTTCATTAAAATGAATATATTTGGATATGTGGATGATATATATTTCATGATGAATTTCGATTGTCATATATATTGCTACATTTTAATGTCTTTGAATGTGTGTTTCTATCTATGTATCTATCTATATATCTATCTCTCTCTCTCTCTCTCTCTCTCTCTCTCTCTATATATATATATATATATATATATATATATATACTCTCCAGATTTTTCAAAATATGAAATATATGTGTCTTGTTATACACTTCCTAAATTCACTCATGTTTCTATATGTGGATTTATAATCAACATTTCACAAGATTTTTCTCAGAAGTATTCATCCACCTGAAATACATATTTATTTCCTAGTACTGAAAACTAACTTCGGTGAATGGTGCTTACAAATCCTAATATTTCTACAGTAACTGACCCAGTTTAACATGAATGCAAGTAGAACCCTATGGGACATGATGTATATTTGAAGGTCATTTATATTCAACACTTGTACATTACTATTTCTTCAGTTTATGGACATCAAAGGATATATCATTTCATCCACAAGTTCAAAAATTTGTAGGCATTTGGTTGACTTTCAATCACTTCCTGCCTCAGAACACATGTATTCCTCCATGTTTCTTGACTGGTCTTTTAATGAGACTTCGTTCCAAACACATTATTTTCAATTTCCATAATCATTTTTGAAGCAAAACTCACACACTCTTCGTGATAAACAATAATGCTAATATCAAAATTAGATGTATAACTGGTTGGAAGGAATGTACATATATCAATATAAGATTTTCTATATATTTTCAGATATCAATTCAATCCATTATTTAAAGTTGGAACCAGCTATGTTATTTATTTACAGTATTTTCCATTATGGCATCTTATCCATATTAGTAGACACAGGGTACACCTTTTGTATCCCCAATACTAAAGTATAAGTCTTTAAATTATTGCTTCAGAAACGTTGGAAGAAATACTCTACTCATCTGATATACATATAC